>NC_041392.1:365076307-365350474 GCF_002162155.2 Triticum dicoccoides
GGGGGGGGGACTATATATAGGCGAGACCAAGGCGGGGATCGCGAGCTCGCTGGAGCTCTCTGGAGCGTCGCCCGGCGACAAAAAGGCGTTAGTGAGAGAGGGGGAAGACGCCGGGGCTCATGGGGAGGCTGTAGACGAGCGGCGATGAGCACAGGAGCGCGGTACGCGACGAGTACAGGGGCACGGGCGCACTGTCGCCTTTGCCGCGCCATGCCCGTGCTCGCTGCGGCGAGCTCCAGCGTCGGCGAGCAGTAGGGTGCAGTTATGGAGGTTCAAATGAACATGGGGGCGCGGTTTGGCAAGGTACGATGGTCGAGGTTGCGAGCACGTGCGCAATAGAGGCGCTGGCGCAACGCAGAGCACGTCGACCGCATGCCAACCCCCTTGGACGGACATGGTAAACGCGTGAACTTTGGCATCAGGCTAAGCTAAGCGCAAACACCATGTCTGGCAGCTAGTCCTTAGTGGTTTTGGTCATTTTGCATAGTTCGCTTGGTCACAGGTGCACTGTGGGAGTGGCTCTCTTCCTAGCAAGTTTCTATACAAAAACTTGTGAGCTTGACTGTGGTCAAACCAGAGAGGGTTTAGGGCTGATTTTTGGTGGTTAGTAGTTTCTTAGGAGGGTAATGAGGCTCAAGAAAAACCAGCCTCATTGGATCAAGGAAAATGGTACTTGCTGTAGAAATTGATCATTCTTTCCAGAACAGAAATGATTTTCTGTAACAAAAATATTACAAAAAGTTATGCAATATTTTTGCTCAGGAAGGTGCCCTAAGGTTCAAGGAATATTTGGGAATTTTGTCAGATTTTTGTGGGCAAATAAAATGAGGGTTGCTTTGGAACATACTTCTGTGAAATAATTTTCAGGGAAGAAAATGAATTTTTTTCCTTTATGAAAAATATTCCTTGGGCTTTTGTGGAGTTTATCAGAGAAGGAAAAGATGAGTTAGAGGTGGAAAGGTCACTTGGGTGAAAATCAAGGGTGGAGACAAGTGTTCAAGTCCATTTGAAATGACTCAAAACTCCAAATCCAAAGCAAAAGCAGTAGAATGTCCGAAAAAGAGAGAAGGCATGAACCAGGTTGTCACACCCGTCGCGGATGGCCCTGAGCTCTTGATAGTCATTGGTGTTGTGGCTGTGTATGTTGTCGAAGGCGCAGAACGGGCGGCTGCTCTTGGACGACTCGGGGTGACCTCGGCCGCGCTTCGTCTCTGGCTCAGTTGCGAGCATGGCTGCCCCCTTGTGCTTCACATCTTTGGCCTTGGCCTCCTTGTCTTCCGGGTCAGCGGCTGGAAGCTCAAGGAGGGAGAGGCGCCCTTCCTCAGCTCTTGCTCACTTGGTCGCCATATTGAACATCTCCAGGGCCGTGCATAGCTCCTCGTGGATGGCGAGCTCCTCCTTCATCTCAACGTCGTGGACGCCATCGGAGAACATGGAGATGATGGCCTCGTCCGTCACCTTGGGGATCTTGAGGCGAACGTTGTTGAAGCGCTGGATGTACTTCTGCAGGGTCTCCCCTGGCTGCTACTTGATGCGCCACAGGTCACCCGCGGCCGGCGGGCGGTCGCGAGTGCCTTGGAAGTTGGCGACAAAATGCTCGCGCATCTATCCCCATGAGGAGATCGAACCCGCGGGTAAGTTTAGGAGCCACGAGCACACGCCATCCTTGAGGGCCATGGGAAACCAGTTCGCCATGACCTTCTCATCGCCGTTCGCCGTCTCGATGCTCTGCTCGTAGAGTTGCAAGAACTCCGCAGGGTCGGGGGTGCTCTCGTAGCGCGGTGGCAGGTCTGGCTTGAACTTGCGGGGCCAGACGATGCTACGCAGCTCGAGAGTGAAGGCACGACAGCCTACTATGGTCACTGGAGCCCGTCGCGAGGGCGGAGCCTGATCCTGATATCCACGTGCCGCCGCCGCAGGCGGCATGCGGTCTTTGACACAGTGGTGCTGGGAGCGCAGGCGCATTTTCTTGCGGCCTCGGGACTTCTTGGCGGCTTCCTTCCTCTTGCGAGGGCGCCCGGCGTGGCGGGTCACGCCGCGGGACTGCGCCCCTGGTTGCGATGGCGCCGACTTGATGCGGAGGTTGTGGAGGCGCTGCGTGAGCTACATCGCCCGTGGCTGGAGGTGCGCGAGGCAGCGAGAGGGAGGGTGCGAGAGAGCCCCCAACGGCACTGACGAGCTCGGCGATGTAGTCCAGCCAGTCCTCGTAGAGGTCGTCGACCGGGAGGTAACGCAGGAGCTCGCGTGCCATGAGCAGCGCGGCCTGCGCGGCCGTGGGCGTGTGACGAGCGTGGGATGACAAGCTGGCCGGAGTCAGCGACGGGGTGGCGGTGCGTCCGTCCCGCCGCACAAAGGGGTGCAGTGATGAAGCTTGCTGCTTGTTCCCTGTCGGGCCGGTGCCAGCATTGGCAGCAGGTGATGGAGAACAGCGGGGTGCGCCGAAGCTTCGCTCCTCCCCCAGCTTCATCTCCCTGTTCGGCCCCCATGGCCGGCGCCGCTCCTCCGACTGGATCGACAGACACCCGCGATGGCACCATGGGGCTCAGGGCCCTCACCCCGGCCTTGCGGCGGGTGAAGTGGTCGGAAAAGTTCAGGTGGGAGATGCCACCCCGCTATGACGACACGGCGGATCCGTCGACCTTCCTGCTGACGTACGAGGAGGCCATTCTGGAGGCTGGAGGCGACGACAAAGTCATGGACAATTGGTTCCCTATGGCCCTCGCCGGCGCGCCACGCGCCTGGCTACTCAACCTGCCAGGATCCTCTGTGGCTTCTTGGGATGAGCTGCGCGGCCTATTCGTCACATGTTTTGCAGCGGCGGCGCCTATCGTCGTCGCGGCCCTCCTCGTCGGCTCGCAGGCACCGCCCTTTGACCGCCATGTGAAGCAGTTCTTCCACCAGATCGGCGCTGCCTCTATGTAGCCAGGAGCCCCTCCAGGATGGGCGGCGCCCAAGGCCGACCTCACCTTCGACTCAGGGGGCCACCCCGCTACCACTACTGGCTCGGGCGCGCTCCCAATGCTCTGCACACCCGCCATTTGCAATGTCACCATGACCAAGACCCTCATCGACGGCGGAGCTGGCCTCAACGTGCTCTTTGTGGAAGCTTTCGGCTTGCTTCACGTGTCGTACCGCCGGCCCCGCCCAACCAAGCCTTTCTCCAGAGTCGGTAGCGGATCCACCAGCACCCTGGGGTAAATAAGCCTCCCGGTCACCTTTGGTACCTGGGACAACTACCGCACCGAGCTGATCGACTTCGACATCTCCCGCATCAACCTCCCATACAACACCATCCTCGGGTACCCGGCCCTGGCTCAGTTCATGGCAGCGACCCATCCGGCCTACAACCTCATGAAGATTCTGGGCAGTATCGGCGTCCTCACCATGGCTGGAGAGACTAAGGAGGCTCTGATGGCCCTCAAGCTCGCATTCAGGGCCGCAAATGCGGAACGCCTGGCCGACGAAGCCGCCCCATGGGCTAAGGGGCCGCACTAGTGAAAAAGAAGCAGTTGTTCACTCAGGATCGGGCCAAAATGAAGCAAGTGCCGGTCGAGGAGGACGGATCCTCGGGAGCCACCTTCACCATAGGCGCCAACCTTAACCCAGATCAAGAGGAGGCATTGGTGAAGTTCCTGCGTGTGAACAAGGAGGTATTCGCCTGGGAGCCCAAGCAGCTAGCAGGGGTCCCAAGGGGGTAATTGAAATCACCTAAGGGTGTGCCGCAATGTGCACCCTGTGAAGCAGAAGGCGCGACACCAGTCCACGGAGAAGCAATCCTTCATCATCCAGGAAACTCACAAACTACAGGCGGCAGGCCTCATTCGCGAGGTTCGGTACCCGGAATGGCTGGCGAACCCCGTCATCGTGCCCAAGAAAGGCGGGAAGGAGCGCATGTGTGTCAACTTCACCAACCTCAACAAAGCCTGCCCAAGGACCCGTTCCCGCTCCCGCGCATCGACCAGATCGCCGACTCCACCGCCGAGCGCGATCTGCTGTATTTCCTATACACATTCTCGGGTTACGACCAGATCAAGATGGCAGTGGAGGACGTGGAGAAGACGGCCTTCTTGACCCTATGTGGGGTATACTACTACACTTGCATGCCATTCGGACTACGCAACGCTGGGGCGACCTTCCAGCGGCTGATGCACATCCCCCTGGGCCAGCAGCTAGGGAGAAACACCGAAGCCTACGTCGATGAAATCGTGGTGAAATCTCAGGAGGCAAGAACCCTCATTCAGGACCTGGAGGAGACTTTCACCGGCATGTGCTAGGTGGACCTGCGGCTCAACCTGGAGAAGTGTGTGTTTGGTGTCCCCTCCGGCAAGCTACTGGGCTTCATCCTGTCGCACAGGGGGATCGAGGACAACCCGGAGAAGATCAAGGCCAGAGAAGACATGAGCCCGTGACAAACCCTCAAGGAAATGCAGAAGCTCGCGGGCCGCGTTACCTCACTAGGGTGCTTCATCTCCAAGCTGGGGGAGCGTGCCCTGCCGTTCTTCAAGCTAATGAAGAAGAAGGGCCCATTCAAGTGGACCCCAGAGGCCGACCTGGCGTTTCAAGACCTCAAGAGATACTTGACCAGCCCTCCGGTGATGGTAGCGCCTCGTCCCCTCGAGCCCCTGGTGCTCTACCTGGCTGCCATACTCCACTCAGCCAGCGCGATGTTGGTGGCCGTCCGGGAGGAGCGCCATGCCAAGAGCATGACATGTGATGCCGCACCTTGAGCTAGAATGGTGCGGTGCCTAGACGGCGTCGCTGAAGCCACGACGACACCCATGGATGATCAGGCCCTACAAGACGGCATTTCTGGGCCTGCGGAGGCCCCGATGGGTGACCAAGCTCTTGAGGTCCCCCACCTCATGAGGAACCACAACCTCAGGAGGCCACAGGCTCCATCGACGCTCCCGCCCTCATTGAGCACCCGGTATACTTCGCCAGCACAGTGTAACCAGACGCAAGAGCACGATACCCCATGCCACAGAAGCTTTTGCTCGCACTCGTGGTGGCGTCACGGAAGCTGTGTCATTACATGCAAGGCCACCCAATTAAGGTCGTCTCAGCCTACCCACTGGAGAGGGTGCTTCGGAGCCCCAACGCCATAGGAAGATTTGATGAGTGGAACATCGAGCTGCAAGTGTTTCAGCTAGAGTTCAACACAACTAGGGTCATCAAGGGAGCCGCCCTCGCCGACTTTGTGGCAGAATGGACCAACGCTCAGGAGCCCAAAGCAGGCGAGAGCTGATCCCACTCGCAGGAAGTGAAGCGCCAGATGGCTGGGTCATGTACTTCGACGATGCTTTCGCACGCCAAGGTGCGGGTGCTGGCACCGTGCTCCCAGCGTCCTCCATTTCGTCCTCCTCCTCGTCCATACCCCTGGTCGCCGCGCTCTGGGCATCGACGGAAGTGCCCGTCGCGGATGGCCCTGAGCTCTTGATAGTCATTAGTGTTGTGGCTATGTATGTTGTGGAAGGCGCAGAACAGGCGGCTGCTCTTGGACGACTCGGGGTGGTCTCGGTCGCGCTTCATCTCTGGATCAGCCACGAGTACAGCTGCCCCCTTCCACTTCACATCTTTGGCCTTGGCCTTCTTGTCTTCCGGGTCAGCGGCTGGAAGCTCGAGGAGGGAGAGGCGCCCTTCCTCGCTCTTGCGCACTTGGTCGCCATTTTGAACATCTCCAGGGCCGTGCATAGCTCCTCGTGGATGGTGGGCTCCTCCTTCATCTTGACATCGTGGACGCTATCGGAGAACGCGTAGATGATGGCCTTGTCCATCACCTTGGGGATCTTGAGGCGAACGCTGTTGAAGCGCTCAATGTACTTCTGCAGGGTCTCCCCTGGCTGCTGCTTGATGCGCCGCAGGTCACCCGCACCCGGCGGGCAGTCGCGAGTGCGTTGAAGTTGGCGAAAAAATTCTCGCGAATCTCGCACCAGGAGGAGATCAATCCCGCGGGTAAGTTCAGGAGCCACGAGCATGCGCCATCCTTGAGGGCCATGTGAAACCAATTCGCCATGACCTTCTCGTCGCCGTTGGCCGCCTCGATGCCCATCTCGTAGAGCTACAAGAACTCTGCAGGGTCGGGGGTGCCGTCGTAGCACAGAGGCAGGTCTGGCTTGAACTTGCCGGGCCAGGCGACGCTGTGCAGCTCGGGAGTGAAGGCACGGCAGCCTGCTATGGTCAACGGAGCCCATCGCGGGGGTGGAGCCTGATCCTAATATCCAGGCGCCGCCGCCGCAGGCGGCGCGCGGTCTTGACGCAGAGGTGCTGGGAGCGGAGGCGCATTTTCTTGCGGCCTTGGGACTTCTTGGCAGCTTCCTTCCTCATGCGTGGGGGCCCGGCGTGGCGGGTCACGCCGCAGGACCGTGCGCCTGGGTGCGAGGGTGCCGTCTTGATGCGGAGGTGGTGGAGGCGCTCCGTGAGCTACGTCACCCGTGGCTGGAGGTGGGTGAGGCAACGAGAGGTATGGTGCGGGAGAGCCCCCAGCGGCGCTGACGAGCTCGGCGATGTGGTCCAGCCAGTTCTCATAGAGGTCGTCGACCGGGCGGTAACTCAAGAGCTCGCGTGCCATGAGCAACGCGGCCTGCGTGTCCGTGGGCGCGTGATGAGCGTGGGACAACGAGCCGGCCGGAGTCAGTGACGGGTTGGCGGTGTGTCCGTCCTGCCGCACGGAGGGGTGCAGCGATGATGCTTGCTGCTTGTTCCCGGTGGCGGCGTTGGCTGCTGGTGATGAAGAACGGCGGGGAGGTATGCCAATAGGCGTCGTCTGAGCGATGTAGGTGGCAAGGGCGGCCCGGCGCTCAACACGGGCTCGGCGAGCGTCAGCCTTGGATACGGTGGAGCAGTGGAGCATGGATCGATGGAAGAAAGGCTTCAGCGCACCCCTACCTGGCGCACCAAATGTCGGATTCGGGGTTCCGGAAAACCCTTGAGGTTCGAACTCTGGGGTGCGCACAAAGATCTCTCTCTTCCTAGCTCACTCTCGCAATGATCTCAAAGCCTAGCTTGCCGAACCCAAGGAACAAGAGACACGAGGGTTTATACTAGTTCGGGCCACCATTGTGGTGTAATACCCTACTCCAATGCGGTGTGGTGGATTGCCTCGTGGGCTGGGGATGAATCAGTAAAATAGAGGAACAACCTCCTGAGGAGAGGCGTTCTTGAGCTTGATGAGCTGGTGTGTCCGAGGATGGTCCGAATGATCCGTCCCTTGCTATGGTGGTGGCTAGCCCTATTTGTAGAGGCCCTAGTCCTCTTCCCAAATGTTAGGCGGGAAGGGATCCCACAACGGCCAATTTTGAAGGTAGACAACTAGTACAAGTTATCCTAACAAAAGATGGTCTTCACCTGCCAAAGGCTCTGGTGATGTAGTTGTGGGCTGCACGGTGACCTCCGTCCCGCCGTCCTGCTGGTCTTGGTCTCGTTGCGCTGATAAGGAAACCTTTGCCTGACGCGTTGGGACTCCTCGCCTGCGCATGTCTCTTTAGCACCAAGGAGGAAACTGGCACTCTGCACGCGCTGCCACCCGCCTGGCTTCGGTCGTCACGGCTCACGTCATGCGTACCTCGCGAGGTGCCCCCCGCCTTGATACCTCCACTCCTCGGGAGCCAGCCTAGCGAGGCTGCCCCTGAGGAGGTCTTGTGTCATCCACCTCGCGAGGCTTGGCCCCTCGCTAGGGTCTTGAGCGGTTGCTGATGAAGACGGGACGCCGGTAGAGCCACGCCGTGGGCCGTAGAGAAGCAAGTCTGCGTACCCCCATTCCCAGGACGCCGACAACCCCGAAAATCCAAAAACCCTAGGGGAGTTGACTGATATGTCTCCATCATATCTACTTTTCCAAACACTTTTGCCCTTGTTTTGGACTCTAACTTGCATGATTTGAATGGAACTAACCTGGACTGACGCTGTTTTCAGCAGAATTGCCATGGTGTTATTTATGTGCAGAAACAAAAGTTCTCGGAATGACCTGAAACTTCACGAAACATATTTTCGGAAATAATAAAAAATCCTTGCAAAAGATGAAGACCAGGGGCCCACACCCTAGCCACGAGAGTGGGGGGTGCGCGTGCCCCCCTAGGGCGCGCCCCCTACCTCGTGGGCCCCCCTGGAGCTCCTCCTACCTCAACTCCAAATCTATATATTTGGTTTCAGATAAAAATCAGAGGGAAGGATTCATTGCGTTTTATGATAAAGAGCCGCTGCCAAGCCCTAAAACCTCTTGGGAGGGCTGATCTGGAGTCCGTTCGGCGCTCCGGAGAGGGGAATCCGTCGCCATCGCCATCATCAACCTTCCTCCATCACCAATTCCATGATGCTCACCGCCGTGCGTGAGTAATTCCATCGTAGGCTTGCTGGACGGTGATGGGTTGGATGAGATTTATCATGTAATCGAGTTAGTTTTGTAAGGGTTTGATCCCTAGTATCCACTATGTTCTGAGATTGATGTTGCTATGACTTTGCTATGCTTAATGATTTTCACTAGGGCCCGAGTGCCATGATTTCAGATCTGAACCTATTATGTTATCATCAATATATGAGAGTTCTTGATCCTATCTTGCAAGTCTATAGTCACCTATTATGTGTTATGATCCGTTAACCCCGAAGTGACAATAATCGGGATACTTACCGGTGATGACCGTAGTTTGAGGAGTTCATGTATTCACCATGTGTTAATGCTTTGGTCCGGTACTCTATTAAAAGGAGGCCTTAATATCCCTTAGTTTCCGCTAGGACCCCGCTGCCACAGGAGGGTAGGACAAAAGATGTTATGCAAGTTCTTTTCCATAAGCACGTATGACTATATTCGGAATACATGCCTACATTACATTGATGAATTGGAGCTAGTTCTGTGTCACCCTATGTTATGACTGTGACATGATGAACCGCATGCGGCATAATTCTCTATCATCGATCCATTGCCTACAAGCTTTCCATATATTGTTCTTCGCTTGTTTACTTTGTCGTTGCTATTGCTATCATCACTACAAATACCAAAAACACTACTTTTGCTACCGTTACCACTACTATTATATTACTTTGCTGCAGATATTAAGTTTCCAGGTGTGGTTGAATTGACAACTCAGCTGCTAATACTTGAGGATATTCTTTGGCTCCCCTTGTGTCGAATCAATAAATTTGGGTTGAATACTCTAACCTCGAAAACTGTTGCGATCCCCTATACTTGTGGGTTATCAAGACTATTTTCTGGCGTCGTTGCCATGGAGCATATCTCTATTCTTTGAGTCACTTGGGATTTATATCTACTTATCATTATGAAGAACTTGAGAGATCCAAAGACCAAGATTTATCCCTCAACTATGAGGGGAGGTAAGGAACTGCCATCTAGATCTGCACTTGATTCACCTTCTATTTTGAGTAAGCTTGCGACACCTAAACCTGCTTCTGCTATTCGTTCTGATATGTCCGATGTCATTGATGATGCCACTTCTGCTATGCGTGATATTTATGATGAAACTACTTCTATGCTTGATACTACTGTGCCACTTGGTGAATTTCTTGATGAACAACTCGCTAGGGTTAGAGAGAATGAAATTATTGAAACTGATAATATTGATGAAAGTGATGATGAAGACTCTCCCCTAATGAAAATGAATCACCTGTTATTCCTGAGGGTTATGTTTTTGAAAAGGAAGCTGCTTTAGCTATTTTAGCTTGCAAAGATAGATACGAGCTCAAGAGGCTATTAGCAAAATGGAAGCAACAATCTCTTAATGCTAGAATGAAACCTGACCCTGCTTTTGCTACTTCACATATCTTTGTTACTGATAAGGATTATGAATTCTCTGTTGATCCTGATATAATTACTTTGGTTGAATCTGATCCTTTTCATGGCTATGAATCTGAAACTATTGTGGCACATCTTACTAAATTAAATGATATACCCACCCTGTTCACTAATGACGAGAGAATTCACTACTTTTATATCCTTAAAATATTTGCGTTCTCATTAAAGGGTGATGCTAAGATATGGTTAATTCTCTTGATCCTGGTTGTGTGTGTAGTCCCCAGGATATGATTTATTACTTCTTTGCTAAATATTTCCCTACTCATAAGAAACAAGCTGCTTTAAGGGATATATATAATTTTGTGCAAATTGAAGAAGAGAGTCTCCCACAAGCTTGGGGGAGGCTTCTCCAATTACTTAATGCTTTGCCTGATCATCCTCTTAAGAAAAATGAAATACTTGATATCTTTTATAATGGACTAACCAATGCTTCCAGAGATTACCTAGATAGTTGTGTTGGTTCTATTTTCAGGGAAAGAACACCGGATGAAGCTGAAATTCTATTGAATAATATGTTGACAAATGAAAATAATTGGACACTTCCTGAGGCAGCTCCTGAGCTGATTCCTAAACCAACTGTGAACAAGAGGGGTATCCTATTTCTCAGTCCTGAAGATATGCAAGAGGCAAAGAAATCTATGAAAGAAAAAGGTATTAAAGCTGAAGATGTTAAGAATTTACCTCCTATTGAAGAAATACATGGTCTTAATTTACCACCTGTTGAAGAAACATATGATCTTAATCCATCGCCTACTGAAGAAATAATGGTCTTGATAACCTGACACAGGTAGTAAAGGTAAATTCTCTCTATAGATATGATAAAGCTGAAATCCCATTTACTAAGTTTGCTAGCCCATGCTTAGATGAGTTTGATAAATTTATGGCTAAGCAAGAAGACTTAAATGCTTATTTTGGTAGAGAATTAAAATGCAGTGCTGATATGCTTGAACAATTGGGTGATTATATAGCTAATGTCAAAGGTGAACTTAAACTTATTAGTAAACATGCTTCTATGGTTACTACTCAAGTAGAACAAGTACTTAAAGCTCAAAATGATTTGCTCAATGAATTGAATAGTAAGAATAATGATAATGCTATTAGAGTTATGACTAGAGGTGGTAGAATGACTCAGGAACCTCTGTATCCTGAAGGCCACCCTAAGAGAATTGAGCAAGATTCTCAGAGAAATAATATAGATCACCTAGTCCTTCTAAAAGGAAGAAAAAGAAAAATGATAGGACTTTGCATGCTTCTAGTGAACCTATTACTGAAACACCTGAGAATCCAAATGATATTTCTATTTCTGATGCTGAAACACAATCTGGTAATGAACCTGAAACTAGTGATAATGTTCATGATGATGCTCAACCTAGTAATGATAATGATATAAAAATTGAACCTGATGTTGATCTTGATAACCCACAATTAAAGAATCAATGTTATGATAAGAAAGACTTTGTTGCTAGGAAACATGGTAAAGAAAGAGAACCATGGGTTCAGAAACCCATGCCTTTTACTCCCAAACCATCCAAGAAAAAGGATGATGAGGATTTTGAGCGCTTTACTGAAATGATTAGACCTATCTTTTTGCGTATGCGATTAACTGATATGCTTAAAATGAATCCTTATGCTAAGTATATGAAAGAAATTGTTACAAATAAAAGAATGATAGTTGAAGCTGAAATTTCCACCATGCTTGCTAATTATACTTTTAAGGGTGGAATACCAAAGAAACTTGGAGATCCATGAGTACCCACTATACCATGCTCCATTAAAAGACACTATGTTAAAACTGCTTTATGTGATCTTGGAGCTGGTGTTAGTGTTATGCCTCTCTCTTTATATCGTAGACTTGATTTGAATAAGTTGACACCTAATGAAATATCTTTCCAAATGGCTGATAAATCAACTGCTATACCTCCTGGTATTTGTGCGGATGTGCCTGTTGTAGTTGCAAACGTTACTATTTTAACGGACTTTGTTATTCTTGATATTCCTGAGGACAATAGTATGTCTATTATTCTTGGAAGATCCTTTTGAATACTGCAGGGGCTATTATTAATTGCACTAAAGGCGATGTCACTTTTCATGTTAATGGTAATGAGCATACGGTACACTTTCCGAGGAAACAACCTCAAGTTCATTGTATCAACTCTATTGGAAAAATTTCATCGATTATATTTGGAGGTTTTGAATTTCCTCTTCCTACTGTCAAGAAGAAATATGATATTCTTATTATTGGGGATGTGCATATCCCCGTTGAGGTAACATAGTGTTATTCGGAATGAGTTCGCTAACAAGACTTGATCAACCTTGTTAGTGGATTCCTTTTGACGAGCATGAGATGGATGAAACTAGAAGGCACAATTCTCTGTACCCTCCTTTTACTTTCTATTATATATATTGAATAAAATAAAAATAAGTATTTTTCTGTTTGTTATCTGATTATCCATGCAATATAAAAATACCATGAAAATAAAAGTTCTCCAAATGCCCTGAAACTTAAATATGATTTTTTCTAGAATATTTGAGAATATTTGGCACTGAGAACACAACAGGGGGGGTCATCCACCTGGCCACGACGGTGGAGGGCGCGCCCCATGCCTCGTGGGCCCACTATGGACCTCCTCCACTTATTCCTGCACCCACAAACTTCTTCTTCCTCCCACAAACACGAATATCCAGTTCATACCCGAGTACAAGCTCATTTTGCTACCATTTTTGATCTCCTTGCTCAAAGCACCTCTCACAAAACTGCTTGGGGGGATTGTTCCTTGGTATGTGACTCCTCCATTGGTCCAATTAGTTTTTGTATTAGTGTTTTACTAGCACACATGTCCGTGCGTTGCAACGGAAAAAATGATGTTTTGTTCAAGCATAATATCTCATAGCATCCTTCTATAAAATGAACATAAAAAAATACGATGCAATTTAGAGGTGTTATATTTTCTTTGCCGGGCATAATCTTCCATCGATTCCATTTAAGTAAAATTCATCCTTTACTTACCATGACGTCCTCACCCGTTTTAGTCGGGAATCAAATTATCCCTTTTCTAATTTAGTAGCCCAACACATTAAAGCCTACAAATCTTTTTTAAATTATGTTATATTTTTTACCTCAAGTCCTTCCTTTAATTAGCTCACCCTAAACAGGAGCTGCCACTCATATATTTAGAACGAGTTGGGATTAGTAAATGTGAATGGTGTATAGGTCGTTGGTTGTTACATAAAACATCCAGATAGGAGTTCCTGTGATCAATTCTGACAATATTGATTTATTTTGGCTTAATTATTATTCGCGGTCTCTATGAAAGCCCATAAAAGGCCCATCAACGTAAAAGTACCTAGTCCAGATCGCTTAGCGTGCACTCAAACCAAACGAAAAGGACTAAACCAAACCAAGAATACCTATTCCCTTTAATAGTAGGTATAGATTCATTGCAAATTTATGCTGCCTAGGTGACCATGTTCTTGAGCTTGCATGTCAAATTTATATGGTTCCAAGTAGTTTTGGTGCATGATATAGGCTCTAGGCACTTGTAGGAGTAGTTTCTATCAATATTCTTGAGATTTGTTCACTTTTATTTTGCAGTTACTAAAAATATCAGAATATTTCAGAAAATAATGAAGAGATTTTTGAGGGGCTCATCGAGCTGAAGCTCGAAGGAAAAAGCACAGAAGCCCAAATATAATCTGCCTCGCACCGCGGAGGTTTGGTCATGTGAATGGCCTTCCGATGATTTCTTGAGAGCAGCCGGGATTTATGAAGATTTTTATGAATTGGGTGAGAATGCAGGCCTCACCGCCTTCCTCCATGATCGACGACGCGAACAGTATCTCTTACTCACCAATATTTTTGTGCAAAACTTTCATTTCCATGCTAGGAGCTCACCACCTGTGGTGGAATTTTATTTATATGATGAGCATAAGGAGATGTCACTTTATGATTTTTGTCTGGTTTGTTTAATCCCTTTCGAGGGCAGCATAGAGGAACCACATCGTGACGATGTGGATGGGTTTATTGATACCATCACTATAGGGGAAACGAGGAAGGTTTCCGATGCATGAATCACTAGCATACATTTTCCTGTTTTACGCTACTTTGCAATATTTGCTAGTCGTTGCTTAATTGGTCACGGAAACTATGGAAACCTTAGTATTCCTGATATTATTATTTTGTTCCATGGTTTATTCGGTGATACTCTATTAGTATGGGTGGTATTATTGCTAAATGGTTAAGTCTGAACCGTACGAAGGGGCCCATCTTTGGAGGCATTTATGCTTCGCGCCTAGCTACACATTTCAACATACCTATTAGGCATTATGAGAAGGAAGAAAATTGTTGCCCACTGTTTATTTAGATTATAAGAGTATGGTGGCACATGATTTTATTGTTAAGAATAGGGAAGGAGAGCTTAAATACAAATTGTTATTTGATAAACATCATCCTGAGACTATTACCCTACCTGCTCCTTCCTTGTTTGATTTATCTGCAGGTAAGTACCTTGTTCCGTTAGAGGCTATACACGCCAACCGGAACCCTACATCAGCCATAGAGCCAGAGTCGGAACCACAAGTTAATCCTCCCCGACAGTCTAATTAACATTGGGATCAAGAGATGATTGCCAACCAGTGGCAATCAGAGTCTTCTTCATTGCAGTACGACCCCAACTATTATTATGGATATCCGCCAAGCCAGTCGTGGCCACATACCAACTTAGGCCAAAAGCCTAAGCTTGGGGGAGTACGTATTTCTCACCGACATTCAATTCATGTTCACACACTCATCGCTAGATGTCGGTGCTCATACTTTTTCATTGTATCATCCACGCTAGTTTATTTTCCTTTTTATGCTTTCTTCTTGTGTGTTTAATAAACCTTAAGAAAAACCAAAAAATTTAGTTGTAGCTTTTAGCTAGTTTTAATTTCCATGCTTGTAGTAGTAATTAAAAAGAAAACCCAAAAAGATTTCTTATTCTTCTTTTGCTTGTTGGGAGCTTTCCCATGTAAATAGTTTTATTTCTTTGGGGGTCAATAGGACAAGACCATGATTAAATTGTTGAAGTGGCTCTTATATGCATTATTGTTGATCTGACAAAAGAGCCCATATTGCCTTGTCTTCTCCTATTTATTAAATGCTTGCAGACTCCAGCTTAGTCCAATGCACGAGCACTATTATTATTATCCACATCGTTCGGTCATGCAAGTGAAAGGCAATTATGACGATATATGATGAACTTATTGAGATGAGAAAAGCTGGTATGAACTCGACCTCTCTTGTTTCTGTAAATATGATTAGTTCATCGTTCCTGATTCAGCCTATTATGAATAAACATGTTTGCGATGACAACTAGAGATCATAGTTTCTTGTGCCATGCTTGATTAGCTAGGAGCTTATAATGGTTCACCTTGCGTGCCAACATGCTATTAAAATGGTTGTGATGTGGTATGATAGGGTGGTACCCTCCTCTGAATGATTTAAGTGACTTGACTTGGCGCATGTTCACGCATGTAGTTGAAACAAAATCAACATAGCCTTCATGATATTTATGTTCATGGTGGATTATATCCTACTCATGCTTGCATTCGGTGTTGATTAATTTTAATGCATGTTCATGACTGTTGTCGCTCTCTAGCTGGTCGCTTCCTAGTCTTTTTCTAGCCTTCACCTGTACTAAGCGAGAATACTGCTTGTGCATCCAACTCCATAAAACCCCAAAGTTATTCCATATAAGTCCACCATACCTACCTATATACGGTATCTACCCGCCGTTCCAAGTAAATTTGTATGTGCCAAACTCTAAACCTTCAAATAAATATCCTTTTTTGTATGCTCTAATAGCTCATATATCAACTAGGGCTGTCCGTATCTTCCATGTTAGGCGGGTTATTCTCAAGAGGAGTGGACTCCGCTCCTCACTCACGAGAAAAATGGCTGGTCACCGGGATGCCCAGTCCCATGCTTTATGCAAACTAAATCAAAATAATTGCAAACAAAACTCCCCCTGGGACTCTTGTTAGTTGGAGGCACTCGTTGTTTCGAGCAAGCCATGGATTGATGCTTGTTGGTGGAAGGGGGAGTATAAACTTTACCATTCTGTTTGGGAACCGCCTATAATGTGTGTAGCATGGAAGATAGCGCCGTCTCTTGGTTGTTATGTTGACAATGAAAGTATACCGCTCAAAATAGCATTCACCTCTATTTCAAAACCGATCTCTGGCACCACTACAAATCCCTGCTTCCCTCTGCGAAGGGCCTATCTATTTACTTTTATGTTGAGTCACCATCTTCTTATCAAAAAGCACCAGTTGTAGAGCACCGCTGTCATTTGCATTCATTACTATTAGTTTACATTGAGTATGACTTGACTGGATCTCTTTTACCATGAATTACAATGTCTAGTCAGTCCTTGATCTTTAAAGGTGCTCTGCATTTATGTTTTGCGGTCTCAGAAAGGGCTAGCGAGATACCATCTTGTTATATCATATTACGATTATTTTGAGAAAGTGTTTTCATCCGAGATTTATTATTATTGCTCGCTAGTTGACTATGGCATTGATATGAGTAAACATGAGACCTATGCGTTATTGTGAATATGGTTAGTTCATAATCTTTGCTGAAAACTTGAATGCTGGCTTTACATATTTACAACAACAAGAGCAAACAGAGTTTGTAAAAGTTTTTCTTTATCACTTTCAGTTTGTCAACTGAATTGCTTGAGGACAAGCAAAGGTTTAGGCTTGGGGGAGTTGATACGTCTCCGCCATATCTACTTTTCCAAACACTTTTGCCCTTGTTTTGGACTCTAACTTACATGATTCGAATGGAACTAACCCGGCTGACGCTGTTTTCAGCAGAATTGCCATGGTGTTATTTATGTACAGAAACAAAAGTTCTCGGGATGAGCTAAAACTTCACAGAATATCTTTTCGTAAATAATAAAAAATCCTTGCAAAAGATGAAGAACAGGGGGCACACACCCTACCCACGAGGGTGGGGGCGCGCCTGCCCCCCTAGGACGCGCCCCCTACCTCATGGGCCCCCTGGAGCTCCTCCAACCTCAACTCCAACTCTATATATTTGGTTTCGAAGAGAAAAAATCAGAGAGAAGGATTCATCGTGTTTTACGATACAGAACTGCTGCCAAGCCCTAAAACCTCTCGAGAGGGCTGATCTGGGGTCCGTTCGGGGCTTCGGATAGGGGAATCCATCACCATCATCATCATCAACCTTCCTCCATCACCAATTTCATGATGCTCACCGCCGTGCGTGAGTAATTCCATCGTAGGCTTGCTAGACGGTGATGGGTTGGATGAGATTTATCATGTAATCGACTTAGTTTTGTTAGGGTTTGATCCCTAGTATCCACTATGTTCTGAGATTGATGTTGCTATGACTTTGCTATGCTTAATGCTTGTCACTAGGGGTCGAATGCCATGATTTCAGATCTGAACCTCTTATGTTACCATCAATATACGAGAGTTCTTGATCCTATCTTGCAAGTCTGTAGTCACCTATTATGTGTTATGATCCGTTAACCACGAAGGGACAATAATCGGGATACTTACCGGTGATGACCGTAGTTTGAGGAGTTCATGTATTCACCATGTGCTAATGCTTTGGTCCGGTACTCTATTAAAAGGAAGCCTTAATATCCCTTAGTTTCTGCTAGGACCCCGCTGCCATGGGAGGGTAGGACAAAAGATGTCATGCAAGTTCTTTTCCATAAGCACATATGAATATATTCGGAATACATGCCTACATTACATTGATGAATTCGAGCTAGTTCTGTGTCACCCTATGTTATGACTGTGACATGATTAACCGCATCCGGCATAATTCTCTATCACCGATCCATTGCCTACGAGCTTTCCATATATTGTTCTTCGTTTGTTTACTTTTCCATTGCTATTGCAATCATCACTACAAATACCAAAAATACTACTTTTGCTACCGTTACCACTACTATCATATTACTTTGCTACTAAATACTTTGCTACAGATATTAAGTTTCCAGGTGTGGTTGAATTGACAACTCAGCTGCTAATACTTGTGGATATTATTTGGCTCCCCTTGTGTCGAATCAATAAATTTGGGTTGAATACTCTACCCTCGAAAACTGTTGCGGTCACCTATACTTGTGGGTTAACATTGACGAAACACAATTCCAGCCGCTGCAAGTTCCTGAACCACCAGATCCAATCTAGACACCATGACAGAGGGGTTCACCATCCTCATTGGTGCCTCTCCGATGATGCGTGAGTAGTTCATTGTAGACCTATGGGTCCGTAGGCAATAGCTAGATGGCTCCCCCTCCCTCTCTCTTTTGATTCTCAATACAATGGTCTCTTGGGGATCTATTTGATGTAACTCTTTTGCGGTGTGTTTGTTGGGATCCGATGAACTTTGAGTTTATGATCATATCTATTTTATCCATGAAAGTTATTTGAGTTTTGATCTCTTATATGCATGATTACTTATAGCCTCATATTTCTTCTTTGAATCTTTGGTTTAGTTAGGCCAAATAGATTGATTTTTCTTGCCATGGGAAGATGTGCTTTGTGATGGGTTTGGTCATGTGATGTTCTTTCCCAGTGACAGAAGGGGCAGCAAGACACATATTGATCATTGCTATTAAGGATAACAAGATGGGGTGTATTCCTACATGAATAGATCTTGTCTACATCATGTCATCATTCTTATTGCATTACTCTGTTTTCCATGAACTTAATACACTAGATGCATGATGGATAGCGGTCGATGTGTGGAGTAATACTAGTAGATGCAGGCAGTAGTGGGTCCACTAATCTTGGACGTGATGCATCTATAATGATCATTGCCTGGATATCGTCATAATTATTTGAAGTTCTATCAATTTCCCAGCAGTAATGTGTTTACCCGCCGTATGCTATTTTTCTCGAGAGAAGCAACTAGTGAAATCTACGGCCCCGGGTCTCTTCTTTATCATATTTGCTTTCCGGTCTATTATTTTCCTCATTTATTTTCGGATCTATTAATCCAAACACCCAAAAATACCTTGCTGCAATTGTTTGTTATGTATTTTATCTCACGTTCCCGTGATATCTATTTATCCAATCTACTAAAAAATTCTCTATCTTTTACCCAGGAGGGATTGACAACCCCTCTTACGTGTCGCATTGCATGTATTTGTTCTTTGTGTGCAGGTACCATTTATATAGTGTTGCGTGGTTCTCCTATTGGTTCGATAACCTTGATCTCATCACTGAGGGAAATACCTGCCGTAGGTGTGCTGCCTCATCCCTTCCTCTTCGGGGAAAATACTGACGCGGACACGGGCCATCATTGGCCGTGGCTCCACTTTCTTCGTCCGTGGACTCGGCGTTTTCGGAGGTGTAATCTAACATGTCCGTTAAGTATAGGACTGTGGCTACTAGGTGGGTGGTGGGTGGGTCATAAAATTCCCTCTAATTCACCTCGAGGGGCTGTTGAATGCAGGCCGAGGGCCAGTCATCTCGAATAGCAATCATCTGGATTCGGTCAAGCGCTTCATTTAACAAGGCGAGGCTTGCCAAGCTGGCATGCAATGGCCGCTCAGGACTGGTCTCAGTTGTGGCGGGGTGAGGGGTGATCCAGGCTCGAACTGAACCCTGGTCTTCCAGGGCCGAGTTGACCTCAAGGCCCGAGGTCGGGCTTGTGGCCGGATAGGCATAAGAGACCGAGGACGAAACCTGGTCTTCGGACATTGTCTCTGTATTGGGGCTCGAAGCCAAGTGGGTGAGGGGGAGTTCGGTCAGGGATGATTCCTGATTTCTAAACGTCAACCTGTCACTTGGGCTCAAGGCCAAATGTGTGGCATGAGGAGAGGGTTCGGCCGAGAGTGACTCTTGGTGTTCGAACACCACTCTTGCATTGAGGCTAGAAGCTAGGTCTTCGGCAGACACCATTAGCGTGGCTAAAGGGGATTCTGGCCTCCGGGCAGGGTGGAGCTGTCCGAGTTCCAGGCCAGCAGGGGGGTTCAGGCCGATCCATAGATCGGATCGAGAGAAAGCTCTGGAGTAGGCACTAGGGACCCATATGGGTACCGGGTGAGGCCATGAATCCGGCCAATACTAAATCTCCTCGAGCATCAGCGATCTACTCGAAGTTGCCAAATCTAATCCAGTGTTTGGGGGCATAATTGTTGATTTGGTCTAGATGACCAGTTGGGTTGGCATGCAGCACGATGCTGCCGAATGTGAAGAGCTGGCCAGGGACAAAGATGTCCCCGGAGTTGATGCCATCTCCAATGGTCAGGCGAGCCATCGATCCTTCGGTGACCCAACAATGGAACTCTCAATGAAAGCACCAATATTGGTGTCAAAATTGGTGGATCTCGGTTAGGGGGTCCCGAGCTGTGGATCTAGGATCAATGGGGAACAAGGGACGAAGAAAATGGTGTTTACCCAGGTTCGGGCCCTCTCTAAGAGATAAAACCCTTTGTCCTGTTTCATTATATTTGATGTGTATGGTATGATTATAGAGTCAATCTACCTCGAGATCAGGCGAGCTGAACCCTAGGTTAATGGGGTGTTCGATGTTGCTCTAGCCCTAAAGACTAAAACCCTCTCGTTTATAGAGACACCAGTAGGGTTAGGGTTTCGTACGGTCGATTACAATGAAGGAAAGATCATGCTAAATCTTGACTTGGAGGGCACACTACTAGGAAAATGCTTATAGATAGAAGTTTACCAGTAGCGCTTGTTTATGACCCAACACTACTAGTAGTCAGTAGTAGTGCTAGGTAGAAAGAGCGTTACTGGTATACATTAGCAGCAGCGCTGGCTTCCTTGGACCATGCTACTGGTAAGTGTGCCACACCACACCACCTGATCAATAAAAATTAGCAGCGCGGGTCGTCTACCCAGCTCTACTGTTAGTTTAGGATCTATAGTGCCTATTGAAAGACAATACACCACGACACTGCATTCCCTACCCACGTATGTTGGCAAAAGTCACTTTAGCCAACCGACTTCAGGTCAAGAAAACTTCTATCAAACTGTTGGTCGGTAATACTCACATGTAACACCCAACTGTCGGTCGGGAATGCTGAAGCATATAGCATCAAACTGTTGGACGGTAAAAAGGGCACTACTATCAAACTGTTGGTCGGCAAATAATGCCGACTGACTATGGGTCGCCAATTCGGCCGCTGAAAATATCCGCGCGCGCGTGCGTGGGAAACTTAGCGCATGAAGCCCATCTAAAATTTTCGGCCCCTCATCCCCACAGCCCACCCTGATCTCCCCCTATCTCTCTGTCCTCTCTCCCTTATCTCTTTCTCTCCCGATCTGAGTGGCGGCTACATCCACTTTCTCTCCTCTCATTTATATGGAGCTCCGCCCCAAAGTGGAGGAAAGGGTACGCGACCGTCGATCTATGCGCGTCTAGGCATGGAGGGCACCCTCCTCTCGCGCTCCTTCTTCGTCTGGAGCGCTAGCATCCCAGATAGCGTAGATCCACTACCCCTACGTCCGCCCCACGCCGGCCGCCGGTGGCTCGCATAGATCTGTTCCTCCCCCACCTGCCGCACGCGACAGAGCATGCTGCCATGTTGTTTTGGTGCAGCCAGACCGCCGCCCCTACCCTCACGCTCCGGGTAGAGGCTCGTTCTTCTTGGTGGTGACTACACGTTCCTTCCCGGTGGTGGCACTCTTCCTGCCGTCTTATGTTTCTCCCAGCGGCTGCGCCCTTTGACACCTACCTCGAATCAGTGAGTCCTTCCAGTTTTCTTTGAATTTGATGTGCAACTGTATGCATGTCTTTGTTTATCTTGAATTCTCTCATATCCATGTTCATCAGTTACTCAGTTTGCAATAGAACTACACATCTTTCCTAGATCGTAGTTGTCTGTTTATTAGCAAACAATGATTCTTTACCTATCAATTTTGCGTCCGTAGATCAATTCGTCAATAGAGAGATGAAGCTCCAAAGAAGTGTGATGAGGAAAAAGCCGGTACACCTCTACTCTTTGTAGTATATAAGAGAGGACGACTAAACTAATATTGCCAACATATATGTTTGTTGTCCTTGACCTGGATACCGATGACACTCTTTTTCTTTCAGTTTGTAGTTGGTTTACATTGCTTCAACAAAAGAATTTTGTCTGAATGTGGTAAATAACAGTTGGTCTAGAGTCATATGGGTACAGTGCAGCATATCAACTCTGCCCCTACACAATATACATGCCATTAGTCATTACTTATTTCTTAAGAAATAACTTGTTTTGTTGTTTTCTGTTGTGAACTACATGATATGGACATTTCACTCCAGTTTGTGCTATTTTTTAACTCAAATTGACATGTTGATATGTCATCCTAGAATTTTGTTGTTCCTATTGGGACCTATATTATCAATTTTACACCTTGCAGAATTTATGACTAACAGGTTATATGCTGGTATCTTACTCTGTGGGTTTCGACATTGGACGTTTGACCAAAATCATATACTGGAGAATGCTTGTATTATAATAGAAGGTAGACTTACCAATCGGATAGAGTGAACAATACTTATATTAGTGTTTTCCATTGTATTGCATGTGCATTGTGGTCACTAGTATCAATCCATAGAAATTACATTGTATGCTGATGGATGAAATGAATAGAACCTATATCCTGACTTGCCACTACTATATTGTAGCTTCTAAAACACTTGTATGCACAGATAGTTTCTCTTGGTTATTATAACTGAAACATTATTGAGATAAATCTCGCTCAGTTTTTCAAGTGGGGAAGGAAAGCTTCAAGATGTTCCACTTAAAGCGCTGATATCTATATGATGGTTTATAATCTACCAGTGGAACTTTAAATGATACAGTTTACCAATTTCAACAAAGTGTGTTAGCAGATTAAGTAAAAAAAGTGTTACATATGAAATGAACTGGATCCAACCATTCTCTAGAAGAAAGAAACTATTTGTCATATCGTGATATTATCTTGTAGAATAACAACAGGGATATGTTGACATTTGACACTTATGATGTCCTTTTTCCATGATGCTTCGCCTACTGTTAATATCCTCTTCTCCAACTGACACATTCTTGCAAGCAATCACTATTGATGAAATAATTATGAGCACTTTTCTTGTAGAGTATAATAGATCTTTTATATGGAACTATTCAGTTGACTTGTGAAGGAATAGCTAATGTCATGCTTGAATAACTGGGTTGTTGTCATGACCTTAACAGTGCAAAGCTATGCATATAAAGTTGTCATGCTTGTATAAGTGGGCAGTACATAAAGCTGCTGTTGTGACCTTAACCATCCAAAACTAATGAAAAAATTTGAGATGTGCTAGTGTGTATACTATATTGGAACATAATGCATAGTTCCTGTATGTGCAGCAATTCAATTGCCCTGTGAAGTAATAGTTGATGCCATGCTTGTAAGTGGGTCGGTTTCATTACCTTAACAGTGCAAAGCTATGCACGTATCATTCACATTTTATTTTGAATTTCCCTTCAGCAATTACTTGTGAATGTTTCAGCACTAAACTGTATTTGGCTGAGTATATCAATATTCAAACTTGTTTGTGTCGCTTTCACTATTTTGTGAGCCTTTAATTGCTCTAGTGTTCACATCTTTCGTCTTGGATACTATATCTGTTATTTGACCTGACTAGACGCTTATTTATGATTATCACAGATAAAAATGATATTTTTTTATGTTTGTTGTCGATTTTCAAGAAACAAAGTAGTTGCTGCCTAAATCTGGAACATTTCCTAGACTTGTATTATTAATGTAGTCTGACCATCTTTATTTCCAACAACATATACTATTAGCAGATGTTGGAATTCATATTGGCTTTATACAAAAGAATTTTTTTTCTTATAGTATTGTTCTATTGGTGAAGTGAATATTAAAATAATTTATCTCGAGGAGAAACTGAAAGAATTCCAGATCTTGATGAATGTATACCTTGGTTGTGAGGATCTGAAGAAACCCTTTTTCCATTGCAGGTAGTGGAGCAAGATTTCTTATATCTGGGTGAGGGCATCAATCAATGTTGGGACAAGGAATCTCATCACTACAATATATAGCTAACCCAGTGGACCAAGCGTGTTCTTGAGCATAGCGAGACGAAAAACATCTTTCCTGAGTTGGCATGTGAAGGTAACTTGACCCCTCCTGTATATTTTGTGAAATTTGAAGTCAAAATAAGGGATGTATTCACCAGCTAGTCAATCTCCTTTCAGGAAGAATAGTATAAAAAACTCTATGCTTAGCACACATCTGCTATGGAAAGTACATCATCATTAAGCCTAGTTACTTAAGTTGTCCTAGTAAGATCTACAATTTTGTATAATAAGTCTGCACAAGTGTAGTCCATGAAATCAAAGTAAATAGCTACATAAGCATGTTATTTTTTATGAGAAGAAACAAACGCCTTCGCTGACCAATCAACTCCTTATGGAGATGGTGGGCCGGCTAGGGTGATAACAGTCGAGGATCAATGTTAGTGTTAACACTTGGCTATTGAATTCTATGTATTTATTACTATTTCTATTTTTGATAATGTGATGATTCTCTTTGTCGGAATTTTTCTACTATGGTCTAGATTCTATTAGTGTATTATAATTGAGAATTGTTTAACTTATGTAGGAAACAAACCAAAGGAGTGCACTCACACGGAACCATGAAGCCAATGATCTACGTCAACTAGATGTTTTAGATTTCATTTTGTACCACTGATGTCTCATACTTGCATCTTTTACCTGTCCTTTTGTGAACTTGATGTATGGTGTCTTGGTGGTAATATTTAGAACAGAATGAAGTGTATGTATGTGACAAATAGTTGTGTATGTATGTGAAAAATAGTTAATGGAACAAAAATATTTGGTGCACCTGATGTGAGCCTGATGTATGGTGTCTTGGTGATTATACTTGACAATCAGTACCATATGTTAACTAAAGTTGTGGCTGGATAAATAAAATGCAGATGAACTGTTGGTTGGCAAAGAAAAATCATGCCTGATTGTTGGTCGGCAAAACAAACCTCGTGTGACAGTCGGTTGGCAAAGGATAATGCCAGGCCCAACAGAATGTTGGTGAGGAAAGAATACCCCATCCAATAGTCTGTTGGGAAAGGCCCATGGTTGCCCCAACAGGCCATTGGTCGGGAAAGGCCCATGGCAGGTCCAACAGACTATCTGTCGGGAAAGATACTCTATAGCCGTCAAGCAGCCGGTCAGGAAAGCTATGTCGGTCGGGAAAAGCTTTTCCCGTCTGGAGTTTCCCCAACATACGTTGTCAGTCGGCACTAGTCTTTTCCATCTAACTATTCGTTGGTGAAACTTAGATTCTCGACCAACCTGTCTGTCGGGGATGTAGTGTTGTGGTGTAGTGAGAAACGTGCTACTGCTATATCTTCTATGTGTACACTTTTACCAGTAGCATGTTTTTCCACCCCGCGCTATAGGTAGTGGAACTTAGCAGTAGATATTTTGGCTGGCGCCCATAGGCATAGCGCGCATTGGTGACCAGCGCTACTGCTACGGTCACTAGCCAAAATACCTACCACCTTCCCCCCTTCTTCCTCCCTCTCTTCTTCCTTCCCCTTCCTTTCTCCCACTGTCCTTGCACTTGCTTGTTCCTTTCAATGCTCCCCCTCTTCTTTGCCCCTCCACCACTGAGGGAGTCCTGGACTAAGGGGTCCTCGGGCGTCCGGCCTGTTATCCATAGGCCGGACTAATGGGCTGTGAAGACATTAAGGCTGAAGACCGTACATGTGTCCGGATTGGACTCTCCTTGGCGTGAAAGGCAAGCTTGGCGACCAACTATGAAGATTCCTTCTTATGTAACCGACTCTATGTAAACCCTAGATCCCCTCGGTGCCTATATAAACCGGAGGGGTTAGTCCGGAAAAGATATATTCTTTACCATAGTCATACATGCTAGGCTTCTAGGGTTTAGCCATTACGATCTCGTGGTAGATCAACTCTTGTAACACTCACATTCATCAAGATCAATCAAGCAGGACGTAGGGTATTACCTCCATAGATAGGGCCCGAACCTGGATAAACATCGTGTCCCCCGTCTCTTGTTACCATCGATCCTACATGCACAGTTCGGGACCCCCTACCCGAGATCCACCGGTTTTGACACCGACATTGGTGCTTTCATTGAGAGTTCCACTATGCCATCAACTAAAGGTTTGATGGCCCCTCCAATTGTCTATAGCGACGCTGTCCAAGGAGAAACCTTCCTCCCTGGATAGATTTTCGTGTTCGGCGGCTTCGTACTGCGGGCCAACTCTCTTGGCCATCTGAAGCAGATCGATAGCTACACCACTGGCCACCGGGTCAGATTTGGAAGATTGAACTACGTCGTAGATATCCGTGGAGACTTGATCTTTAATGGATTTGAGACCGCAGCGATCGGTCACCCTCGCCCCGATGAACATGACTTAAATCTGTCATCGGATCACATCCAGGAGATGGTCCCTGTTGTTGCAACGGCCTTAGAACCTGAGCAGATCGTGCCATCCGAGGCCATATAGTCTGCGGCGTTGGAGCCGCACACGGACTCGACACCCCGCAAATTTGCATCAATGAAACTCCGGACTCGTCTCCGACTATAAGTCCCGGACCGGGTACGCCTGCGGACACCGAGCTAGATCGTTTATCAATTTTCGAATTTAGCGCCGCAGACATCTTCCAGCACTCACCTTTGGGTGATGTGCTAAACTCTTTAAAGAACTTGTCCTTGGAGAAGGACTCACAGCCGAACTATGTTCGGTTCAAGCCAGATGCTGATGATGGGAAATTTTGCTTCCCTCCCACCACCCACTTCATAGCTACTATCGATGACTTAACCGACGTGCTTGATTACGACTCCGAAGACATCGACGGTATGGACGACGATGTCGACCAGGAGCAAGGCCAAGAGCCACCATTTACTAGATGTTGGACGGCCACCTCTTCGTACAATGTGTACATGGTCGACACACCTAAAAAAGCTAGCGACGATCACAAAGGAGATCAATTTGCGAATAAACTTTCTGAGACACAGTCCAAGCGCCGGCGCCCTAAGCGCCGCTCTAAGCCTCGTTGTTCAAAACATGACGAAACTGGCACCGGAGAAAATAGTACTCCGGGCGACGCCAAAAACAATGAAGACCCTGTCGGGGCTGCATCCGAACGGAGGAACAAGACAACGAGCAAGATAACCCTGATAAACAGGCCATGCCCAATGATCCAGATGATGATACTTATCGTCCAGTCTCCGAGGATAATGAGAGTGTCGGCAATGAGGACTTCATCTTGCTTGAGGCACCCCTCGAGCAGGAGCGCTTCAAGCACCAGCTAATAGGCAACGCAAGAAGCCTGAAGAAGAAGCAGCAACAACTCCAAGCTGATCAAGACCTGCTCATTGACAGGTGCACTGATGTCCTAGCAGCCGAAGAATAAGGCCTTGAGCGCCCAGCCAAGATTTACCCAAAGCGAAGACTGCTACCTTAGTTCGATGAGGAAGAACCAGATCCCATACCTCCCTCACGCAATGCGGACCGACCACCACATGGTCGGGACAGTGCGGCGGACCGACCACCCCGCGGTCAGGATAAAACGACAACTCAGGCTAAACAACAGCCCGCCCCACCGCCTCGCAAAAACAGGGACAGAACAGCTCGGGACCATACATACGACCTTCGGCAGGATCTGGACAGAACAACAGCACATACCAGCTCAATCTACGGATCGCGTGGACGCTTCCCGACTCGGGATGATGGCTACCTATTCGGACGTGACAAACCTAGTCACACCAGGGCCGATAACCGCAGATGGACTTCATCGGAGGTGCGCCATGACGTGGCCCGATATAGAGGCGCCGCACACCCTCTCTGCTTCACAAATGAGGTGCTGGATCACGAATTCCCTGAGGGGTTCATTCTCGTCAATATTGAATCATACGACAGAACAACTGATCCCGCAGTATGGATTGATGACTTTATTCTCCACATCCACATGGCCCGTGGAGACGACCTCCACGCCATGAAATACCTCCCACTAAAACTCAAAGGGCGATCTCGACACTGGCTAAATAGCCTACCCGGGAATTCCATCGGCAGCTGGGAGGACTTGGAAGAGGCCTTCCTTGACAACTTCCAGGGTACATATGTCCGGCCACCCAATGCCGATGACTTAAGCCGCATAGTTCAACAACCTGGAGAATCAGCCGGAAAATTCTGGACTAGGTTCCTAACCAAAAAGAACCAGATCACTGACTATCCGGATGCCGAAGCCCTAGCAGCCTTTAAACACAACATCCGCGACGAATGGCTGGCACGCCACCTTGGCCAAGAAAAGCCAAAGTCCATGGCAGCCCTTACGACACTCATGACCCGCTTTTGCGCGGGTGAGAACAGCTGGCTGGCTCGTAGCAAAAACACAACCAGCGAGACAGGCCCCTCCGAGGCCAAGAACAGCTCTGGCAAGCTCCGGCGCAATAGAAACAAACGCCGAAGCAACGACGACAACACCGATGACACCACCATTAATGCCGGATTCAGCGGCTCCAAGTCCGGCCAACGAAAGAAGCCCTACAAAAGGAACAGTGAGGGACCATCCACCCTAGATCGCATACTCGATCGTCCGTGCCAGATACATGTTATCCTAGATAAACAAGCCAATCTCACCAACATACACTGTTGGGTTTTCAAACAGGCTGGCAAGTTAAATGCAGAAAACAAAGAAAAGGGATCACAAAGTGAGGACGAGGACGAAGAGCCCCGGCAGCCGAACACTGGGGGGCAGAAGAAATTTCCCCCTCAAGTCAAAATGGTGAACATGATATACGCTACACACATCTCCAAAAGGGAGCGCAAGCGAGCACTTAGGGACGTCCACGTGGTAGAGCCAGTCTTACCAAAATTCAATCTGTGGTCGTCGTTCCCGATCACCTTCGATCGTCGAGATCACCCAACTAGTATCCGCCATGGCGGTTCAGCCGCACTAGTCGTCGACCCAATTATCGACGAGTTTCACCTACCACGAGTCCTAATGGATGGTGGTAGCAGCCTCAACCTGCTCTATCAGGACACAGTGTGGAAGATGGGCATTAACCCCTCACGAATCAAACCAACAAAGACTACCTTTAAAGGAGTCATACCAGGCGTAGAGGCCTGCTGTACAGGCTCAATCACACTGGAGGTGGTTTTCGGTTCTCCGGACAACTTCCGAAGCGAAGAGCTAATCTTCGATATCGTCCCCTTCCGCAGCGTCTACCACGCACTGCTCGGACGAACCGCGTTTGCTAGATTCAACGCAGTACCACACTATGCTTATCTCAAGCTCAAGATGTCCGGTCCACGCGGTGTGATAACAGTCAATGGCAATACTGAACGCTCCCTCCGAACAAAGGAGCACACCGCCGCCCTAGCAGCAGAGGTATAGAGCGGCCTTCTCAAGCATCACCATAGTATGGCTGCCGAGCCCCTGGACATCATTAACAGGTTTCGGACTACACTATAATAGGACTGTGCGGCTCATCCAGAGCTCAATTAGCAATTCGGCCTCCGTCCCAGTCCCGATGAAGTAGTGGCATTCGTACCACGCATACATAATTACACACTCAAAATTCCATGGACATCGACAAAGGCACAAGCCAGCCCGGGATCTACAGTTCGGCTAAACCGATCTCGGACACACACACATAACTTTACTATCTCATTTTCCTTTTTTTTCAGGTTTCTCTTATGCAGGCCTCCTTCGATGGCCTGATTAATGGGCCTGTCAAAGGATGAACACACCAGATTGACACGGAGCACAAGCCTACATGGGAAGCCCTAGGGGCTAACTGAATGATTAATATATCCGTTTTTAGGACCCACACGCAGCTCGCCTTTGGTCGCGGCATGTCAAGCAGCCGGTTGCTTATTGCATTATTTTGTACTAATGTGCTTGGACGCATTAACCCAACTATAATGGAAACAATTCATGATCCAAGTTCAAGGGCCCCAGATCCTATCTTTGTCCTCCCTCTATTTTCCTTTAAATTACTTATTTTCTAGCAACCGTACACTCTGGTACGTTTCATATTTTCCAGGGGCTCCCCATCGCCCCATCATACGGCAACAAAGTCCGAACAATCCTCAAAGATAAGTTTGGCACCCCGAATTTAGCATTATATGCATTGGCTCCTAATCATGTCTTTGGTCAATTTTTGGGTTGCCCGGCTCCTATGCTTACTACCCTACGTTCCGCTAAATCGTCTAGGGTAGTAAAGGGAGAACTACTTCGATTGTGCCCTGGCCTTGACCAGATGAGCACCTCAGTAGAGAAAGCGAAAAACTGACTGTCATGATACGGCGAGAGCCGATCAACTATTCGAGGGTTACAGATCGTTGGATATTTTTTCCGCATTATGCAAAAGATCGGCACTTCCCAATCACATGCTGACATCACCCTGGCTTGAACCAGGGGCTGCAGCCATGCTTTATTATAAAACTCCTATGGCTAAGTGAGGGTGTTTAATCCATATAGTCTGATTTCCTTGTTCGTTGCGTTAAACAACTCCTTCAAGGACCATATAATTGGATCAAGATTGTTTAGATTCCATCCCGAACACCTCCGTACTACCTATGTGAGGGTAGAAGCTGACGACTGGCCAACCCTCAGATTACATACAACACGCTGCACAGGAGGAAACAATTAAAGCATAACAAAATTACATCACAAAACAGGCTTTGTTTTTTATAATACAAGGCAAAGGCAACATGAATACATTTATTCAAATACAACTTCCTGCGAACATTGTGCTGCCGCAAGGCGAGACCCCTCCAGGACATCCGCAAAATACCGTTCGGGTGTGCGGTGCTCCTTGCCCTCTGGTGGCCCTCTAGTCACCTCAACGGTGTCCATCTTCGCCCACCACATCTTGCAACGGGCGAAGGCCATGCATGCACCTTTAATGCAGGTCGGGCGCTTGACGACGTCTAGCCGAGGACAGGCGTTCACCATCCGCCTCATGAGTCCGAAGTAGCTGCTCGGCATAGCTTCGGATGGCCATAACCGGATTATCAAATCCTTCATGGCTAGTTCGGCCACCCTGTGCAGCTCCACCAGCTGTTTCAGCTGATCGGTGAAGGACACGGGATGCTCTGGCGCCGCATACTGCAACCAGAATAGCTTCTTCGTAGAACCCTTCCTTTGGCTCGATAGGACTCTGCAGCGTCTGATACACTACATTGGTAAATCCGCAAAAGCTCCTGGGGAACTCCGAACCTGGGTTAGTAAAAGGTACTGCTTCTCCGCATACTTGCTTTTCATCTTAAATGCCTTACCCGCGCGTGATCTTCTTGGCCTCCTGGATCTCCTGGAGGGCGGCCTGGGCCTCATTCCGTACGGTCTCCGCGCTCTGACGAGCATTGGCGAGTTCGGCCCCTTGAACCGACACATCATGCTCCAAGGCCTTGCATTTTTTCACCGCAACCTGGAGCTCCTGCTGGACTTCTTTGACCCGTGCCTGGAGCTTCTTACGGGCGGCTTGCTGTTGGACAGCCTTCTCCTCAGCCTCACACAGGGCCTTCTTCAGGGCCTCAACCTTGGTTGCGGCTCCTACACATATTATGACACCGCTGTCAATACACAGCGCCTATTCCTTCCGAACACACAACAAGTCGTAACTCACCTTGCTTCTCCTAGAGCCGAACCCTAACCTCGCCGAGCTCATTCTCGGTCCGCTCCAGCCTCTGCCTCAGTTCAGAGACTTCGGTAGCATGCGAGGTTGCGACCAACAGCGATGCCTACTTATCCATCCATATTACGTTAGTCTCCTATAACAAAAGATTGATCATCTGTCCAGTTCTTCTTGCCGCACACCGGATGGTGTCTCAGGGGCTACTGTCTACACGGGGTTTTTCTCTTTCTTACCTCGAAACCTGTCAACAGGTTGTTGCAGGCTTCATTCAGTCCACTCTTGGCTGACTGAATCTTCTCGATCACCGCATCCATAAGGACAAGGTGCTCTTCCACGATGGAGGTGCCTTGAAGCGCTTCCATCAGGTTATCCGGCGCCCCTGGATGGACAGGGCCCACCAGTGGAAGCGACGCACCCCCCTCCTTCAAAGAGGGCTGCTCGCCTGACTCCGGAGCCATATGGGCCTCCAGAATCGTATTCGGCTGAGGGCCAAACTGGATGCGGCCCTCTTCGCCAGTCTCCATGGGGATCGGCTCCTCCATGTGTCCGGCAGTGGATGTCTCGCCTTGTGGCGCCTCCCGGACGCTTTCCTGGGCTCCTCCCCGGTTCGGAGCGGTCCTTCAGGATAACACTTAGGTGTCGTCCCTGGCCCCAGCGGTGGCGACATGCTCGCCATCTCTGACGGAACCAACGAACCTCCAGATGAGGATCGCTGGATAAGGTCGCGGGCCGGACTGCAATAGTACAATTAACTATGTCAATATAATGAAGAGAAAGGGCCGGATGTGCATATGAGCGAGCCATGTCACTTACGATGCGGCCTGGGGCTTAGTGCAGGGGCGTCGTTCTGGACTGCTATCAACGTCCCACGCGGTGTTGATCACTGCGGCGCCCTTCCCCTTCTTAGTCGTTTCTGCCTCCGGATGCGCCGAAGCCACCCTCTTCTTCTTCCTCTCCTCAGGGGGAGGATTATTTTCCTCCTCCTCCTCTTCCCCACCATTGTCCTCAGGGACAGAGGAATGAGCTTCATCGTCTTCGGACGTCACGTCCGAAGTGCCATTGCGACGGGGCCACTCTTGCCCCCCTTGGCCTTCTTCTCCGGCGCCTTATAAGGCACTGGCACCAGCATCTTCGCTAGACGCGGGATGACCGGTTCCGCAGGCAGCGGATCCGAACACTGGATCCCCTTCGCCCTCTCCATCCAGTCCTAAAAACAACAATAAAAGCTCAGGCATCATCCTTCAAGCAAACAAGTGGAGAATGCATCAAAAAGACATACCTCGCTAGCGTGGTGTTTAGAGTTGTGCCCGTGATCTGAATTTGCGGTCGGCGGTTTCTCGTTGCCCTTAAAGAGCAACTTCCATGCACCTTCGTGAGTAGTCTCGAAGAGCCTCACTAGGGTCTGGTGCTTCTTGGGGTTGAACTCCCACAGAGGATGGCTTCGGCACTGGGACAGAAGGATCCGGCGAACTAGGATCACCTGGATCATATCAACGAGCTTGACATTCTTGGTTACCATGCTTTGAACGCGTGTCTGCAGCACTATCATCTCGTCAGGGGAACCCCAGTCCGGACTCTTCTCGACCCAGGAGGTGAGTCGCAAGGGAGCCCCGAAGAGGAATTCGGCAGCTACGGCCCATGTAGTGCCGCGAGGTTCTGTGATGTAGAACCACTGCTTCTGCCACTCCTTTACCATGTCCACAAAATAACCTTTGGGCCACGAGACGTTGGACAGCTTGCGCACCATGGCTCCTCCGCACTCCGCGTCATGGCCATCCACCACCTTCGGTTTCACGTTAAAGACTTTGAGCCACAGCCCGAAGTGGGGTTGGATCCGGAGGAAGGCCTCACACACGACGATAAACGCCGAGATGTTGAGGAAGGAATTTAGGGACAGATCATGGAAATCTATCCCGTAATAATACATCAGCCCGCGGACGAAAGGGTGGAGTGGAAACCCTAGCCCGCGGAAGAAATGGGGGATGAACACTACCCTCTCGGTGGGCTTCGACGTGGGGACGACTTGTCCCTCGGTCGGCAGGCGGTGAGTAATCTCCTTCGCCAAGTATCCGGCTGCCCGAAGCTCAGTAATGTCCTCCTCCTTGACGGAGGAGACCATCCACTTGCCTTGACCTCCGGATCCGGACATGGTTGCTTGAGTGGAAAAGAGATAAGAACTTGGGCGTTGGAGCTCGAGATTGGAAAGGCGGAGACAGAGAGAGGGCGTGAGAGAGGAAGAGGGGATCCTTGTCCCCATATAAAGGCAACGAATATTAAACGCCTCCTCACCCGCCTTAAGCTTCGCCTATTCCCAAGGGCTGTATAAACGGCACGGTTGGGTTACCCATGCCCGCATGATGAGAATCCCACGATAAGGTGACACGATCTTTGCTTTGACAAGAAGTGCCAATGGCAACCGCGTCTCGGGACGTGGGGCGTCGAAACATGAAAGCGGTTTGGAATTGTGACTGGGCAGACGTGATGTCATGTTGTAAAAAGCTGTCAGCAGATTAGACTCGTGTAAAAAATATATTCTCTCTGCGGTTATGTATGGTGTGTGTGTGACAGGTCCAGATACTATCATCACATCCGAAGACTATCTTGAAGTTCAGATAGAAGGGAACCCGCCTTGCAATGCCGAAGACAATCTATGTGCCGGACTCCTCGTCATTGAAGCCAGGTTTAGGGGCTACTGAGGGACTCCTGGACTAAGGGGTCCTCGGGCGTCCGGCCTGTTATCCATGGGCCGGACTGATGGGCTGTGAAGACATGAAAGCCGAAGACCGTACCTGTGTCCGCATTGGACTCTCCTTGGCATGGAAGGCAAGCTTGGCGACCGACTATGAATATTCCTTCTTATGTAACCGAATCTATGTAAACCATAGATCCCCTCGGTGCCTATATAAACCGGAGGGGGTAGTCCAGAAAAGATATATTCATTACCATAGTCATACAAGCTAGGCTTCTAGGGTTTAGCCATTACGATCTCGTGGTAGATCAACTCTTGTAACACTCATATTCATCAAGATCAATCAAGCAGGACGTAGGGTATTACCTCCATAGAGAGGGCCCGAACCTGGGTAAACATCGTGTCCCCCGTCTCCTATTACCATCGATCCTAGACGCACAGTTCGGGACCCCCTACCCGAGATCCTCCGGTTTTGACACTGACAACCACCCCCTCATTGATGCACTCCCTCTGCCATTTTCTTTCTTTGCCCCTCCACCACCCCCTCTTCTTTGCACCTCCACAACCCCTCCATTAATGCCCTCCCTCCCCCTCTTCTTTCCCTTGCACCACCACATTCCATTGATGCCTTCCCTCTCCTCCATGTCCTTGCTCCATCTCCCTAGCTCTCTCTCTCTCCCTAGCTAGCTAGTTAGAGCTATATCCAGAGCTGCTGGCTAATTAAGAAGGTGCTTGATATCCCTCTCGACACATAGGTTAACAAAAAAATGTTTGTGTGCGATATGACCGAAACTATATATATATGTGCGATATGAGAATATACCGAATTGTGTGTGGCAAAATTTGAGTTGCCTATATTGTGCATTTTTTGAAATGTGGATGACTTGAGTTGCCTAGGTTTTGCCGAACTATCAATTCTATTCCGTTTCGGTGAATTCCGGGCAAACTCAATATGTCCTATGTTTAGGGAAGGTCATGCCAAAATTTTTATGAATTTGATCCATGCATGCATACGTGGTTAAAATATTTTGGTCCACGCGCAGGTGATCATAAAGGTCAATGGAAGGATGGTCGAAAGATACTGGCAATCCGCGGTTGTCGGGACCCCGATTCTAAGTCACACCGATCTAGCCTGTAACACCTCATATCACTTTGCGGCCTCATGCACGGTATTCCCACGGGTGTCGCCTTACCATTGCCCGGGACCGTTTGCGCCTTTTGGCTCACGTATATGATAGTGTCGCTAGCATCCATATGACAGAGAACCCGGGCCGACATGACTAGTCGTGAACCCAAAGTGGCACTAACTTACGGGGACAGGCATACATGAATCAACATCAAGCATGTCGGTCAGCAGCGTGTGAATCCCGGCTGTAGCACTGGGCTAACAAGACTTCGGGAACCCGGGCTGTAGCAGGCTAGGCAGGACTACGGATATCACCGCGTCACATTTCCCCGAAGGGACAGACACAGGAACAAAGTGAATCACACGCCGGCCAGTCAAGTGCTCTGGAGCAGTAGTGCTGGGCTAGCAGGACTCCGGTGAACCGGGCTGTAGCGGACTACTATGGCTCATGGAAGCACAAGACTACATTTCCCCAAAAGAGAGGCTACCAAGGATAAACAACTAGGTTGTCGGATCCCACACATACCAAGCATTTCAATCATACACACCATATGCTCGATATGTGTAAATACAACATGGCACCACAACATAACTCTAGGACTCAAGTATTTATTCATTAGGCTTCGAGGAGCGAGATATTACAAACATGGGTCTCGTGACCCAACATTCAGAGCATACAAGTCAAAGCACATGCGGAAGCTTAACATGTCTGAGTACAGACTTCTACAAAGGAAAAAGGCTGAGAAGCCTGACTATCTACAAGACCCTCCCAAGGGTACAAGATCGTAGCTGAGGTAACAATCTAAACGTCGAAGTCCACGCGGAACTACTAGCGAGACTGAAGTCTCTCGGCAAAAAACATAAATTAAGCAAATGTGAGTACAAATGTACCCAGCAAGACTTACATCAGAATTAACTACATATGCATCTGTATCAACAAAGGGGTAGTGGAGTTTAACTACAGCAAGCCAGCTTTGACTCGGTGGCTATCCTGAACTACGACTGCAAGTAACTCTTTTGAGGTGGCGCACACGAGTCCACATATTCACCATATCAATACTACACTATGGATCCGCTCTTGTCTCCCTACGAGAAGGCCATCCATAGCACTCACGCTTATCTTGTGCATTTTAGAGTATCCACTTTCACTTGTCTATGAACTATACAAGGGGTCCAAGTTTCCATATCCAAGGAATCCGGCTATTCGAATAGATAATGATAACCCTGTAGGGGTGTACTTCTTCACACAAGCTCTCGCCACTTACCACCATGTACACATCGTGTATATCGGCAACCTTCAAGCGGAAGCCTGGCGAGGGAGTCGGCCACGACCTGACTAACCAACAAGTCTCTAGTCTTGGTTTATCACCTATTCGGGTTCCATCCGCATGGAGATCCGGCTGGGGTGTCGCTCACGGCCCCAAACGATGTGAGCAGGGTTCCCAAGCCCACCATCCGGGTGCCACTTGGTACAGCGTACCACTGTGCCTAGTCTGTCCCAAGCCCACCTGTATCGGGTGCCACTTGGTAGACTGCTAACACTACCTACAAACACCAGAAACTAGTTGCAACTCCTGGAACAGAGATCATGTTGATTAATAAGTCGAGAGGGGCACTTAAGCATTCCAATGCGTGGTAGTAGCTGTTCATGGATCACAAAAACGGAACTCAGTTCCTGAGGATGGCTGCAATGAGACAACCCACCATGTACTCCTACATGTCCTCTCACCGCTACCTTTACCAAATCGTGTTCACACACTTAGCTCTCAACGGTAGGACATGTTCACCACATTCCAATTCATCCCCGATGAATCAGACCTGACTCAACTCTAAGCAGTAGAAGGCATGACATACAAGCACGAATGAGTAGGCACATCAGGGCTCAAACAACTCATACTCATGCTAGTGGGTTTCATCTATTTACTGTGGCAATGATAGGTCATGCAGAGGAAAAAGGGGTTCAACTACCGCAGCATGTAACAGTTGAATCGTTGTTTTCCTAATGTAGTAAAACAGAGCAAGAGCGAGAGAGTGGGATTGTATCGCAATGAACAAGGGGGTTTTGCTTGCCTGGCACTTTAGAAGATAGTATAGCTCTTCATCAGTGTCATCGAATTCATCACTGGATCAACGTCTACTGAGGGGGGACAAACACCGGCAACGAAGAAAGAACACAATCAACACATGACGATATGCAACAATATGATGCATGCTATGACATGGCAATATGAATGTGTTTTGGGCTAATGCAACAGAAAGTCATTTTAGTTGAAGTGGAATTCAAAGCTATATCAAATTCCAACTCCAAACCTATTATGAAATTTTTCCCTAATCATGTTTCATCCTAAAAGTGAGGTTAACTTGCTCAAACATGCATGGAAATGGTACAGATGGATTCCTTGAATTTTTCTGATGATTTTTCATATATAATTTATTTCATTTGGAGCTATAGATTAATTTCTATGATTTTTCAAAGTTTTGGATATTTTTTGAAAATAATAAATTATTTAAGATTTATTTAAATTCCAGAAAGGAATTATTGCGTCAGCATGACCTCACAGTGACGTCAACAGGTCAACGGCTCGGTCCAGGTCAAACCTGACGTGTGGGGTCCACACGTCAGTGACACAGTTAACTAACAAGGTTAATTAAAATTAAACTAAACCTAATCTAGTTTAGTTAAGGCCTGGGCCCACATGTTAGAGGCTAATTAACTAACCAAATAATTAACACTAACCTGGGTTAATTAGCAGGGCTGGCCCCATGCGTCAGTGACCCAGGGTCGTCAAACCCTGGTCAGACGGGGTCAAACCCTCGGGTCAACTCGTCGGAGTTGACCCGCGGCTCGTCGCCGACGAAGCCCGAGACGGCGGAGGGCTCGGGATTTTCCCACGGTCGACGGTTTGGCGCATGGTTTGCGGCTACGGATTGCTGGAACACGCGCGCATCCATTCCAGCAAGCAGCAGTAGCTGGGATGGCCGGAGCTCGCTGGAACAGAGCTCGCGGCGGTGGCCGGAGTTCGGGTTTGAGGGGGCGCAGGGCTGCGGTGTGCTAGGAGGCCAGCTGAGGGGCTGGGAGGCCCCCGAGGGGTGCCCTGAGTGCGGTGACGCGCTCGGGAGCGAGCTGCGGTGGCTAAAGCAGCGGCGCCGACATGGCCGGCGGCAGGGGAAGCTCGGCCACGGCAATAGCGCTAGCTAGGGGACGAGCAGAGCAACATGGTTAGGGGGAGGAGAAAGAGGAGCTCACGGCGATGCGGCAGGGTAGGTTAGAGGCCTCGGGGACGCTCTGGACGAGGCGAATTTACGGAGTCTATCTCCAAGGACCGGAGGTGAAGACGACGACGCTCCGGTCGACTGGGGCCTCTTCTGGTCTCGTGCATCGGGTGTGCTGCTCCACGGGGTCGTGGCGGAGCTCGGGGATGCGGAGAGGGAGCGAGGGAGTGGCTGCGGCCGTGGTGGAGCTCGTCGGTGGCGGCGGCGCGCGCGCGCGAGAGAGAGGGAGAGGCAGGGAGGTGCGGGGCTTCGTCCACGTCTCCTGGGCGTCGCGAGAAGGCCACAGGGGCGTGAGGCAGGCAGGGAGGAGGTGGCGGCCTCAGCGCGCGCCGTGCCCGCCTTCGCCTCTGCCTGCTGGCAGAGGTTGAGGACGACTGGCAAGTCGCCAGGTGGGCTGGGCCTCCAACAGTACTGGGCGAACTGGGTGCTAGGTCAGCTACAGGTGAGGTTCTGCCCTTCTTTGTGTTTTGGTTCCTGTTTTCTATTTCTGACATTTGTTTTAATTTGGTTTTTGAACCAAACTAAATTTTCTGCTTCTGACAATTTTTGCAAGGACTAAATGGATTATTCCAAAGCCCCTCAACAATTATCAGAATTATTGGACATATAGTTAATATATCACCTATATAAATCCAATGCAAATAATTATTGGATTAACTCAAATGCCCAAAATAAATATTTCTGTGACTCCAAAAATATTGGTTTGAATTTTACCTCTTGCCAATATTTTTATAGCTTAACAGGAACATTTTCTTGGGTTTATTTGAAGCAATTTTTAATGTTGATCATTTTTTGAAATAATTTCTGAGGCTTTCAGCTTTCCCCAATTCAACTTTCAGAAATTTAAACATGATGCAAGAAAGATGCAAACACTAGGCAGCACCAGAAGCTAGGGATGTGACAGCGGTGGACGACATGTATGAAAAAAGACTGAAGGATGTTGTATGTCTGTGTCGAAAATGCAGAGGAGGAGTCAGGATCAACCCATTTAAGGGTGGTAATTTCATGGCGCACCTGCTCATGCATGGTTTCATGGATGGCCATACTCAGTGGATAAGTGAAGATGATGATGATGAGGACGTCGACGGGGCAGGAAATAACCACATGGGGCCAGACGAAGAGATGACCGATTATGTGCCCGAAGAAGAAGACGGCCTCAGAAATGGCGATGGCAAAGAGGCAGTTCAAGGCGGAGAAGATGCAAACACGCCGCCTTCTTCGTCGCTACTAAGTTCAGCCATGCGGGACCCGCATGTTTGAGACTTGTTTCGCAAGAAGACAACTAGCGATAGAGCTGCTTCTAGAGAGGCAACTAAACTGGCGCAACTGGAGGTAGACTCGATGACTCCTTTGTATGATGGTTGTGATCCCTAGGTGACCCGCTTGAGTTTTAGACTAGAACTTCTAAAGACGAACGCAAAAAATAAATGGACAGATGCAAGGCTGGATGAGCTTCTGAAGTATCTAAAGAAGGTTCTTCCCGCAGGAAGCCTGTGTCCTACTAGTGTTTAGAGGCAAAGAAAATCATGTCCCCTCTTGATCTACCACATATTAGATATCACGCATGCATCAATGATCGTGTCATGTACCGGAACGAACACGCGGAAAAAACCATCTGTCCAAAATGCAATGCTTCACGATATAAGAAGGTCGGAATGAAAGCTCCACAGAAAGTTGTATGGTACTTTCCGATCACTCCGCGTCTGCAGCGGTATTTCGTAGATCCTAAGGAAGCAAAGCTTATGCGCTGGCACGCGGAGAGGGTGAAGCCAGATGATGGAGATAATCCAAAGCTAAGACACCTCGCAGATGCTAGCCAGTGGAGAGCATTAAACGCTGAATTTGAATTTTTCGCAAATGATCCAAGGAACATCGTGCTTGGCGCTAGTAGTGGTGGCATGAATCTGTTTGGTTACCAGAACACCAGTCATAGCACATGCCCCATCTTTGTATGGATGTACAACCTCCCCCTAGAAGAGCATGAAGGAAAAATATGTACACATGGCTATGCTTATTCAAGGGCCGAGACAACCGGGAAATGATATAAATCTGTATCTCGGGTTACTGAAAGAGGAGCTAAAGACCTTATGGACAACACCGACAAACACATGGGACGTAAGCAAAGGAGAGTATTTCTACATGAGAGCCGCACTGATCATGACGGTGCAGGACTATCTCAGTTATGGGTATCTCTCCGGCCAGGTGTGCAACGGATATTGCGGATGCACCAGGTGAATGGATGATACAGATTCTCTACAACTATTGAAAGATGGCGGGTCTTTGAAAATCGTGTACATGGGGCATCGAAGATGCCTCGAGAAGGATGACCCATGGATAAAGTGTGGATATCTATTCAATGGTAAGTCTAAGCATTGGGGTCCTCCATGTAAGCGTAGCGGTGCAAAAATATTTCAGTTATTGAAGAAGTGGGAAGAGTGCCCCTCGCCGGGAAAGATGAAGAAAAAGGCGCCGGAGCCACTGTTAAAGGTATGGAAGATGAGATTTGTTTTCTAGGACTTGGAATACTGGACCAAACTCGACATGCCTCATAGCCTTGATCAAATGCATATCACAAAAAATATCCTCGAGAGTTTTCTTGGAACATTGATGAACATGCCGGAGAAGACCAAGGATGGGCCGAAGGCAAGAAAAGACTTGGAAATTTTGAAAATTAAGAAAGATCTCCAAATGCCCAGTAAAAAACTCGTTAGAGGAGATGGAGACGGAGACTGAGACGGAAGATAGGGGTAAAAAACTAAACAAGAAGGAAGAATAATATTGCCCCCCCTCTTGATTCACCTTAGATCCGAAGGAGGTCGATCAATTATTCAAGTTCCTTACCGACAAGAAGTGACAATAATGGATTCTATGTCATCCATATAATGATGGAGTACAGAAGGGATGTGCAATCACTTTGCATGAAATCTTCATCTGATACCCATATCCAGAGATGGGCCAAAGCCTTTGAGCCGTACCGGATAACCGACTTTGAAATGATTTCTATTGGATCCAGCAGGAAATTGCGTCCATCATCATGAAAGATGTCCTTGAAGAGAATGGGATGTTCTACGGTGTCCCAATATCGCAAGCTGACATCCAAACCTACATAGCCCTACAGCGTCAGGACATGACGCCTTCCACTAAGCTTGGGTGCACCCTCCCAGGTATGGACAGATGTGAAGAGTGCACTACTTAAAAACAATGTGTCTGTTTAGTTACTTGTAACTTTTTGTATGACGAAACTTCGAATGTCTCAGTATGACCAAACTATTAGATGTAAATGGTCCCGCACTCTAGTTAATCAGTTTCGGCATGATGCAATTTGTTAATTATGTTAACTATATATGTTGCTTTTATTTCATAAATGTTTCGTTGAATTTGCTTCATGATATATATGTATGTGCATCTCTGACAGGTATATAGATCAAAGCTGGCGAGGAAGTAGCCAAAGTGTCAGGCCCAAGTGTATCGCTTCGGGCGGAAGCCAGAAAGGGTTTGATAGCAGAGAGGAAGCTGAAGCTAGTTACTTGAGATTAAAAGCCCAATAGGGGATTAAAAACCAGTGCCGCAAAAACTACTACATAATACCGCTTTTGCTCATGGTGATCACTCTTATCTCGTATGTCATAGTTTCGGTAGATGACGAAACATGTGTCTGCGATGACAATGTAAGAGACATATGATCATTAACTTGTATCGCTATTTCGAGATGATGATGAGATCGACATCATTTGTGTTCGATAATCATGATATGATGAGACTATGTTGTACCACTTCGATGATGATGATGAGACATTCCATTTTCATATAGTTTCAGTGTATGTGTATGTTGCCATTGTATGTAACCTGTAAAAATACGAATATAGCAAAATAAAAAAAAAGAAAATACTAGCATTAGCGAGGGGCTTTGTAGTAGCTGCAGTGTTGCGTTACCAGTAGTGTCCGTTGTAGGGGCGTGCTACTAGTATTAGCAGTAAAGATGGTCAGCAGCACGCTACTGCTAGATGTAGGCAGCAGTAGCGCTGGGTAAGAACCACGCTACTGCTAAAGTTTAGCTGTAGCGTCGTAGCAGTAGCGCAGGCATCAGCGCTACTGATAGCCAAAAAACCCACGCTACTAGTAGCCTTTTTCCTAGTAGTGGCACACTTTGGCTCTGAAGATCTTCTATCTGGCCATTAGTCCATGCTCCAGCTTGGATCCGTAGCAGCCCATTAGTCTGGCTCATAAGCAATGGGCCGGCAGCCCGAGGACCCCTTAATCCAGGACTCCCTCTCCAGGGAAGAGCAGCTAGGGTTCGGGGGCCACGGGCGCTTTTTAAGGGCCCTGGGGAGGTGTCGGATGGACGACACATGGCCAATCTACAGTGTGTACACACACATTGTGGCCACCGAGTGGGGGCTTACGGTGGCCTGGGCCAGTGTACTGTGGGACTAGAGCCCAGTTACACAGTAGCTCTTATCCATTTTTCTTTTTCTTTTTCTGCTTTGCATTTTGAATCTTGTTTTGTATTTAGTTGTCCCACCAAATGAATTTAGTTATTGAAGAAACTTTTCTCATAAATACTTAGTAACATACTAGAGCTGCAGAAAAAGTTTTAGGCCAATCGTAATAGTTTAAAATAACTGTTTGTTTTGAAGAGGCCAATTGAAATGTTATTGCTCCACTAAAAGGTTTCTGTTATTAATTTGAAAATTCAATTCACGTTTGTTTCACTTGGACAATTACCAGGGGATTATTTAGAATATTGTACACATTTTTGTCCTAGTGTTTGCTAAAATAAATTTTGGAATTTATATTTTAAATTTGAATTTGAACCAATTTGGGAGTGGGATTATTTTCTAAATGCAACTTAATTGTGATGCCCGTGATGACATGGCACATTAGCATGGTCACTGTAGCTGACCACTGGGGTTGTTACACCAGTGATCAAGTTCTCAACAAAGATTATGAACTAACCATATGAATGATACATTAGGTCTCCCATTTAGTCATGACAATAACATAATCATCTAGCGAGCAATAAGAAGATATAACGGATCCCAACAATTCATCCAAACAATCATGATATAATATGATAACATGGTATCTTGCTAGCCTTTTCTAAGACCGGAAAACATAAACTCAGAGCACCTCTGAAGTTCAAGCAGGGACTAAACATTGTAATTCATGGTAGCAGAGATCCAGATATGGTCACGTCCAACATTAACTAGACTCAATGCATGTTAAACTAAGAATGACAATAGCACTCTCAAAGTTCATGCTTGCATGAGAAGGTGATGACTCAACAATAAAAGTAAATTACATGAAAGTAAAGAGAAAGTCCCTTTGCAGATGGAAGCAGAGATTTGCAAAGGCGCTAGAGCTCGAAGCTTAAAATAGAGACGAATACATTTTGAGAGGTGTGCTTTTCCTATCAATGTCACGACAAAAGGATTTGAATATCTTCCATGCCAAACACATTGTCGGCAGTTCCCATGTAGAAATGAAAAGTTTACTCCCCCTCAACCATACAAACACAAGCCATGGCTAGCCGAATCATCGTGTGCCCTCCCAACAATCAACATTCCAAGGGGGGTTTGTTTAATTATATTTTTCTTTATTTTTGTTTACAGGATTGGGCATCCCATTTACCAGACTCTCTCGTGTAATGACAAGTGAATAAATACCCATCATGAAAAAACCCACATAGCATGGAAGATATAAACCGCCCTGTCACTCCATGAGCAGTACGGGCACACAAAACATATGTTTATTTTAATGATTAGAGGTGGCACATGCAAATTTATTTGGAACAGCAGGGTAATACCAAATATAGGTAGATATGATGAATTCATTTGGAACAACTTTGGGTTTAAGGATTTGGATGCACAAGCAGTATTCTCGCTTAGTACAAGCGAACGCTAGCAAATAGATTGAGATGCAAACAACTAGAGAGCAACAACGGACATTGATAACCCACGAGTATAGGGGATCTGTTGTAGCCTCTTTCGCTAAGTAAGAGTGTCGAACCCAACGAGGAGTCGAAGATAGAACAAATATTCCCTCAAGTTCTATCGACCACGGATACAACTCTACACATGCTTAACGTTCACTTTGCCTAGAACAAGTATGAAACTAGAAGTACTTTGTAGGTGTTGTGGGATAGGTTTGCAAGATAATAAAGAGCACGTAAGTAAAAGCTAGGGGCTGTTTAGATAAAGAAACAATTAAGTTAGTATAGCGAGTGTGGAAAAGTGGTGGTAGCAGTTGTGGAATTGTCCCTAAGCAATTAACTATGTTACTAGCTGATATGTCTCCAACGTATCTATAATTTTTGATTGTCCCATGCTATTATATTATCTGTTTTGGATGTTTTATATGCATTGATATGCTATTTTATATGATTTTCGGGACTAACCTATTAACCTAGAGCCCAACGCCAGTTTTTGCTTTTTCCTTGTTTTAGACTTTCGTACAAAAGGAATACCAAACGGTGTCCAAATGGAATAAAACTTACACGATGATTTTTCTTGTACAAGAAGACACCTAAGGGACTTGGAGTGCAAGTTAGAAGAGCTACGAGGCGGCCACAAGGGTGGAGGGCATGCCCAAGGGCTAGGGCGCGCCCCCAACCTTGTGGGCCCCTTGTTGACCTCCTGACCTAGATCTTCCTCCTATATATACTCTTATACCACAAAAACATCCGAGGGAGCCAAAAAACCATTTTTCCACTGCCTCAACCTTCTGTACCCATGAGATCCCATCTTGGGGCCTTTTCCGGCATCCTGCCGGGGGGGATTCGATCACGGAGGGCTTCTACATCAACCATTGCCTCTCCGATGAAGCGTGAGTACTTTACCTCACACCTATGGGTCAATAGCTAGTAGCTAGATGGCTTCTTCTCTCTCTTTGATTCTCATTACAAAGTTCTCCTCGATGTTCTTGGAGATCTATTTGATGTAATACTCTTTTGCGATGTGTTTGCCCAGATATGATGAATTATGGATTTATGATCAGCTTATCAATGCATATTATTTGAATCTCCTCTGAATTCTTTTGTGCATGATTTCATATCTTTGCAACTCTGTTCGAACTATCGATTAGGTTTGGCCAACTGATTGGTTTTTCTTGCAATGGGAGAAGTGCTTAGCTTTGGGTTCAATCTTGCGGTGTCCTTTCCCAGTGACAGTAGGGGCAGCCAGACACGTATTGCATTGTTGCCATCGAGGATAAAAAGATGGAGTTTTCCTCGTATTGCTTGAATTAATTCCTCTACATCATGTCATCTTGCTTAAGGCGTTACTCTGTTCTTTATGAACTTAATACTCTAGATGCATAGTGGATAGCGGTCGATGTGTGGAGTAATAGTAGTACATGCAGAATCATTTAAGTCTGCTTGACACGGACGTGATGTCTATATTCATGATCATTGCCTTAGATATCGTCATAACTTTGTGCTTTTCTATGAATTGCTCGGCAGTAATTTGTTCGCCCACTGTAATAGTTCCTTTCTTGAGAGAAGCCTCTAGTGAAACCTATGGCTCGCAGGTCTATTTTACAACATATTAGTTTCCTGTCAACTTGCCAATTTATGTCGCCATTCCCTTACTTTGAAGCTTTTACTTTCCGTTCCATTAACCAAAAATATTACTTTACCGTTTATCCATCTCTATCAGATCTCACTTTGCGAATAACCGTGAGGGGATTGACAACCCCTTTGTCACGTTGGTTGCAAGTTGGTGTTTGGTTGTGCAGGTATTCGGTGGCTTGTCGCATTCTATCCTACTGGATTGATACCTTGGTTCTCAAAACCGCGGGAAATACTTATGCTACTTTGCTGAATCACCCTTTCATCTGCAAGGGAAAAACCAACGCAAGCTCAAGAGGTAGCACTAGCCAATAGCAAGTTTTTTGTGGGAGAGGCCACTGCTAGCATGTCATTCCTTACTTGGAATTCTATGCACTTATGATTGGAACTATTAGCAAGCATCTGCAACTACTAACGCTCATTAAGGTAAAAACCAGATGTAGCATTAAGATATATTGGTCCCCCTTCAATCTCGTATGCATCAATTTCTATGCTAGGATGAAGCTGCTATCACCCTTGCCCTCCAATACATAGTCCTATCAACATAGAACTACCCCTATGGTTTCATCCACACACGCGCTCATACGATGGGCACCAAAGGACATCAACATAATCACAAGCAAATTAAACCAATCATAGCAATTCACCAATCACCGATAGGACAATAAAAATCTACTCACACATAATAGGATGGCAACACATCATTGGATAATAACATGAAGCATAAAGCACCATGTTCAAGTAGATGGTACAACAGGTTGCGGGAGAGTGAACGTTGTAGATAGATGGGGGAGCATGATGGATGTGTTTGTGAAAATGATAGAATTGTTGGAGTAGATCACCATCACACAATGATTGCCCTGGCGGCGTTCCGGCACCATGGGAAGAGAGGGCGAGAGAGCCCCCCTCCTTCTTCTTCCTTGACCTCCCCCTATACGGGAGGAGGGTTTTCCCTCTCTTCCATGGCAGCCATGGGGGTGGAGGGACGGTAGTCCTCCGAGATTGGATCTCTCTCTGTTTCCTTTTGTTTTTGCGTTCCTAGATTATGGCCTTTCACCGTTTCTTACTTTCCCAAAGATCTGTAACTCCGATTGGGCTGAAATTTTAACATGATTTTATCCGGATATTTGCTTTCTTGCGGCAAAAGAAGGGCACCAACCACCTTACAGGGTGACCACAAGGGTCCAGGGCGCGCCCTACCCCCTGGGGTGCGCCCCTGTGGCTTGTGGGCCCCTCGGGCATCGTCTCGCATGGATTCAAATTCCCAAAAAGCACATATTCCAAAAAAAATATCCATAAATTTTTATCGCGTTTGGACTTCGTTTGGTATGGATATTCTGCGAAACAAAAAACATGCAACAAACAAGAACTAGCACTGGGCACTGGATCAATATGTTAGTCCCAAAAATAATATAAAAAGTTGCCAAAAGTATATGATAGTTGTAGAATATTGGCATGAAACAATAAAAATTATAGATATGATGGAGATGTATCAGCATCCCCAAGCTTAATTCCTCCTCGTCCTAGAGTAGGTAAATGATAAAAAAGATAATTTTTGATGTGGAATGCTACCTAGCATAATCTTGATCATATAATCTAATCATGGGATGAATATTAAGACACGAGTGATTCAAAGGAATAGTCTATCATTTGACATTAAGACAATAATATTTCAAGCATACTAATAAAGCAATCATGTCTTCTGGAAATAACATGGCCAAAGAAAGTTATCCCTACAAAATCATATAGTCTGGCTATGCTCCATCTTCATCACACAAAGTATTTCATCATGCACAACCCCGATGACAAGCCAAGCAATTGTTTCATACTTTTAATGTTCTCAAGCCTTTTCAACTTTCACGCAATACTTGAGCGTGAGCCATGATATAGCACTATAGGTGGAATGGAATATGATGGTGGAGGTTGTGTGGAGAAGATAAAAAGGAAGAAAGTCTCACATCGACACGGCTAATCAACGGGCTATGGAGATGCCCATCAATTGATGTCAATGCAAGTGAGTAGGGATTGCCATGCAACGGATGCACTAGAGCTATAAGTGTATGAAAGCTCAACCTGTAAACTAAGTGGGTGTGTGTCCAACTTGCTTGCTCATGAACACCACGGGCATTTTAGGAAGCCCATCATCGGAATATACTTGACAAGTTCTATACTGAAAATTCCGACTAGTATAATAAAGTGATAACTCAAGAGAGTCTTTATATGAAGAACATCACCAGAATAGCCCTCACGAGGTTGTTCATCCTTTGTACTAGTTCATCATCATCCCCTCATGAGGCCAATCCACCACAAAGTAGGAGTAGGGTTTTACACCGCAAGGTGGTCCGAACCTGTGTAAACTGCCGTGTTCATCTTCTTCCTTGCTCACACGAATCCGGCTAGGCTGGGCTGTGGTGTGACGGGCTTTGAGCTTGAGAGGTTGAGATCCTCGCACACGCCCCAGAATTCAAACCTTCTTGGGTCTGCGGAGACTTGACTCTGACATTTGGCGCGCCAGGAGGGGCCTGTCATAGTCTACTCCTCCGTCGACCATGCTTCTCCCTCGCCTCGCGGCCCCATGGAGGCACGGCCCTGCGGGTGTGGCCGCGTGAGGCATACGGGGGCGCCGCGGGTCACCTGGCTTTCACCCCCGATCTGCAACGAGTGCGGTGGCCTACGAAGGTCAGACCGACATTGCCCCCAATATACGATAGCATCGCGGACTCGGAAGGGTTCCTCTGGTCGTACGCGTAGGCCATCGAGGTGGCAAGTGGCGATGACAAGGCCATGACAAACTGGTACCCCCTCACCCCCATGGAGGCTCCTCGATCCTGGCTCCTCTTGGGAGGAACTGTGCAACCAGTTCGTCACAGGCTTCGCGGCTCTAGTGCCTCACGCGGGCGCATGTATCATCAACGGATCACAGGTGCCAGCATCTGCCACCACATCAAACAACTCCTTCGTCAGCAAGGTGTTGCCCGACCGCAACGCGGGGCGGCACAGGGCCGCGCCTGTAGGGGAACGTAGGAGAAAACAAAAATTTTCCTACGGTTTCACCAAGATCCATCTAGGAGTTCATCTAGAAACGAGTGATTAGATGCATCTACGTACCTTGTAGATCGCGAGCGGAAGCGTTCAAAGAACGGGGATGAGGGAGTCGTACTCGACGTGATTCGAATCACCGAAGATCCTAGCACCGAACGGACGGCACCTCCGCGTTCAACACACGTACGGAACAGCGACGTATCCTCCTTCTTGATCCAGAAAGGGGGGAAGGAGAGGTTGAGGGAGATGGCACCAGCAGCAGCACGACAGCGTGGTGATGATGGAGCTGCAGTACTCCGGCAGGGCTTCGCCAAGCACTATGGAGGAGGAGGAGGAGTTGGAGAGGGAGAAGGAGGCAACCAAAGGCATCTCTGAAAAGCCCTCCTTCCCCCACTATATATAGGAGGGCCTAGGGGGGGTGCCGGCCCTAGGAGATCCAATCTCCTAGGGGGGCGGCGGCCAAGGGAGGTTTCCCTCCCCCCCAAGGCACCTAGGGGTGCCTTCCACTAGTGGGACTCCTCCCCTTTGGAAACCCTAGGCGCATGGGCCTATTAGGGCTGGTGCCCTTGGCCCATGTAGGCCAAGGCCCGGGACCCTTCCGGTGGTCCCGGTACAATACCGATAACCCCGAAACTTGTCCCGATGGCCGAGATAGTACTTCCTATATATATTTCTTTACCTCCGGACCATTCCGGAACTCCTCGTGACGTCCGGGATCTCATCCGGGACTCCGAACGACATTCGGGTTACTGCATATACATATCCCTACAACCCTAGCGTCACCGAACCTTAAGTGTGTAGACCCTACGGGTTCGGGAGACATGCAGACATGACCGAGACGACTCTCCAGTCAATAACCAACAGCGGGATCTGGATACCCATGTTGGCTCCCACATGCTCCTCGATGATCTCATCAGATGAACCACGATGTCGAGGATTCAAGCAACCCCGTATACAATTCCCTTTGTCAATCGGTATGTTACTTGCCCGAGATTCGATCGTCGGAATCCCAATACCTCGTTCAATCTCGTTACCGGCAAGTCACTTTACTCGTTCCGTAACACATCATCCCGTGATCAACTCCTTGATCACATTGTGCACATTATGATGATGTCCTACCGAGTGAGCCCAGAGATACCTCTCCGTCACACGGAGTGACAAATCCCAGTCTCGATTCGTGCCAACCCAACAGACACTTTCGGAGATACCCGTAGTGTACCTTTATAGCCACCCAGTTACGTTGTGACGTTTGGCACACCCAAAGCACTCCTACGGTATCCGGGAGTTGCACAATCTCATGGTCTAAGGAAATGATACTTGACATTAGAAAAGCTTTAGCATACGAACTACACGATCTAGTGCTATGCTTAGGATTGGGTCTTGTCCATCACATCATTCTCCTAATGATGTGATCCCGTTATCAACGACATCCAATGTCCATGGTCAGGAAACCGTAACCATCTATTGATCAACGAGCTAGTCAACTAGAGGCTTACTAGGGACATGGTGTTGTCTATGTATCCACACATGTATCTGAGTTTCCTATCAATACAATTCTAGCATGGATAATAAACGATTATCATGAACAAGGAAATATAATAATCAATTTATTATTGCCTCTAGGGCATATTTCCAACAGTCTCCCACTTGCACTAGAGTCAATAATCTAGTTCACATCGATATGTGATTAACACTCAAGGTCACATCCCCATGTGACTAACACCCAAAGAGTTTACTAGAGTCAATAATCTAGTTCACATTTACCATGTGATTAACACTCGATGAGTTCTGGGTTTGATCATGTTATGCTTGTGAGAGAGGTTATAGTCAACGGGTCTGAACCTTTCAGATCCGTGTGTGCTTTACAAATCTCTATGTCATCTCCTAGATGCAGCAACCACGTTCTATTTGGAGCTATTCCAAATAACTGTTCTACTTGGAGCTATTCTAAATTGTTGCTCCATTATACGTATCCGGTATCTCTACTCAGAGCTATCCGGATAGGTGTTAAGCTTGCATCGACGTAACCCTTTACGACGAACTCTTTTACCACCTCCATAATTGAGAAAATTCCTTAGTCCACTAGTTACTAAGGATAACTTTGACCGCTGTCCTGTGATCCATTCTTGGATCACTCTTGTACCCCTTGACTGACTCATGGTAAAGCACACTTCAGGTGCGGTACACAGCATAGCATACTGTAGAGCCTATGTCTTAAGCATAGGGGACGACCTTCGTTCCTTTCTCTCTATTCTGCCATGGTCGAGCTTTAAGTCTTAACTTCATACCTTACAACTCAGGCAAGAACTCCTTCTTTGACTGATCCATCTTGAACACCTTCAAGATCACGTCAAGGCATGTGCTCACGTCAAGATCACGTCGGTATACCGATACCTTGTTCAATCTCGTTACCGGCAAGTCTCTTTACTCGTTCCGTAACACATCATCCCGTGATCAACCCCTTGGTCACATTGTGCACATTATGATGATGTCCTACCGAGTGGGCCCAGAGATACCTCTCCGTTTACACGGAGTGACAAAATCCCAATCTCGATTCGTGCCAACCCAACAGACACTTTCAGAGATACCCGTAGTGTACCTTTATAGCCACCCAGTTACGTTGTGACGTTTGGCACACCCAAAGCACTCCTACGGTATCCGGGAGTTGCACAATCTCATGGTCTAAGGAAATGATACTTGACATTAGAAAAGCTTTAGCATACGAACTACATGATCTTGTGCTAGGCTTAGGATTGGGTCTTGTCCATCACATCATTCTCCTAATGATGTGATCCCGTTATCAACGACATCCAATGTCCATGGTCAGGAAACCGTAACCATGTATTGATTAACGAGCTAGTCAACTAGAGGCTTACTAGGGACATGGTGTTGTCTATGTATCCACACATGTATCTGAGTTTCCTATCAATACAATTCTAGCATGGATAATAAACGATTATCATGAACAAGGAAATATAATAATAATCAATTTATTATTGCCTCTAGGGCATATTTCCAACAGTCTCCCACTTGCACTAGAGTCAATAATCTAGTTCACATCGCCATGTGATTAACACTCAAGGTCACATCCCCATGTGACTAACACCCAAAGAGTTTACTAGAGTCAATAATCTAGTTCACATTACCATGTGATTAACACTCGATGAGTTCTGGGTTTGATCATGTTATGCTTGTGAGAGATGTTATAGTCAACGGGTCTGAATCTTTCAGATCCGTATGTACTTCGCAAATCTCTATGTCATCTTGTAGATGCAGCTACAACGCTATATTTGGAGCCATTTCAAATAACTATTCTACTTGGAGCTATTCTAAATTGTTGCTCCATTATACGTATCCCGTATCTCTACTCAGAGCTATCCGGATTGGCGTTAAGCTTGCATCGACGTAACTCTTTACGTCGAACTCTTTATCACCTCCATAACCGAGAAACATATCCTTATTCCTCTAAGGATAATTTAGACCGCTATCTGGTGATCTACTCCTAGATTACCTTTGTACCCTCTTGCCAGTTGTCATACTCATCGACATGCAAGTCGTGATTCCTATTACAAGAAGATGATCAATCTCATACATCACATATATCATTCATCACATCCTTTGGCCATATCACTTCACATAGCATACCCTGCAAAAACAAGTTAGACGTCCTCTAATTGTTGTTTGCAAGTTTTACGTGGCTGCTATGGGTTTCTAGCAAGAACATTTCTTACCTACGCAAAAACCACAATGTGATATTCCAATTGCTATTTACCCTTCATAAGGAACCTTTTCATCGAATCCGATCCGACTAAAGTGGGAGAGACAGGCACCCGCTAGCCACCTTATGCAACTAGTGCATGTCAGTCGGTGGAACCAGTCTCACGTAAGAGTACGTGTAAGGTTGGTCCGGGCCGCTTCATCCCACGATGCCGCCGAATCAAGATTGGACTAGTAACGGTAAGCATATTGAACAAAAATCAACGCCCACAACTACTTTGTGTTCTACTCATGCATAGAATCTACGCAATAGACCTAGCTCATGATGCCACTGTTGGGGAACATAGCAGAAAACAAAAATTTTCCTACGGTTTCACCAAGATCCATCTAGGAGTTCATCTAGCAACGAGTGATTAGATGCATCTACGAACCTTGTAGATCGCGAGCGGAAGCGATCAAAGAACGGGGATGAGGGAGTCGTACTCGACGTGATTCGAGTCACCGAAGATCCTAGCACCGAACGGACGGCACCTCCGCGTTCAACACACGTACGGAACAGCCACGTCTCCTCCTTCTTGATCCAGCAAGGGGGGAAGGAGAGGTTGAGGGAGATGGCACCAGTAGCAGCACGACGGCGTGGTGATGATGGAGCTGCAGTACTCCGGCAGGGCTTCGCTAAGCACTATGGAGGAGGAGGAGGAGTTGGAGAGGGAGAAGGAGGCAACCAAAGGCATCTCTGAAAAGCCCTCCTTCCACCACTATATATAGGAGGGCCTAGGGGGGGCGCCGGCCCTGGGAGATCCAATCTCCTAGCGGGGGTGGCGGCCAAGGGAGGTTTCCCTCCCCCCCCAAGGCACCTAGGGGTGCCTTCCACTAGTGGGACTCCTCCCCTTTGGAAACCCTAGGCGCATGGGCCTATTAGGGCTGGTGCCCTTGGCCCATGTAGGCCAAGGCGCACCCCCTACAGCCCATGTGGCCCCCCGGGGCAGGTGGCCCCACCCGGTGGGCACCCGGGACCCTTCCGGTGGTCCCGGTACAATACCGATAACCTCGAAACTTGTCCCGATGGCCGAAATAGTACTTCCTATATATAATTCTTTACCTCCGGACCATTCCGGAACTCCTCGTGACGTCCGGGATCTCATCCGGGACTCCGAACAACATTCGGGTTACTGCATATACATATCCCTACAACCCTAGCGTCACCGAACCTTAAGTGTGTAGACCCTATGGGTTCGGGAGACATGTAGACATGACCGAGACGACTCTCCAGTCAATAACCAACAGCGGGATCTGGATACCCATGTTGGCTCCCACATGCTCCTCGATGATCTCATCAGATGAACCACAATGTCGATGATTCAAGCAACCCCGTATACAATTCCCTTTGTCAATCGGTATGTTACTTGCCCGAGATTCGATCTTCGGTATCCCAACACCTCGTTCAATCTCGTTACCGGCAAGTCACTTTACTCGTTCCATAACACATCATCCCGTGATCAACTCCTTGATCACATTGTGCACATTATGATGATGTCCTACCGAGTGGGCCTAGAGATACCTCTCCGTCACACGGAGTGACAAATCCCAGTCTCGGTTTGTGCCAACCCAACAGACACTTTCAAAGATACCCGTAGTGTACCTTTATAGCCACCCAGTTACGTTGTGATGTTTGGCAAACCCAAAGCACTCCTACGGTATCCGGGAGTTGCACAATCTCATGGTCTAAAGAAATGATACTTGACATTAGAAAAGCTTTAGCATACGAACTACACGATCTAGTGCTATGCTTAGGATTGGGTCTTGTCCATCACATCATTCTCCTAATGATGTGATCCCATTATCAACGACATCCAATGTCCATGGTCAGGAAACCGTAACCATCTATTGATCAATGAGCTAGTCAACTAGAGGCTTACTAGGGACATGGTGTTGTCTATGTATCCACACATGTATCTGAGTTTCCTATCAATACAATTCTAGCATGGATAATAAACGATTATCATGAACAAGGAAATATAATAATAATCAATTTATTATTTCCTCTAGGGCATATTTCCAACAGTCTCCCACTTGCACTAGAGTCAATAATCTAGTTCACATCGCCATGTGATTAACACTCAAGGTCACATCCCCATGTGACTAACACCCAAAGAGTTTACTAGAGTCAATAATCTAGTTCACATTACCATGTGATTAACACTCGATGAGTTCTGGGTTTGATCATGTTATGCTTGTGAGAGATGTTATAGTCAACTGGTCTAAATCTTTCAGATCCGTATGTACTTCCCAAATCTCTATGTCATCTTGTAGATGCAGCTACTACGCTATATTTGGAGCCATTTCAAATAACTGTTCTACTTGGAGCTATTCTAAATTGTTTCTCCATTATACATATCCGGTATCTCTACTCAGAGCTATTCGGGTAGGTGTTAAGCTTGCATCGACGTGACTCTTTACGTCGAACTCTTTATCACCTCCATAACCGAGAAACATATCCTTATTCCTCTAAGGATAATTTAGACCGATATCTGGTGATCTACTCCTAGATTACCTTTGTACCCTCTTGCCAGTTGTCATACTCATCGACATGCAAGTCGTGATTCCTATTACAAGAACATGATCAATCTCATACATCACATATATCATTCATCACATCCTTTGGCCATATCACATCACATAGCATACCCTGCAAAAACAAGTTAGACGTCCTCTAATTGTTGTTTGCAAGTTTTACGTGGCTGCTATGGGTTTCTAGCAAGAACGCTTCTTACCTACACAAAAACCACAACGTGATATTCCAATTGCTATTTACCCTTCATAAGGACCCTTTTCATCGAATCCGATCCGACTAAAGTGGGAGAGACAGGCACCCGCTAGCCACCTTATGCAACTAGTGCATGTCAGTCGGTGGAACCAGTCTCACGTAAGAGTACGTGTAAGGTCGGTCCGGGCCGCTTCATCCCACGATGCCGCCAAATCAAGATTGGACTAGTAACGGTAAGCATATTGAACAAAAATCAACGCCCACAACTACTTTGTGTTCTACTCGTGCATAGAATCTACGCAATAGACCTAGCTCATGATGCCACTGTTGGGGAACGTAGCAGAAAACAAAAATTTTCCTACGGTTTCACCAAGATCCATCTAGGAGTTCATCTAGCAACGAGTGATTAGATGCATCTACGTACCTTGTAGATTGCGAGCGGAAGCGTTCAAAGAACGGGGATGAGGGAGTCGTACTCGACGTGATTCGAATCATCGAAGATCCTAGCACCGAACGGACGACACCTCCGCGTTCAACACACGTACGGAACAGCCATGTCTCCTCCTTCTTGATCCAGCAAGGGGGGAAGGAGAGGTTGAGGGAGATGGCACCAGCAGCAGCACGACGGCGTGGTGATGATGGAGCTGCAGTACTCCGGCAGGGCTTCGCCAAGCACTATGGAGGAGGAGGAGGAGTTGGAGAGGGAGAAGGAGGCAACCAAAGGCATCTATGAAAAGCCCTCCTTCCCCCACTATATATAGGAGGGCCTAGGGGGGCGCCGGCCCTAGGAGATCCAATATCCTAGCGGGGGCGGCGGCCAAGGGAGGTTTCCCTCCCCCCCAAGGCACCTAGGGGTGCCTTCCACTAGTGGGACTCCTCCCCTTTGGAAACCCTAGGCGCATGGGCCTATTAGGGCTGGTGCCCTTGGCCCATGTAGGCCAAGGCGCACCCCCTACAACCCATGTGGCCCCCAGGGCAGGTGACCCCCCTCCCCCGGTGGGCCCCCGGGACCCTTCCGGTGGTCCCGGTACAATACCGATAACCCCGAAACTTGTCCCGATGGCCGAAATAGTACTTCCTATATATAATTCTTTACCTCCGGACCATTCCGGAACTCCTCGTGACATCCGGGATCTCATCCGGGACTCCGAACAACATTCGGGTTACTGCATATACATATCCCTACAACCCTAGCGTCACCGAACCTTAAGTGTCTAGACCCTACGGGTTCGGGAGACATGTAGACATGACCGAGACGACTCTCCAGTCAATAACCAACAGGGGGATCTGGATACCCATGTTGGCTCCCACATGCTCCTCGATGATCTCATCGGATGAACCACGATGTCGAGGATTCAAGCAACCCCGTATACAATTCCCTTTGTCAATCGGTATGTTACTTGCCCGAGATTCGATCGTCAGTATCCCAATACCTCGTTCAATCTCGTTACCGGCAAGTCACTTTACTCGTTCCATAACACATCATCCCGTGATCAACTCCTTGATCACATTGTGCACATTATGATGATGTCCTACCGAGTGGGCCCAGAGATACCTCTCCGTCACACGGAGTGACAAATCCCAGTCTCAATTCGTGCCAACCCAACAGACACTTCCGGAGATACCCGTAGTGTACCTTTATATCCACCCAGTTACGTTGTGACGTTTGGCACACCCAAAGCACTCCTACGGTATCCGGGAGTTGCATAATCTCATGGTCTAAGGAAATGATACTTGACATTAGAAAAGCTTTAGCATACGAACTACACGATCTAGTGCTATGCTTAGGATTGGGTCTTGTCCATCACATCATTCTCCTAATGATGTGATCCCGTGATCAACGACATCCAATGTCCATGGTCAGGAAACCGTAACCATCTATTGATCAACGAGCTAGTCAACTAGAGGCTTACTAGGGACATGGTGTTGTCTATGTATCCACACATGTATCTGAGTTTCCTATCAATAAAATTCTAGCATGGATAATAAACGATTATCATGAACAAGGAAATATAATAATAATCAATTTATTATTGCCTCTAGGGCATATTTCCAACAGTCTCCCACTTGCACTAGAGTCAATAATATAGTTCACATCGCCATGTGATTAACACTCAAGGTCACATCCCCATGTGACTAACACCCAAAGAGTTTACTAGAGTCAATAATCTAGTTCACATTACCATGTGATTAACACTCGATGAGTTCTGGGTTTGATCATGTTATGCTTGTGAGAGATGTTATAGTCAACGGGTCTGAATCTTTCAGATCCGTATGTACTTCGCAAATCTCTATGTCATCTTGTAGATGCAGCTACTATGCTATATTTGGAGCCATTTCAAATAACTGTTCTACTTGGAGCTATTCTAAATTGTTGCTCCATTATACGTATCCGGTATCTCTATCAGAGCTATCCGGATTGGTGTTAAGCTTGCATCGACGTAACTCTTTACGTCGAACTCTTTATCACCTCCATAACCGAGAAACATATCCTTATTCCTCTAAGGATAATTGATGAGGACATCAAGACAATTGTTACACCCACAGCCCCTGCTGCTATACATACTGGACCAATTACTAGAGCTCGTGGACGCCAACTAAATTACCAGGTACTTTCGTTTCTTGGTAATGATTCTAATGTTCGTGAGAATATGATGCTGCCTAAATTGGATACATTTGTTTTGCTTACAAATGAAGGGCCTAGCTTGGAGAAGGATGAACATTGGAGCAAGAACAAGCATGGAGATGATGGCATGCGCAAGGGGAACAAGAACGGAGTTACAAGTGATGATTTCAGGACTTTGAAGCCACCATAATGGGTGCATGAAGCCTTGGACGAAATATACAAGATGCCACTTCATAAATTTCGTCCCGAGGCTATTTTAGGTGCTGCGTCACCTTATTATTGGACCAGGCCCATGTAATTTCGAAATACATAAGTATAGGCTATTTTCAGAGTACGTATGTGTGGGGAAACAAGAGATAGGGTTGATTTCGGACCCCTCCACCAAGGGCCACGAAATCCCCCCCCCCCCTTCCTCCATATATACAGCCCTTAGGGCATCGTTTAGACTTCGGGTTTTGTTTAGATTAAAAGTTCGCCATAGCTGCAACTTCGGGTACTTCGTTTGTGTTCAACGACCAGACAAAGGCGTCACAGAACCCCACCTTGATCAATAAAGCTTTCATCTTATATTCGCAATATCCAGATTGCAATCTCAGTTTCTTGCTTGTTCTTCGTTTGCTCGCAGGAAACAGACCCTCGTGGTCAGGTTGATCATGCTCCGGCTTGGTCAATAACCTCTCGGAGTTGGTTTAGCGATTGCTAAGGCGCGACGTCCTCGCACGTTCATAGTCGGATCGTCAAAGTCGACTGCCACCAAAGCGATATCCATCATCTCATCGAAAGACGGGACACCTTTGCCTCTATCAAGTGGTATCAGATTTCCAGGTTGCTCGGTGAGATTTTACAGTTTTTCGTAGTTTAGATCGAGTCTGTTCTTCATACCTACAGTCCACGAAAAAGCCAAAAAAAATTAGGGTTAGTTCATCATATCCGAACCAATCTGAGCCTTTGCATAATCTTTTTAGGGTTTTGCTTTGTTGAATTTGCGGTTGCATCGTCGTGTCTAGTTGCTGGTCTTAGCGTTAGTCTTTTAGAGTTTCGAGTTCTGGTCATAAGTTGTCACGCCGCCACCGCACCATCATCATCGCCCCTGTCACCTACCACCACCGCTCCGAATCCATATCCATATACCACCACCAATCCGTATCCATATACCACCACCGATCCATATCCATATATTACCACCGCTGGCATATACCACCACCATATATCCACCACCAATCCGAGTTCCTTGCATATTAGGTGTGTTTTTGAGATCCATCTAGATTCCGATTCTTGTTTCCTTGCCGGAGTAGGTTTCGAAAAAAAAGAGTCCGGAAACCACCCTCCGTTTAGGCCCAAAATTTTTTGAAAACGCATTTTTCGAAAAAAAATCTGGCTATCCTATTTTTAGGTGTTTCTAAGTGTTTTGAGACAGCTGCCATTATAGGAAGTTTTTTTTGACCCGTTTCCAGTTTTTGGGTCCGGGCAGTCGAAAAAACGAAAAAAAAATTTGGTCGAAAAAATTTCGTGCCCATCCTGTCAGTTTGACCTAGGAAGAGTTTTGAGACACTCGCCATTATAGTGATTTTTCGCAAAAAAAGCAGCAAAAAAAAAGAGCGCAAAAAAAAAGAGCGAAAAAATTTTCCAGAGTGTGCTTTTTCCTTGTTTACGTGCAGCGCCGTGATTTTGTTAGTGTTCTAGGCTCGCGTCTCTAGCACGGTCTAGCCTAGGACCAGCACAGTACCGTCATTGAGCGTTTATTCAACTTTGCATCTCTGAATTGATTATTGCTGACCCTTTTTGCTACCATATTATAAGCCTTCCCAGCTCCACATACATCTACATCGTGCATTTGACTCTCCCTGGTAATCGCTCTATCCAAGCTTTGAGAGTTTTGACTACAACGGTTTCCGATCATCGCCTGCTGCTGGGTAAGAACTGGTAAGAATTTGAGTTTTGCTTGACGGGTTTGTGATACACCACCACCACTTCTTAGTAGTCTGTAGGATCATATTCTTGTGTGTTTCTATTTGCTGCTAACGATGGTAGGATCACAAGCCGATGAGACTGATTGGGAGAACCTGACGAACAAACAGCTACATGATAAATTTCAGCAAATGATGAGTGGACAGGTGCAAGATGTGCTAAACAGATTTGACGAGGCCATGGAGAAGATAGATGGCATGGAGAAGACGTTCGAAAAAATCTTGATAGCAAGTTTAATGAATTGCTCGCGCGTTTACCACCACCACCGCCGGCTGCACCTATCGCACCTCTGCAACACCAACAACAACGCATCCTTCCGAATCAGTATGGACGAGCGAAGCGTGTTCCTATTGAGGATGGCCAAACTTCTGGTGCAGCTGTTCCTGTTATTGATGCTTCTTTGGCTCCTGCTACTGCTGCTGCTGGTACCCAGGAGGATGATGAGTATGCGGGCGATTATGAGGATGAGGTTGATCAAAATCAGAACTACGTGCACCCACCAGCACCACCACCAACAGGTCGACCTCAGGTATATATTCGTAATGGTAGGCCTGCACCATCACCTCAGGTACGAGATGATGTGCATATTCCTAAACTGAAATTGAATATTCCACCATTTGAGGGTAGATATGTTCCTGATATATATCTTACTTGGGAGTTAGAAACTGAACAACGTTTTATATGTTTACAATATCCCGAGGAGAGACAGGTTGCTGCTGCTGTTTGTGCTTTCACTAGTTTTGCATGTGTATGGTGGTCTGAACACTGTAGATTATATCCTATTCCAACTACTTGGGCTGCTTTGAAAACTGCTATGCGTACGCGTTGGGTTCCACCATATTATCAACGTGAATTGCTTCAAAAATTGCAGCGTTTAAGACAAGGGAAAAATTTTGTAGCAGAATATTATCAGGAATTACAAACTGGCATGATTAGATGTGGTATTGTTGAGGAGAATGAAGCTATGCTTGCACGTTTTCTGGGTGGATTAAATAGAGAGATTCAGACCATTCTAGACTATAAGGAGTATACTAATATCACTCGTTTATTCCATCTTGCTTGTAAAGTTGAACGTGAAGTGCAGGATCGACAAGCATTGGCGCGATCTAACTTTTCTGCAGGCCGACCTTCATCATGGACACCGCGTGCATCTTCTACTTCAACTGCACCAGCACCTCAATCAGGTGCCTCCTCCAGTCGTGATACAAGAAAACAGGCACAACCACCATTATCTGCCAAGAGCGCACCTGCTGGGCCTGCACAGAGTTCGTCTTCTTCCATGGCATCAACAGGGCACACAAGTGATATTATTTGTCATTGTTGTAAGGGAGGAGGTCATTATGCGAGAGAATGCAAATCTCCGCGTGTGATGATTGCTACCACAGATGGTGGATATGAGTCCGCTAGTGACTATGATGAGGAGACTTTGGCTCTTATTACACGTGAAGAACATGGTGGAGATGATTCTGATCATGAGACGCAATACATGGCTCCTGAAGACGCTGATAGGTATGAATGTTTAGTTGCTCAACATGTTTTGAGTGTGCAGGTCACACAAGCTGAGCAAAATCAGAGGCACAATTTGTTCCATACCAAGGGAGTTGTGAAGGAACGTTCTGTGCGCGTCATAATAGACGGAGGGAGCTGCAACAACTTGGCTAGCATGGAGATGGTGGAAAAGCTTTCTCTCACCACAAGACCACATCCACATCCTTACTACATCCAATGGTTCAACAACAGCGGCAAGGTTAAGGTAACACGTACTGTTCGTGTGCATTTTAGTATCTCTACATATGCTGATTATGTTGATTGTGATGTGGTACCTATGCAAGCATGTTCCTTATTACTTGGTAGACCATGGCAATTTGATAAAAACTCTGTACACCATGGTAGAAACAATCACTATACTCTTGTTCATAAGGATAAAAATATTACTTTGCTTCCTATGACTCCTGATTCCATTTTGAAAGATGATATTAATAGAGCTAATAAAGCAAAACAGGAGAAGAATAAGAGTGAAAATCAGATTGTGGCAAAAGAATTTGATCAGCAAATGAAGCCTAATCATAAACCATCTAGTGTTGCTTCTGAAATTAAATTGAAAAGTGCATGTTTATTTGCCACCAAATCTGATATTGATGAGCTAGATTTCAGCAAATCTGTTTGCTATGCTTTTGTGTGCAAAGAGGCATTATTTTCATTCGAGGACGTGCCTTCCTCTTTGCCTCCTGCTGTCACTAACATTTTGCAGGAGTTCGCTGACGTCTTTCCACAAGACGTGCCACCGGGATTACCGCCTATTCAAGGGATTGAGCATCAGATTGACTTAATTCCCGGTGCTTCACTGCCAAACCATGCACCATACCGTACCAATCCAGAGGAGACGAAGGAGATTATGCGTCAAGTACAAGAGCTTCTCGACAAAGGTTATATACGCGAATCCCTTAGTCCTTGTGATATTCCTATTATTCTAATGCCGAAAAAGGATGGTACATCACGTATGTGTGTTGATTGTAGAGGCATTAATAATATTACTATTCGTTATCGTCATCCTATTCCTAGGCTCGATGATATGCTTGATGAATTGAGTGGCTCTACAATATTCTCCAAAGTTGATTTGCATAGTGGATACCATCAAATTCGTATGAAATTGGGAGATGAATGGAAAACAACATTTAAAACTAAGTTTGTATTATATGAGTGGTTAGTCATGCCTTTTGGGTTAACTAATGCACCTAGTACTTTCATGAGATTAATGAACGAAGTTTTACGTGCTTTCATTGGACGATTTGTGGTAGTTTACTTTGATGACATATTGATTTATAGCAGATCTTTGGAAGAACATTTGGAACATTTACGTGCTGTTTTTATTGCTCTACGTGATGCACGTTTGTTTGGTAACCTTGGGAAGTGCACCTTTTGCACCGACCGAGTATCTTTTCTTGGCTATGTTGTTACTCCACAGGGAATTGAAGTTGATAAAGCCAAGATTGAAGCTATTGAGAGTTGGCCGCAGCCCAAAATGGTCACACAAGTGAGGAGTTTTCTTGGCCTCGCTGGATTCTATAGGCGTTTTGTGAGAGATTTCAGCACCATTGCTGCACCTCTCAATGAGCTTACAAAGAAAGATGTGCCTTTTCTTTGGGGTACCGCATAGGAAGAAGCCTTCTCGGTATTGAAAGATAAGTTGACACATGCTCCTTTACTCCAACTTCCTGATTTTAATAAGACTTTTGAGCTTGAATGTGATGCTAGTGGAATTGGATTAGGCGGTGTGTTATTACAAGATGGCAAACCTGTTGCATACTTTTCTGAAAAATTGAGTGGGCCTAGTCTGAATTATTCTACTTATGATAAAGAATTATATGCTCTTGTTCGGACTTCAGAAACATGGCAACATTATTTATGGCCCAAAGAATTTGTTATACATTCTGATCATGAATCTTTGAAACATATTAAAAGTCAAGCTAAACTGAATCGTAGACATGCTAAATGGGTTGAATTCATTGAGACTTTTCCTTATGTCATTAAACACAAGAGGGGAAAAGAAAATGTTATTGCTGATGCATTGTCTCGCCGCTATACTATGCTTTCACAACTTGACTTCAAAATATTTGGTTTGGAGACCATCAAAGATCAATATGTGCATGATGCTGATTTTAAAGATGTAATGCAGAATTGTAAAGAAGGAAGAATGTGGAACAAGTTCGTCGTTAACGATGGATTTGTGTTTCGTGCTAACAAGCTATGCATTCCAGCTAGCTCCGTTCGTCTTTTGTTGTTGCAGGAGGCGCATGGAGGAGGATTAATGGGACACTTTGGCGTGATGAAGACAGAGGACGTACTTGCTACACATTTCTTCTGGCCAAAGATGAGACGAGATGTTGAGCGTTTTATTGCTCGCTGCACTACATGTCAAAAAGCTAAGTCACGACTCAATCCTCATGGTTTATATATGCCTTTGCCTGTACCTAGTGTTCCTTGGGAGGATATATCTATGGACTTTGTTTTAGGTTTACCTCGAACAAAGAAGGGGAGGGATAGCATATTTGTTGTCGTGGATAGATTCTCGAAAATGGCACACTTTATACCATGTCATAAAAGCGATGATGCTGTTAATGTTGCTGATTTGTTCTCTCGTGAAATTATTCGCTTGCATGGTGTGCCAAATACTATTGTTTCAGATCGTGATACTAAATTTCTTAGCCACTTTTGGAGATGTTTATGGGCTAAGTTGGGGACTAAACTGCTTTTTAGTACTACTTGGCACCCCCAAACTGATGGACAAACTGAAGTAGTCAATAGAACGTTGTCTACTATGCTTAGGGCTGTTTTGAAGAATAATAAGAAAATGTGGGAGGAATGCTTGCCTCATATTAAATTTGTTTATAATCGTTCATTGAATTCTACTACTAAGATGTGCCCTTTTGAAGTTGTGTATGGTTTCCTACCTCGTGCACCTATTAATTTGTTGCCTCTTCCATCTTCGGAGAAGGTTAATTTTGATGCTAAACAACGTGCTGAATTGATTTTAAAAATGCATGAGTTAACTAAGGAAAACATTGAGCGTATGAATGCTAAATATAAACTTGCTGGAGATAAGGGTAGAAAACATGTTGTGTTTGCACCTGGAGATCTTGTTTGGTTACATTTGCGTAAGGATAGATTTCCTGATTTGCGCAAATCAAAGTTAATGCCACGTGCTGATGGTCCCTTTAAGGTGTTAGAGAAAATAAATGATAATGCATATAAACTTGAGCTGCCTGCAGATTTTGGGGTTAGTCCCACTTTTAACATTGCAGATTTGAAGCCTTATTTGGGTGAGGAAGATGAACTTCCGTCGAGGACGACTTCGTTTCAAGAAGGGGAGGATGATGAGGACATCAATACAATTGTTACACCCATAGGCCCTGCTGCTATACATACTGGACCAATTACTAGAGCTCGTGCACGCCAACTAAATTACCAGGTACTTTTGTTTCTTGGTAATGATTCTAATGTTCATGAGAATATGATGCTGCCTAAATTGGATACATTTGTTTTGCTTACAAATGAAGGGCCTAGCTTGGAGAAGGATGAACATTGGAGCAAGAACAAGCATGGAGATGATGGCATGCGCAAGGGGAACAAGAACGGAGTTACAAGTGATGATTTCAGGACTTTGAAGCCACCATAATGGGTGCATGAAGCCTTGGACGAAATATACAAGATGCCACTTCATAAATTTCGTCCCGAGGCTATTTTAGGTGCTGCGTCACCTTATTATTGGGCCAGGCCCATGTAATTTCGAAATACATATGTATAGGCTATTTTTAGAGTCCGTATGTGTGGGGAAACAAGAGATAGGGTTGATTTCGGACCCCTCCACCAAGGGCCACGAAATTCCCCCCTCTTCCTCCATATATACAGCCCTTAGGGCATCGTTTAGACTTTGGGTTTTGTTTAGATTAAAAGTTCGCCATAGCTGCAACTTCGCGTACTTCGTTTGTGTTCAACGACCAGACAAAGGCGTCACAGAACCCCACCTTGATCAATAAAGCTTTCATCTTATATTCGCAATATCCAGATTGCAATCTCAGTTTCTTGCTTGTTCTTCGTTTGCTCGCAGGAAACAGACCCTCGTGGTCAGGTTGATCGTGCTCCGGCGTGGTCAATAACCTCTCGGAGTTGGTTTAGCGATTGCTAAGGCGCGACGTCCTCGCACGTTCGTAGTCGGATCGTCAAAGTCGACTGCCACCAAAGCGATATCCATCATCTCATCGAAAGACGGGACACCTTTGCCTCTATCATATGCTCTTGTTCGGACTTTAGAAACATGGCAACATTATTTATGGCCCAAAGAATTTGTTATACATTCTGATCATGAATCTTTGAAACATATTAAAAGTCAAGCTAAACTGAATCGTAGACATGCTAAATGGGTTGAATTCATTGAGACTTTTCCTTATGTCATTAAACACAAGAAGGGAAAAGAAAATGTTATTGCTGATGCATTGTCTCGCCGCTATACTATGCTTTCACAACTTGACTTCAAAATATTTGGTTTGGAGACCATCAAAGATCAATATGTGCATGATGCTGATTTTAAAGATGTAATGCAGAATTGTAAAGAAGGAAGAATGTGGAACAAGTTCGTCGTTAACGATGGATTTGTGTTTCGTGCTAACAAGCTATGCATTCCAGCTAGCTCCGTTCGTCTTTTGTTGTTGCAGGAGGCGCATGGAGGAGGATTAATGGGACTTTGGCGTGAAGAAGACGGAGGACGTACTTGCTACACATTTCTTTTGGCCAAAGATGAGACGGGATGTTGAGCGTTTTATTGCTCGATGCACTACATGTCAAAAAGCTAAGTCACGACTCAATCCTCATGGTTTATATATGCCTTTGCCTGTACCTAGTGTTCCTTGGGAGGATATATCTATGGACTTTGTTTTAGGTTTACCTCGAACAAAGAAGGGGAGGGATAGCATATTTGTTGTCGTGGATAGATTCTCGAAAATGGCACACTTTATACCATGTCATAAAAGCGATGATGCTGTTAATGTTGCTGATTTGTTCCTTCGTGAAATTATTCGCTTGCATGGTGTGCCAAATACTATTGTTTCAGATCGTGATACTAAATTTCTTAGCCACTTTTGGAGATGTTTATGGGCTAAGTTGGGGACTAAACTGCTTTTTAGTACTACTTGTCACCCCCAAACTGATGGACAAACTGAAGTAGTCAATAGAACGTTGTCTACTATGCTTAGGGCTGTTTTGAAGAATAATAAGAAAATGTGGGAGGAATGCTTGCCTCATATTGAATTTGCTTATAATCGTTCATTGCATTCTACTACTAAGATGTGCCCTTTTGAAGTTGTGTATGGTTTCCTACCTCGTGCACCTATTGATTTGTTGCCTCTTCCATCTTCGGAGAAGGTTAATTTTGATGCTAAACAACGTGCTGAATTTATTTTAAAAATGCATGAGTTAACTAAGGAAAACATTGAGCGCATGAATGCTAAATATAAACTTGCTGGAGATAAGGGTAGAAAACATGTTGTGTTTGCACCTGGAGATCTTGTTTGGTTACATTTGCGTAAGGATAGATTTCCTGATTTGCGCAAATCAAAGTTAATGCCACGTGCTGATGGTCCCTTTAAGGTGTTAGAGAAAATAAATGATAATGCATATAAACTTGAGCTGCCTGCAGATTTTGGGGTTAGTCCCACTTTTAACATTGCAGATTTGAAGCCTTATTTGGGTGAGGAAGATGAACTTCCGTCGAGGACGACTTCATTTCAAGAAGGGGAGGATGATGAGGACATCAATACAATTGTTACACCCACAGCCCCTGCTGCTATACATGCTGGACCAATTACTAGAGCTCGTGCACGCCAACTAAATTACCAGGTACTTTCGTTTCTTGGTAATGATTCTAATGTTCATGAGAATATGATGCTGCCTAAATTGGATACATTTGTTTTGCTTACAAATGAAGGGCCTAGCTTGGAGAAGGATGAACATTGGAGCAAGAACAAGCCTGGAGATGATGGCATGCGCAAGGGGAACAAGAACGGAGTTACAAGTGATGATTTCAGGACTTTGAAGCCACCATAATGGGTGCATGAAGCCTTGGACGAAATATACAAGATGCCACTTCATAAATTTCGTCCCGAGGCTATTTTAGGTGCTGCGTCACCTTATTATTGGGCCAGGCCCATGTAAGTTCGAAATACATAAGTATAGGCTATTTTTAGAGTACGTATGTGTGGGGAAACAAGAGATAGGGTTGATTTTGGACCCCTCCACCAAGGGCCACGAAATTCCCCCCCCCCTCTTCCTCCATATATACAGCCCTTAGGGCATCGTTTAGACTTCGGGTTTTGTTTAGATTAAAAGTTCGCCATAGCTGCAACTTCGCGTACTTCGTTTGTGTTCAACGACCAGACAAAGGCGTCACAGAACCCCACCTTGATCAATAAAGCTTTCATCTTATATTCGCAATATCCAGATTGGAATCTCAGTTTCTTGCTTGTTCTTCGTTTGCTCGCAGGAAACAGACCCTCGTGGTCAGGTTGATCGTGCTCCGGCGTGGTCAATAACCTCTCGGAGTTGGTTTAGCGATTGCTAAGGCGCGACGTCCTCGCACGTTCGTAGTTGGATCGTCAAAGTCGACTGCCACCAAAGCGATATCCATCATCTCATCGAAAGACGGGACACCTTTGCCTCTATCAATAATTTAGACCGCTATCTGGTGATCTACTCCTAGATTACCTTTGTACCCTCTTGCCAGTTGTCATACTCATCGACATGCAAGTCGTGATTCCTATTACAAGAACATGATCAATCTCATACATCACATATATCATTCATCACATCCTTTGGCCATATCACATCACATAGCATACCCTGCAAAAACAAGTTAGACGTCCTCTAATTGTTGTTTGCAAGTTTTACGTGCCTGCTATGGGTTTCTAGCAAGAACGTTTCTTACCTACGCAAAAACCACAATGTGATATACCAATTGCTATTTACCCTTCATAAGGACCCTTTTCATCGAATCCGATACAACTAAAGTGGGAGAGACAGGCACCCGCTAGCCACCTTATGCAACTAGTGCATGTCAGTCGGTGGAACCAGTCTCACTCGACGAACGCGGATGAGGGAGTCATACTCGACGTGATTCGAATCACCGAAGATCCTAGCACCGAACGGATGGCACCTCCGCGTTCAACACACGTACGGAACAACCACGTCTCCTCCTTCTTGATCCAGCAAGGGGGGAAGGAGACGTTGAGGGAGATGGCACCAGCAGCAGCACGACGGCGTGGTGATGATGGAGCTGCAGTACTCCGGCAGGGCTTCGCCAAGCACTATGGAGGAGGAGGAGGAGTTGGAGAGGGAGAAGGAGGCAACCAAAGGCATCTCTGAAAAGCCCTCCTTCCCCCACTATATATAGGAGGGCCTAGGGGGGGCGCCGGCCCTAGGAGATCCAATCTCCTAGGGGGGCGGCGGCCAAGGGAGGTTTCCCTCCCCCCCAAGGCACCTAGGGGTGCCTTCCACTAGTGGGACTCCTCCCCTTTGGAAACCCTAGGCGCATGGGCCTCTTAGGGCTGGTGCCCTTGGCCCATGTAGGCCAAGGCGCACCCCCTACAGCCCATATGGCCCCCCGGGGCAGGTGGCCCCAACCGGTGGGCCCCCGGGGCCCTTCCGGTGGTCCCGGTACAATACCGATAACCCCGAAACTTGTCCCGATGGCCGAAATAGTACTTCCTATATATAATTCTTTACCTCCGGACCATTCCGGAACTCCGCGTGACGCCCGGGATCTCATCCGGGACTCCGAACAACATTCGGGTTACTGCATATACATATCCCTACCACCCTAGCGTCACCGAACCTTAAGTGTGTAGACCCTACGGGTTCGGGAGACATGCAGACATGACCGAGACGACTCTCCAGTCAATAACCAACAGCGGGATCTGGATACCCATGTTGGCTCCCACATGCTCCTCGATGATCTCATCGGATGAACCACGATGTCGAGGATTCAAGCAACCCCGTATACAATTCCCTTTGTCAATCGGTATGTTACTTGCCCGAGATTCGATCGTCGATATCCCAATACCTCGTTCAATCTCGTTACCGGCAAGTCACTTTACTCGTTCCGTAACACATCATCCCGTGATCAACTCCTTGATCACATTGTGCACATTATGATGATGTCCTACCGAGTGGGCCTAGAGATACCTCTCTGTCACACGGAATGACAAATCCCAGTCTCGATTCGTGCCAACCCAACAGACACTTTCGGAGATACCCGCAGTGTACCTTTATAGCCACCCAGTTACGTTGTGACGTTTGGCACACCCAAAGCACTCCTACGGTATCCGGGATTTGCACAATCTCATGGTCCAAGGAAATGATACTTGACATTAGAAAAGCTTTAGCATACGAACTACACGATCTAGTGCTATGCTTAGGATTGGGTCTTGTCCATCACATCATTCTCCTAATGATGTGATCCCGTTATCAACGACATCCAATGTCCATTGTCAGGAAACCGTAACCATCTATTGATCAACGAGCTAGTCAACTAGAGGCTTACTAGGGACATGGTGTTGTCTATGTATCCACACATGTATCTGAGTTTCCTATCAATACAATTCTAGCATGGATAATAAACGATTATCATGAACAAGGAAATATAATAATAATCAATTTATTATTGCCTCTAGGGCAGATTTCCAACAGCACCAAGCCTAAGACCACCATCACCTTCGTTTCTAGAGATCACCCCAAGGCCACGACCACGACGGGTGCCATCCCCATGTTGTGTACTCCTACCATCAGCAACATCGCCGTGACCAAGACCCTCATCGACAAAGGCGCCGGCCTAAGCGTCCTCTAGGTGGAAACCTTCGATTTGCTTCAGGTGTCGCACGATTAGCTACTGCCCACATGACCTTTCTCGGGGTGGTCAAGGGCTCGGCCACTCCCCTGGCGCAGATATGCCTCCCATCACCTTCGGCACGCGTGACAACTACCACACCGAGCTCATCGACTTCGACGTGGCCCATATTGACCTCTCGTACAACGCCATCCTGGGGTATCTGGCCCTCGCCAAGTTCATGGTGGCTACTCATCCGGGATACAATGTCATCAAGATGCCGGGTAGCAGCGACATCATGATGGTGGCTGAGGACTTGAAGGATGTGGTTTGGGTCCTCAAGCTCGGCTGCAGGGCCGCAGCCGCTTCGTGCCCAGCCAGCGCGAGCACATCGGTGGCTTAGGAGGCCGCACCCGTGAAGAAGAAGAAGTTGTTCTCTCAGGAGTGGGCCGAGACGAAGCAGGTGGCTATCGACACCGAAGGCTTGTGCCCCACCTTCACCATTGGTGTGGGCCTTCCTCCGGACCAGGAGGAAGCGTTGGTCGCTTTCCTGAGGGCCAACAAAGACATGTTTGCGTGGGAAGCATCATACTTGGTTGGTGTCCCGAGGGAAGTAGTTGAGCATCACCTGATGTGTGCCCTGGTGCATGCCCAGTGAAGCAAAAAGCGCGGCATCAGGCACAAGAGAAGCAGGCATTCATCATCCAGGAGGTCGGAAAGCTTCAAGAGGCCGGCGTCATCCGGGAGGTGCAGCACCCGAATTGGTTGGCGAATCCTCTAATCGTCTCCAAGAAAGGCAGGAAGGAGCGCATGTGCATCCACTTCACCAGTCTCAACAAGGCCTGCCCTCAGGATCCTTTCCCGCTCCCATGTATCGACCAGATCATGGACTCCACTGCTCAGTGCGATTTTCTATGCTTCTTGGATGCTTTCTCGGGATATCATCAAATCAAGATGGCAACGGAGGACGTCAAGAAGACAACTTTCATCTCTCCATGCGGTGTGTACTGTTACACTTGCATGCCCTTCGGGCTGCAGAATGCTGGCGCCACTTTCCAGTGACTGATGCACATAGCGGTCGGGCCACAGTTTGGGAGGAACATTGGAGGCATATGTCGATGACATCGTGGCCAAGTCGCGGGAAGCAAGGACCCTGATCAAAGACCTGGAAGAAACATTCACTAACCTACATAGTAAAAACCTGAAGCTCAATCCCGTCCAGCAAGCTGCTGGGCTTCCTGGTGTCGCACAGAGGGATTCAAACAAACCCCGAGAAGGTCAAGGCGATAGAGCGTATGAGACCGCCTTAGACCCTCAAGGAGATGCAGAAGCTCGCAGGGTGCGTAACCTCTTTGGGGCGCTTCATCTCTAAGCTTGGTGAGCATGCCCCCCTTTGTTCAAGCTGATGAAGAAGAAGGGCCCATTCGAGTGGACCCCAGAAGCTAAGGCGGGCTTTGAAGGCCTCAAGCGATACCTCACGAGCCCCCCTGTCATGGTGGCGCCCCGCCTGCGTGAGCCGTTGGTTCTCTACTTGGAGGCCACTCCCCACTCGGCCAGTGCGGTGCTCGCAGCGGTCAGAGAGGGGCCCGCCGACGCGGGCTCAAAGCAGAGTGGTGAGCAGCACGACAAAAAAGGCACATCTGTGACATTTTGGGCCGAACGAATTTTTTTTTGTCATGCTTATGACACTTCTATGATGATAATTGTGACAAAACCCGGCATCATCATAGATGTGGTGGGCTCCTACTTCTATGACAAAAAGTCATGACAGAAAATGGGCTTTTCGTCCTGGGTGGGCCGGAGATGCAGCTGCATGACATTCTTTGGGTCGTCCATGACAGAAAAAATCATGGTAGAAGCGAGGGCGAGAAAATATCATGGAGTTCCCAGTTACGGTAGGTGTGGTCGGCGCCGAGCGATGCGCTGTGGTTTGCACGTTTCTCTTGTGTATGCGCGTGTGTGCGAGGCATTGGCTAACTAAACCCGAGCGATCGCACGTTACTGAACCCGAGTTTTCGATCCCTTGGATGTTGACTGAACTCGAGCGATTCATTCGCTGCTGACTGAACCCGAGCAATTCCTTTGCTACTGCTACTAACTGAACCGAGCAATCACTGCTGCTTACTAAAGCTGATCGAGCCCCTGTGCAAGACGTGGCCAGCCAGTGTTGGGTTACCTCTCGATGAATAGTGATTGTTGCTACCATGCGCGCACTACATAGAACGAGTCTAGACATGGTGAGTCGAGCCGGTTGGTTGGCTGTGCATGAACAGTTCCTAGTGCGGGTTGGATGAACAGGACCCCGTGGTAGTAGGCCGTTGCCGCTGGATGAACAGGACCCCGAGGAGGCCGTCGAACCCCACCCGGTTGGGAGTGGATGAACAAGACCCCATGGAGGCTCTATGAATAGCAGCCGGTGGAGGTTGGATGAACAGTAGCCGTGGATGAACAATAACCCATGGAGGCTGGATGAACACTAGCCGTGGATGAACAGTAACCCATGGAGGCTGGAGGATGTCGACGGTGGATGAACAGTAGCCCGTGGAGGCTGGAGCGAGGTAGTAAACGGTGGATGCACAGGACCCGTTTCGACCGTAGGCGCTCCAACACAAGTCTGGTTCCTCCATTTTGTGGTAGGCCACACCCCTCCCGGTCAACAGGACCTCGTTTCTACCGTAGGCACTCGGACACAAGTCTGTTTCCTCCGTTTTGTGGAATGCCTGACCCCTCCCAATGAATAGGATCCCGTTTCGACCGTGGCCGATCGAACAGAAGGTTGTTTCCTCTATTCTGCGGTACGCCAGACCGCGTTTTGGATGTTTCGTACAAGCCGGTTGGCTCCCATTGAACATGACGCATTCCGACCCAGTCTGTTGCCTCTCGATGAACAGGACGTTGTTTCTCTGCTCCGACCCAGCCGGTTCGCTGCCAGATGAACATGACGTCGTTGCTACCGCCCGTTGCCTCTTCATGTACGCAAGCCCTGGCCGTTCGTATATATGCGTGAGTACGCGCTCGAGACCCCGCCCGTATGTACCTACGTGGCTGTATTTTTTGCCCTATGGTTGTATGTATGTGTATAGAACTTAAACGGGACTGCGTGAACTGCTATGTCGGGTGATCTACGATGACACGTGTCGCTACCTACTCGGCCACGGTTCATATTTCTGGTCCCAATGGTCGACCAATATGTATGTACACGTTCGCGACCAGACAGACAACACTATGTACGCTTTAAGCGGGTGGGTCCCAACGGTCTAGTCGGTCCTAGCTGTGGGGGAGGAATCATTTTTATTTTGTGAGTAATAAGGAGGCACTTCCTTGTGTTCGAAGATGTAGCTGGTGGGTCTGGCTATCAGCCTCACTGCCTAAAGTCCTCTTCCGATGGTTGTCCTCTATTGACCAAGTTGACGGCCCTATGCCGAGATCACCAAGGCGGTGGATGACACCGAGGCCTAGGAAGGGAACGACGCGGAGCCGGGGAAGACGCGACAATGGGTTCCCACGCGGAGGGGAGTATGTGGGTTTACTGCTTCAGTTGCGGTGTGAGGTACCGTCCCCAGAGAATAACAGGAGGTGTGGATGAGTATAGAGGGATGGCCTAGCCAGCGGTGGCAGCACAGCCGGACACGGGAGGCAGGAGCAGGCGGCACGGCCGGTGCTGGTTTGGGCGGCTGGAGCAAGAAGATCGGAGGTTGAAGAAGCACGACGACCGTTGGATGGACATTGTACGGTCATTGTAGCTAGAATCGTTTATATTGACTAAGTTGACAAAGCCCTTGGTACACGTCAACTTACTAGGCCCATAGGTCAGCCTCTAAAATGGTGCACCCCAGATGTTAGGGGGAGGAATCATTTTTTGGGCGGGTGAAGCAAGAATATCCGAGATTGAAGAAGAAGCACGACATCCGTTGGATGGACATCCAACGGCCACTACTGCTAGAACCGTGTGTTGACTATAAGTTGACAAAGCCTTGAGTACGCGTCGACTTAGTAGGCCCACAAGTGTGTGGCAGAGAACATATAGCCCATTTGTGATTTGTAAGAATGTACAACCCCTTTTTGAATTCTAATGGAATTTAATACCGCCCATTTACAGTTTGTTAAAAGTGCAGTCCATTTTCTAGCTAGGACAACGATTAATAATTTCAACCAATCACTCAAAACAGAATTCAATAAAAGTTCCCACATTTTGATGGGATCCGAAATATTTTTATCCCGAAATTTGTAGTCATATTAAATATAATTTCAAAATAAATTTGTATTACGTAAAAATCCAATGAAATATTGCGCGCGCAACAAGTAATGACATTTAAAATTTCGAAATCCGAAATAATATTTAAAAAAAACTAATTACGTGTTTGGTGCATTTTTTATAGTTATTGTCCAGTTTTTATAATTACATCCCATTTATTATTTCTTAAAGCCCATTTTCTTGTTAAGCCTAATGCATCTCTCCTAGGAAAGATTTGCAGCCCAATGGGGCGGAGAATAACAAGTTGACACGGATATTGTGTACAACTGTCGGCCTATTTGCATTGATGATGTTAAAAAAAGGCCTGTGTAGTATAGTACAACTTTACGTGGCTACTCAGCCTACATTCAGTGACGCCGGAAAGGCCCAAACAAGGCTTCTGTACAACTTTTTGAAGTCACTGAGCTCAATTAATAACTTAAGAAAAAAGTTAGAGTACAGTGGAACCTAATTAAAAGCTGTCACGAGCGAAGAAATAATTCAACGGGTCCCACTTGTCCGTGTGTATGTGTGTGTGAGAGAGAGACCCATCGGTCGATGCTCGTAAATACATCTTTCAGCCATATGCATTGCTGATCTTGAGTAAAAACTTATATAGTTGACACAATCTTATAGAACATCATAGCATACTAGACTTGCATACAAAAATTTCATGCATGCGGCACAATCAGGGTGGAAGCAGTGGATCGCTACGGGTAGGGCTATGTTGAAACCAACGAACTCGTACATAACGGTTCATCATCTTTGTCAATGACGGGGAAATATCTTGACTGCTGTGCAAAGAAAACAGACAGACAACACAATAAGTTCTGCATTTTTTGATTAAGTTGACATACAACCCTTTCTAAAAAAGTCCAAGTACAAAAATAGAACATGTCACAATAAAATGTACTGGCACATCAGTGCTTCACATCGATAGTGCAGATTTAACTAGTATCTAACATGATTCAGTTGTTACCTCAAATTAGAGCACAACCAGGCAGCCAATCCTGCCTCTTCTCCCAAAGAAGCAGGGGCCACCGCCGCGCGATGGAAAGTTTGACATTGACTCCTGTAATGGACGTCGTCGATAGACCCTGGCACCAACGGCGGCGGCAGGACTTTGATTGATGGATTGACCACTTCTTCGACATGTGCGAACACTCGATACAGGTACATCCCTAACGTGGTCCGCGGCGGCCTTGGTGGCGACGAATAGTACAACCCCGGTTCGTGCACTGGTATCTCAACACCAATCAGCTCCGGTATGGTGGCCGGCTTCTTCATCCATGCCATAACCGTCAAAGCCCAGCTATCTGGAGGAACAAACATACTTACGAGCTCACCTCCAAGGTCGTTGATAAGCTCATTCATGGACTCGTTGTTCCAAGCATGTCGAGTCATGCCGTGGAAGCTAAGCTTTGTTAAAAACTCAAGCATAGAGGGCACTGAGCCCCATCCTGGGTGCCACCAATCAAAGCTCATGAGCGCGCCATCATAGAACAAACGCCGGGAAGATTCGAACACACGACTGCAGTTGAAAGCTGTCCGGAACCTGATGAAGAAATCAACAAGTGGCAGACAGACTTCGACGAGCAAGTCACTTATTTGGATGCCGTGCACAATGCCGAGAGCTTTGACAAGGTCGTCCAACAAGACGGGAGGCCGGTCGTCGTTGATGGTTACCATCAGCACTTTGCCAGCAAACTAGTTGCCAAGTGCCGCCATGTCACTGTTGAGCGATTGCACACAGCGCCCGAAGGAAGGATGAAACCAAGGATCTTCGGCTCGGAGATCCGCGTTGACCGACGACATGATATTGCGCTTGAGTACATGGAGTACAGGAGGGGGATTTGGGGTAACTAGTGTAGGAATCGAGATTCCAGAGGTGGGGGAGGGGCGGGAGATTGGGGATGAAAATCTAGCATTAATTTGGAACACACGCCAATATGCTCTCGACGTGCAAGCGCACGAAAACACCGATGGCACCCACATGTCGGCCTAAGAGTCCATATTCTTTCTTTTTTGAGAGCCCGGCCTTTTTTGAGGATCTTTTGAGAGCCCGGCCTGAGAGTCATAATTGACATGTTTGGCATTCTGTTACTACTCGGCCCATATTCAACAACACCTCACTGGCCCAAACAAGTGTACATCATCGAAAAGACACTAAGCTCAAATTATAACTTGAAAAAGGAGATATACTCTGAACACTGGAGAATGGTGATGCCCTCATTTAGCCAACCAGCAGTTCGAGACAATGAATAGTTCAAAGCAACGATATATACAACATTCAAACACGGATAGTGACTACTACTGACATGAACAACAAGACATGATAGTTCACAAGTAGTCTTGCAACACCACCAAAACACACCCATTTGCAGTGCTCAGAATCTTATGATCCAGACAAGAATGACATTCTAAATAGAGGCAACTATTACATAGTAAGAGTGACATAGACGTGGATGACCAAATGATAAGGAATATGCATAACAAAAGAGAGAACTACCCATCCAGAACAAGCAGCAAAGACAACAAGTCATTCGAAGAGGGATGATCCAACACGATCATAATTTGCAGCCCTAGTTCAGTGACCAGTGATCCGGAGACACCAGTACTCCACCCTTTCAACACAACAACCCAATTACCTATCAACCTGAAGGCTTGAACCACATCACTTCCTATCGGACTTGAGAGATCCAAGGATCAAAGTTAATCCAGATGCCTTTTCATTCTCACCTTCTTTTGGCTACAGGCTGTATCGTTGACAGTCAGGGGTGTTTGCTCCCGAACTCCTAGGGCTCGTCGTGTAGACATAGTTTTCCATAGCAAACAGAGCCTCTCTGCCATCAAGGTCTTTGTCAATGGTGATTTCCTGTTTAATCGGATAATTGAGTTCGAGAAATAGAGAGTGTGAACCAAGGCTATCTACCTACTTTCAAATCAAGAATCCCGAAGGCCCCAACAAGCTGGTATCCTGCTCACAGACGTAACAGCCAATATCCGGATACTCACGTATTTCACAGTGCTTGTACACAGTGGGGTTTTTGCAATATAACTTTCCCGGCTCATGTATGCGAATGATTATCAGTCTTTTGCCATTGTCTGATCGAGCGAGGAACCAGTTGCGCTTCCCTGTTTTGGCAAAGGTGGTGTGATTACAAAGGGCAGTAACTGTAGAGACACTACATCATATCAAAAAGGACAAGCATTGTTAATGTAAGATCAGCATTGTTCAGAGTATGAGTAGGATAATGCAAGAAACAACATTGATATGTCCATGTTGGAACTGAGAGGAAAATATAGGGAAATGTATACTGGGTTCGAAAATATAGAAGTGCCATGCATGGTTATACTCATGTTATCTCGCAATTAATTCTTCACAGGAAACTACCATGTCATGCATGTTATGTAATCATGTTCTGTCCTCAGAAACAAATTCTTCAAGGAAATTAACAGACCATGCATTGTTATATACTCATGTTCTGTGGGCAAAATTTCTGTGAGGATATTATTCTAGCCATTGATTGCTGAAGGGCAAATATTGTTATGTACACATGGTAACCATTACAGGATTTCACTACTTCCATATATAGAGTTCTCCATATGCACATTTACTTCCTTGATGTATGGTTAGATGAAACCAACAGTGTGATGCATGTTTCTACATCATGAAAATGAGGAAACTAACATGGCCATTGATACACACTCATATTTAGTAGCATATAGATTACTATAAAATAAGGAGAATATCCATGTCTTCCTAACTGTTTGACTATTCATGGGTACAAATTGGCTATAATGACATGGTCACAATCGCATGAACTAACTCGTTCCAAGTATAGCTAATTTATGGCGTCTCTAATACATTGCCATAGTTCTACTCAAATTCTACTCAGACAGGGATATGCCAATCATCACAAAAAGTTCAAACAGTGTCCTGGCATTATCATTAACATCGGAGGGAAACAACTTACACGTGCCGTCCCACCAATCTGTGGTGCCATCTGCTTTGTCGATTGCGTAGATAATTCCATTGTGTTCAATAGCATCACAGAAGTGTGTATCAACTTTGATGATCCACTGCGAGGTGAGTTGTCTCTAGCTAAAGAAGGCACCGGTGGAAAGATGGGCGAGTCCGCGGTCGAACAAGGCAATTAGATTGAAGTCTGTGTAACCCGCATCACGTGTGGGCAGTTGGCAGATTACAATCTTTTGCAAAACAAGGTCCATCCAACTGACGTGGTAATATAGATGACTTGGACCGCAAAGGTAGAACCCTATATAATCCAACGTATGAAGGATAATCTCATGGGAGGTGTGGAAGTTCACGAGCACCAACTTTTTCCGGTCTTCTCTGACAGCAACCATCAAGTGGCAGTTCATGCCGACTCAGTACATACCTGCCGAGAAGTTTTGGGCGATGGTGATCAGATCAAAGTCGAGGCAAATGATGTACGACGACCCACAACATACCTGCAAAGAAGTTTCGAATAATGGAGGTCAGGTTGAAGTTGAGGGGCGTCATGTACGCCTCTGTATCATGGTGAGAAAATCTTGCAAGACCAGATAGCAGCAAGTAGGATGTATTGAAAAGCTTAGTCCTCACTTCAATGATGGTCGTGTGCATGTCCCTCGAGCATGCAGCCAGCCGCACGATGCTCAACATATCCATACACGAACAATAGAGGTCGAGGATGTCACTGGGGAGATTTCTCCAATCGTGGCTCATATAGATGTTGCGCGGTTCACGCTCAGCCATGGTGGAGTTTGGAAGGGGGGGTTTTGGGGGGCTTGATTTACGGGGGAGAAGGCTCTTGGTGCTAGAGCGGCTAGCGAGGGAGTAGTGGTACTGGGGGAGGCGAGAGAGGCGAGGGTACGAGGGGGCACAATGAGATGATGAAGAGTGACCTCAGGATCTCCAGCGGGACGGAGATGGGGATGGAGTGGTGCTAGGGGAGAGGGAGACAAGGCGAGGCATGCTATACAGTGGCGGTGATAGTGACTGCACAGTGCACAAGGTGAGGCTGACTTTGGTAACCGAACACGCCGCCTGGACTAGTGTCACCTTGGGCGCAGGGTCTTGTCACTTCACTGTGAGGACCGGATGAGTAATATTCTGACAATCAAGTGTACCACAGTTGTACCGCTACTAGTAGGAACATACGGAGTAGTACTGTATAGTGGAAATAGGTCTCCCATGCTAGCATGCCTCTGGGTTCACTTCATCCTCCAGGTATCATCCATATTGCGAGCAGAACCAAATTCTCGTGCATGCGGAAGCGTGAAGAAGGTTTTTTTTTTACTTTTTTGAGGATAACTACATATTCCTTAACCAGAGAATGTTGTGTCTCCACGCATGCGCCAATATCCATCTGAACGAGCTATGACACATTTTTTTATATCTGTTTGCATAGGTCCCACCTGTCAAGAGGGGTGCCGAAATTAAAAGGAATAACAAAATGTCTCGCCATGGTGATTCGAAAGAGTGACCTCAAGTAGCCAGTGGCACATGTAGCGCTAGAAGGATGGTCACGTACATGGACATGTACCACTCCTCAGTCTACCCGCATAGCCTTTTCTTTTAGTCTACCTAGTCGTCTAATCAACTGCCTACATGCCACTTCTCCCATTTACTTCTCCATCGGGAACCGATTTTCCTCAGCTTCTTCACCTCTCCTTCATCTTCATTCGCATCAAAACCTCCTCGTCGAAGGCTCATTGAGCATAGTTGCCACCGTCACCGACCACCCAAGGGTTGTTCGGAAGTGGATCAACAATGTATCCAACTCCCTCCAAAAGGTAGAGATGAAGGTCATCGGTCTCGATGCAGAGTACACAGAGCATGCCACTGGGAAGATCCAATGCGCCGTCGTCCTTCAGCTGTGCCTCGAAGATGATGTTTTAGTGTACCACATCATACACGCGCCCTCCATACCAGGAGACCTCCATGATTTCTTGTCTCAGGAGGATATATACTTCTGTGGGGCAGCCAACGAAGGGGACAAGCAAAAGCTGTCGCCATACAACCTTGATTTGGAAAGCATCACTGACCTTCAAACCAGAATCAAAATTCCTGTAGAAGATTGTGACAAACAAACACCATCCCTATTCGACGTAGTAAATTTTGTGCTTGGTACAAATCTTCGGAAGGGTAACGACACGCTAGCATTAAGGTCGTCTGGATGGGAGAATTATCCCTTGATGTACGAGCGGATAAAATATGCTGCCCTCGATGCCAGTGTGATTTTTGAAATAGCTGCAAGGTCCAAAGAGCTTATTGCGAAGCCGTCTCCCACAGAAAGTGAGAAGAAGAAGAAGAAGAAGAAGAAGAAGCTGCACCTGCAGCAGTGCATTATGGATGGATGAACTATTTCCTCTCTTGTAAAAAAAATATTTCCTCTCTATGTATACTGATATAGATGAACTATTTCGATTGTGTGCATGTCTTTGGAACAAGTAGCAGCGTAGGTCTGCTTGACTATAAGCTACTATTTATCCACCCAACTTTCTCTAATACTCCTTCCAGTGATTGGTATGCAATGCATGTGTCAGTAGACAGGACAACTTGTCCATGGAAGTTGAACTACGACGACCATCACGTTTCATACACTGCCACTCACGATTCCCACGACGCTGCTTGAACCCACAACACCACGTCCCCCGACGTGCGCCTCACCCCTCTTGGCCGCACCGCCCCTCTGCCTTTGTGTGCATGACATGTGGGCCAGCTGAAATGCATCGAGCTTCATGTTTCTACCACAGCCACACGCGATTCCCACAACGCTGCTCGAACCCATGACACAACATGTCCCCCGACCCGCGGCTCACCCCTCTCGGCCCCACCGCCCCTCTGCCTTCAGGAGCATGACATGTGGACCAGCCACCTATCGGGTCCACTGAAGCTCACTCCTGTGGGCCCCGAGAGGGAAATGTAACTCATGCGCCAAGCCTTGTGGTGCTACTGCTGCTCGAACTCGTGCCAAACTCGATATTTGTTTCCTACTAGCAAGAAGCCCATGCGTCGCACGGAACATCAAGATGCATTTGTATGAGTAGTTTATCTTGTGGGAGAAAAGGACGAACGAGGGAAGGCCTTATTTGCAGCCTCATAACACCCCAACGTCCAGCTGTGGCACCCTCGCCACGGCCAGGCCACCACCGGTAGGTTCAACTCGAATGAGTGAGTGGCGAACGCTGCCACGACAACGGCCAGCTGGGCATCTCGAACCACACCAATGTCGCTTCCCCGTAGCCGACCTATGCTGGCATGTGGCCGCACGCCGTTGAGCCACACGTCAATGTACAACGGCAGGAACGCCTCTGGGCTCACTGGCTCAACTACGTCGAGTACATCACGTTCGCAAACTGGTATTTGTTGAGCAGGTTGCTCCCGCCCACGAGCACATTCCTATACGTATCTAGCATTCCAGCCTCGTCACTGAGTGGTACATCCTCAAGACGGTGCAAACGGTCGAAATCTCGAGCCCAAGTCGAGCTATGTGCCGCCGGTAGATCACTGGCTCCCGCCCGAGCTCCTACCCAGCCGTCGTTGCCGTCGCACCACTGACGATCAAGAGCAGCACCCTGCCGCTCATCCGGAGCACAAGCTAGTAAACGTCATGGGGCATGCCACAACAGTCAAGCACCTCGGCATGCGTCGGCTGGGTAGAGACTTTTCTTGGCCACAAGCTCCATGGTCTCGTCCAAGATCAGTGTGGTACTATAGTTGAACATGCGGGTAAAATACTACGGGAGCAGCTGCATGTGCAAGGCCTAGACGTCGATGTTGGCGTGGAGGTGGTGGTACTCACTGGTACCGCATCGTTCTACATGGCTTAGGAAGGCACCTGTTGCGACACTCTGGCGTTGGCACCGGCATTGTCAATGCAGCTGATGATCCGGAGGAGGACGAGCTTCTTGACGATGGTGAACTTGTTGATGGTGGCAATGACCATCTGGTCCAACTGAGAGTCATAGCTGGCGTCGACGATGCCCATGAACCAGCCAGTCGCCAACACTGTCTAGAGACGATCCTCGGTGCCATGCCGCAGGCTAGCATCATGGACCATCTGGCACAGCCGCTGGCCACTCGCGCGCATCGCCGCCATGGGTCTGGAGTGAGCACTTTTGCGCTTAGTGTAGGTGCTTAGGTGTGTACGATGTGGTAGATGCATTGGAATGGAGGGGCGTCTTTATATGAGTGCAAACTGCATTGCATTCACATTGTGTTATGTCTTTTCCCCATGCATTCAAGATGCTAATTGAAGGAGGATACATCATTGGCCGTTCAAACATTTTGGGAAACGCTACCCTCTCCCTCGTCTGCATTAAAGCCGTACCGGTAACTATCATGGTTTACTAGTAGCTATCAAATCGAATAGTATTGCGCTGACCGCTGCATGCCCTGCTGAACACGCCTCCTTGCCTCCGTTAAACCCACATGCAAACCAAGAAACCTACCCCGGCCACAAGTCCGTTCATGAGCAGGCCGGAATTAATAGCAATGCCGGCCGAGCTCCTCCCATCCGCCCTCAGTTTAAATGAGGCTAGGCGCCGACCAAGCTCCTACTGTCCGCCCTCTATTTAAACGAGGCCAGACAAACAGCCGACAAGAAACCCCTCCGCCGCTCCCCCATCTCCTACTTCACCATTTTCTCCCCTCTTTCGATGACTTCCGAGGAGCCATTCTCCGGCATACTACCCGGCTGGGTGGCCCGCCGAGCCCTCCAGATACGAGTGAGGCCGCTCGATGCTTCACCAACCTCGCTTGGCCCGACGGAGCAAGTTGCCGCCCCAAGCTCGCGTGTGGTTCAGCAACTCACCGCTCCAGTCTAGCTCGATGAGGAGTGGTGAGTTGCTCCATGCCGGCACAGCGGTGAGCACGGCGGCACAGGCGTCGTCGCTGCCGCGTCATAACACTCCTCCAGTATCTGCTGTGGTTGCGCCTCCCATGTCTGTGGGTGTGCCTCACGTGCCTGCGGCAGTGCCATGCAGGCAGAGCCAGAAGCCGGGTGCGTGTAGAGCGACAAGTCGATGGCCAGCTTCTCCGTGTCCGCAGCCACCATCGAGGAGAAGTAGCACACGGGAGGCCGCTGCCACTTGGGTCCGATGAAGGCCACCACCGAGGCGAGGACTGCGTATTCAGGTGGTTTCTTTGCTGCTTCGTATCTTCCGAGGACCTTTGTCAACCCCGCAAGTGCCTGTCAGACATGAGGAAGACAAAGGGATCCGCGGACGGCCATTTATATTAGGTATTAATTATACCACGGATTAGCACCGTTTAGGTCATGTAAATGTAATGAAATCCATCATGCTTATGTGAAGATCCAGCTTTTTTATACGAAATCCTTCATGCTTATATGAAATAAGTTTGTGTTTGCATGCATTTCCTCTGGTTGGTTAGAGTTGTGAAAATGTATGCCGCTGGCGTTGGATGTCATCCTCCGCGGAAGGACGCGGGAGGAAATTTGCCGGCAGCCGTTGGAGATGCTCCTACGCTGGAAATAATAGATTCACATGCAATCCATTTGAGTTAATTGCATGTATGATTCTCCCTCTATAAAAAGTTAATTGCATGTACAATGTACACATGACTTGCAGGGTGGCTACAACTTCGTACAGAAAGTTAAAAAGAAACAAATCCATCCTTAATCTTGTATTCTAAGTACTCTGTGGGTGCCACTGTCAGTACAATAGTGAAACAAGTATATATTAAATAATATATAATATAAAAATCTAAAGTTAAAGACAGAATTCAAACTCAGGTCATCGCGCTGCGAGCATCCGGCGCTAACCAATCCAGCACATTTTGATGTGGACGATGCTGGAGATATATCTCTATATCTACTCTTATACTCCCTCTATTCCTAAATATTTGTCTTTTTTGGATTTCAAATGGACTACCACATACGGATGTGTATATAGACATATTTTAGAGTGTAGATTCACTCATTTTTCTCCGTATGTAGTCACTTGTTGAAGTCTCTAAAAAGACAAATATTTAGGAATGGAGGGAGTAGAAAGCAGAGTAAGTGATGATGGTGTTGATAACCCACAAGTATAGGGGATCGTTTGTAGCCTTCTTTGATAAATAAGAGGGAGAACCCAACGAGGAGCTAGAGGCAGAACAAATATTCCCTCAAGTTATATCAACCACCCATACAACTCTACGCACACTTGATGTTTGCTTTACCTAAAACAAGTATGAAGCTAATTTGCAAGAATAAAACTACAAGGACTTTTGATGCAGAGCATCCCAAGATCATCCCCATGGACTTATTGATACGTCTCCGTCGTATCTACTTTTCCAAACACTTTTGCCCTTGTTTTGGACTCTAACTTGCATGATTTGAATGGAACTAACCCGGACTGACGTTGTTTTCAGCAGAATTGCCATGGTGTTATTTTTGTGCAGAAATAAAAGTTCTCGGAATGACCTAAAAATCAACGGAGATTATTTTTGGAATATATAAAAAATACTGGAAGAAAGATCCACGTCAGGGGGGCCACACCCTCTCCACAAGTGTGGGGGCTGCGCCCCCCTGCCTCGTGGGCCCCCTGACACTCCACCGACCTCAACTCCAACTCCATATATTCACTTTCGGGGAGAAAGACTCATCGTGTTTTATGATACGGAGCCGCCGCCAAGCCCTAAACGCTGTCGGGAGGGCTGATTTGGAGTCCGTTCGGGGCTCCGGAGAGGGGAATCCGTCGCCATCGTCATCATCAACCTTCCTCCATCACCAATTTCATGATGCTCACCGCCGTGTGTGAGTAATTCCATCGTAGGCCTGCTGGACGGTGATGGGTTGGATGAGATTTATCATGTAATCGAGTTAGTTTTGTTAGGGTTTGATCCCTAGTATCCAGTATGTTCTGAGAATGATGTTGCTATGACTTTGCTATGCTTAATGCTTCTCACTAGGTCCCGAGTGCCATGATTTCAGATCTGAACCTATTATGTTTTCATCAATATATGAGAGTTCCTGATCCTATATTGCAAGTCTATAGTCACCTATTATATGTTATGATCCGTTAACCCCGAAGTGACAATAGTCGGGATACCTACCGGTGATGACCGTAGTTTTAGGAGTCCATGTATTCACAATGTGTTAATGCTTTGGTCCGGTACTCTATTAAAAGGAGGCTTTAATATCCCTTTAGTTTCCAAGAGGACCCCGCTGCCACGGGAGGGTAGGACAAAATATGTCATGCAAGTTCTTTTCCATAATCACGTATGACTATATTCGGAATACATGCTTGCATTACATTGATGAACTGGAGCTAGTTCTGTGTCACCCTATGTTATGACTGTTACATGATCGATCACATCCGGCATAATTCTCCATCACCGATCCAATGCCTACGAGCTATCCATATATTGTTCTTCGCTTATTTACTTTTTCATTGCTACTATTACAATCACTACAAAACTGAAAAATATTACTTTTGCTACCGTTACTTTTTGCTACCGTTACCACTACTATCATATTACTTTGCTACTAAAAACTTTGCTGCAAATATTAAGTTTCCAGGTGTGGTTGAATTGACAACTCAGTTGCTAATACTTGAGAATATTCTTTGTCTCCCCTTGTGTCAAATCAATAAATTTGGGTTGAATACTCTACCCTCGAAAACTGTTCTGATCCCCTATACTTGTGGGTTACCAAGAACATTTTCTGGCGCCGTTACCGGGGAGCATAGCTCTATTCTTTGAGTCATTTGGGATTTATATCTGCTTATCACTATGAAGAACTTGAAAGATCAAAGAACCAAGATTTTTCCCTCAACTACGAGGGGAGGTAAGGAACTACCATCCAGCCCTGCACTTGATTCACCTTCTGTTTTGAGTAAACTTGCGACACCTACACATGCTATTGATTCTGATAGGTCGCATGTTATTGATGATGCCACTTCTTCTTTGCATGATACTTATGATGAAACTACTTCTATGCTTGATAATACTGTGCTACTTGGTGAATTTCTTGATGAACAACTTGCTAGGGCTAGAGAGGATGAAAATATTGAATCCGATAATATTGATGAAAGTGATGATGAAGATTCTCCCCCTAGATATGAATTGCCTATTGTTCCTGAGGTTTATGTTATGGATGAAAAAACTGCTAGAGACTTTCTTGCCTGCAATGATAGAAGTGATCTTAAGAAACTATTAGCTAAGCCTAAAGAAAAATCTTTGAATGCTAGAATGAAATATGACCCTGCTTTTGCTACTTCACCTATCTTTATTACTGATAAGGATTATGATTTCTCTGTCGATCCTGAGTTAATTACTTTGGTTGAATCTGATCCTTTCTATTGCTATGAATCTGAAACTGTTGTGGCACATCTTACTAAAATTAAATGATATAGCTACCTTGTTCACTAATGATGAGAAAACTCGCTACTATTATATCCTTAAATTATTTCCGTTCTCATTAAAGGGTGCTGTGAAGATCTGGTTTAATTCTCTTGATCCTGGTTGTGTGCGTAGTCCCCAGGATATGATTTACTACTTCTCTGCTAAATATTTCCCCGCTCGTAAGAAACAAGCTTCTTTAAGGGAAATATATAATTTTGTGCAAATTGAAGAAGAAAGTCTCCCACAAGCTTGGGGGAGGCTTCTCCAATTACTTAATGCTTTGCCTGATTATCCTCTCAAGAAAAATGAACTACTTGATATCTTTTATAATGGACTAACCGATGCTTCCAGAGACTCCTAAGCCAACTCCGAAGAAAAGGGGTATCCTATTTCTCAGTCCTGAAGATATGCAAGTGGCAAAGAAATCTATGAAAGAAAAAGGTATGAAAGCTGAAGATGTTGAGAATTTACCTCATGTTGAAGAAATACATGGTCTTAATTCATCACCTATTGAAGAAATACGTGGTCTTGATAACCCGACACAGGTAGGAAAGGTGAATTCTCTCTATAGATATGATAAAGCTGAAATCCCTCCTACTAAGTTTGATAGCCAATGTTTGGATGAATTTGATAACTTTATGGTTAAGCAAGAAGATTTTAATGCTTATTCTGGTAGACAACTGAAATGCAATGCTTATATGATTGAACACTTGGGTGAATAGATGTCTAGAGTTAAAGGTGAACTTAAATTCATTAGTAAACATGCTTCCATGGTTACCACTCAAGTAGAACAAGTACTTAAAGCTCAGATGATTTGCTCAATGAATTAAATAATAAGAAGAATGATAATGTTGTTAGAGTTATGACTAGAGGTGGTAAAATGACTCGGGAACCTTTGTATCCTGAGGGCCATCCTAAGAGAATTGAGCAGGATTCTCAGAGGAATAACGTTGATGCACCTAGTCCTTCTAAGAGGAAGAAAAAGAAAAATGATAGAACTTTGCATGCTTCTATTGAACCCGTTATTAACACACCTGAGAATCCCAATGATATTTCTATTTTTCATGCAGAAACACAATCTGGTAATGAACATGAACCAAGTGATAATGTTAATGATGATGTTCATGTTGATGCTCAACATAGCAATAATAATGATGTAGAAATCGAACCTGCTGTTGATCTTGATAACCCACAATCAAAGAATCAACGTTATGATGAGACTTTGTTGCTAGGAAGCACGGTAAAGAAAGAGAACCATGGGTTCAGAAACCCATGCCCTTTCCTCCTAAACCATCCAAGAAAAATGATGATGAGGATTTTGAGCGCTTTGCTGAAATGATTAGACCTATCTTTTTGCGTATGCCTTTGACTAATATGCTTAAAATGAATCCTTATGCTATGTATATGAAAGATATTGTCACTAATAAAAGAAAGATACCGAAAGCTGAAATTTCCACCATGCTTGCTAATTACACTTTTAAAGGTGGAATACCAAAGAAACTTGGAGATCCAGGAGTACCAACTATACCATGCTCCATTAAAAGAAGCTATGTTAAAACTGCTTTATGTGATCTTGGAGCTGGTGTTAGTGTTATGCCTCTCTCTTTATACCGTAGACTTGATTTGAATAAGTTGAAACCTACTAAAATATCTTTGCAAATGGCTGATAAATCAACTGCTGTACCTGTCGGTATTTGTGAGGATGTGCCTTTTGTGGTTGCAAACGTTACTATTTTAACGGACTTTGTTATTCTTGATATCCCCGAGGACGATATTATGTCTATTATTCTTGGAAGACCCTTTTTGAATACTACAGGGGCTGTTATTGATTGTACCAAAGGCAATGCCACTTTTCATGTTAACGGTGAGCATACGGTACACTTTCCGAGGAAACAACCTCAAGTCCACAGTATCAATTCTATTGGAAAAATTTCAACAATCACTATTGGAGGTTTTGAATTTCCTCTTCCTACTGTCAAGAAGAGATATGATATTCATATTGTTGGGGATGTGCATATCCCCGTTGAGGTAACCTAGTGTTATTCGAAATTTCTCTGGTTCCATGTTATTCAGAATGAGTTTGTTAACAAGACATGATCAACCTTGTTAGTGGATTCCTTTTGATGAGCATGAGATGGATGAAGTTAGAAGGCACAACATTCTGTACCATCTTTTTACTTTCTGTTATTTATGTTAAATAAAGAAAAAATAGTATTTTCTGTCTGTTTTTTGAATTGTCAATGCAATAAAAATACACCGAAAATAAAAGTTCTGCAAATGCCCTGAAAATTAAATATGATTTTTTCTAGAATATTTAAGAATATCTCGCACTAAGAACACACCACGCGGCACAAGCACCTGGCCACGAGGGTCCAGGCCGCGCCCACCCCCCTGGGCGTGCCCCCTGCCTCATGGGCCCATGGTGGCTCCCCTCCACTTATTCCAGCCACCACACACTCCTTCCTCCCAAAAAAAAATCACCAACCAGCTCAAGCACGAGTTCTAGCTCATCTTGTTGGCATTTTCGATCTCCTTGCTCAAAGCTCCATTCACAAAAGTAGTTCATCTTGGGCCCATGGTGGCTCCCCTCCACTTATTCTTTGGTATGTTACTCCTCCAATGGTCCAATTAGTTTTTGTTCTAGTGCTTTATTCATTGCAAATTTTTGTTGCTTAGGTGGCCCTGTTCTTGAGCTTGCATGATATTGCCTCTAGGCACTTGTGGGAGTAGTTGCTATCAATATTGTTGAGTTTGGTCCACTTTTATTTTTGAGTTGCTAAAAATTTCAGAAAATTTCAGAAAAAGATTAAGAGATTTTTGAGGGGCTCATCGAGCCGAAGCTCGAAGGATAAACAAAGTGAAGAGAACAAGAAGCCCAAATATAATCTCCCTCGCACCGCGGAGGTTAGGCCATGTGAATGGCCTCGTGATGATTTCTTGAGAGCAGCCGGGATTGATGATGATTTCTATGAGATGGCTGAGAATGCAGGCCTCACCGCCTTCCTCCACACCCAACGTGAACAGTATCTCTTACTCACCAATATCTTTGTGCAAAACTTTCATTTCCATGCTACGAGCTCACCACCTTCGGTGGAATTTTATTTATATGATGAGCATAAGGAGATGTCACTTTGTGATTTTTGTCGGGTTTGTTTGATCCCTTTTGATGTCAGCGTAGAGGAACCACATCATGATGATGTGGAGGGATTTATTGATACAATTGCTGTAGGGGAAACGAGGAAGGTTTCTGATGCAATAATTACTAGCATACATTTTCCTATTTTATGTTACTTTGCAATATTTGCTTGTAGATTCTTAATTGGTCGCGGAAACTGTGGCAACCTTAGTGCCCCTAATATTGTTATTTTGTGCCATGCCTTGTTCCGTGATGACACATTTAGTCTGGGCGCTATTGTTGCAAAGCAGTTAAATCTTAACCGTGCGAAGGGCCCCATCTTGGGAGGTATCTTCACCTCGCGCCTCACTGCGCATTTTAACATACCTATTAGGCATTATGAGAAAGAAGAAAAGTTGTTGCATCCTGTTTTTCTAGACTATAAGAGTATGGTAGCACATGATTTTATTGTTAAGAATAAGAAAAAGATGCTTAAGTACAAGCTGATATTTGATAAAAATCACCCTGAGACTATTACTTTGCCTGCTCCTTCCTTGTTTAACTTATCTCCAGGAAAGTACCTTGTTCCGCTGGAGGCCATTGACGCCTACCGAAACCCCACACCAGCTACAGAGCCAGAGCCGGAACCACAATTTGATACTCACTGGCAGTCTATTTATCAGTGGAATCCAGAAGAGATTGCCAAGCAGTGGCACCAGGACGATCCTTCTTAGTATGACCCCAACTATAACTTTGGATATTTGCTAGGCCAGCCGTGGCCATAGACCAACTTAGGCCAAAAGCCTAAGCTTGGGGGAGTACGTATCTCTAACCGACATTACATTCATGTTCACACACTCATGCCAATTGTCGGTGCTCATACTTTTTCATTGTAATATCCATGCTAGTTTATTTCCCTTTTTATGCTTTATTCTTGTGTGTTTGATAAACCTTAAGAAACACACAAAAAATTGGTTGTAGCTTTTAGTTAGTTTACTTTCCATGCATGTAGTAGTAGTAATAAAAAGAAAACCCAAAAAGATTTCTCGTTCTTCTTTTTCTTGTTGGGAGGTTTCCCGTGTAAATAGTTTTGTTTCTTTCCTTTCCTTTAGGGGTCGAGAGGAGAAGACCATAATGAAAATGTTGAGTGGCTCTCATATGCATTATTGTTGATCTAACAAAGAGCCCATATTACCTTGTCTTCTCTCTTTAATTGAATACTTGCAGATTCCAGCTTAGTCCAATGCACATGCACTATTATTATTATCCACACTATTCGGTCGTGCAAGAGAAAGGCAATAATGATGATTATATGGTGAACTTATTGAGATGAGAAAATCTGGTATGAGCTCGACCTCTCTTGTTTTTGTAAATATGATTAGTTCATTGTTCCTGATTCAGCCTATTATGAATAAACATGTTTGCAATGACAATTAGAGATTGTAGTTGCTTATGCCATGCTTAATTAGCTAGGAGTTTATAATGGTTTACCTTACATGCCAACATGCTATTAAAATGGTTGTGATGTGGTATAATAGGGTGGTATCCTCTTTTGAACAATTCGAGTGGCTTGACTTGGCACATGTTCACGCATGTAGTTGAAACAAAATCAACATAGCCTATATGATATTTATGTTCATGGTGCATTATATCCTACTCATTCTTGCATTCGGTGTCGATTAATTTTAATGCATGTTCATGACTGTTGTCGCTCTCTAGCTGGTCGCTTCCCAGTCTTTTTCTAGCCTTCACTTGTACTAAGCGGGAATACTGCTTGTGCATCCAATTCCATAAACCCCAAAGTTGTTCCATATGAGTCTACCATACCTACCTATATACGGTATCTACCTGTCATTCCAAGTAAATTTGTATGTGCCAAACTCTAAACCTTCAAGTAAACATTCCAGTTTGTATGCTCGAATAGCTCATGTATCAACTAGGGTTGTCTATATCTTCCATGCTAGGCAGGTTATTCTCAAGAGGAGTGGACTCCGCTCCTCCCTCACGAGAAAATGGCTGGTCACCGAGATGCCCAGTCCCATGCTTTATGCAAATAAAATCAAAATAACTACAAACAAAACTCCCTCGGGACTCTTGTTAGTTGGAGGCACTCGTTGTTTTGAGCAAGCCAAGGATTGATGCTTGTTGGTGGAGGGGGAGTATAAACTTTACTATTCTGTTTGGGAACCGCCTATAATGTGTGTAGCATGGAAGATATCAATATCTCATGGTTGTTATGTTGACAATGAAAGTATATCGCTCAAAATATTATTCATATCTATTTCAAAACCGAGCTCTAGCACCTCTACAAATCCCCGGTTCCCCCTGCGAAGGGCCTATCTATTTACATTTATGTTGAGTCATCATCCTCTTATTAAAAAGCACTAGTTGGAGAGCACCGCTGTCATTTGCATCCATTACTATTAGTTTACATTGAGTATGACTTGACTGGATCTCTTTTACCATGAATTACAATGTCTAGTCAGTCCTTGATCTTTAAAGGTGCTCTGCATTTATGTTTTGTTGTCTCAGAAAGGGCTAGCGAGATACCATCTTGTCATATCATATCATGATTATTTTCAGAAAGTGTTGTCATCCAAGATTTATTATTATTGCTCGCTAGTTGATTATGCCATTGATATGAGTAAACATGAGACCTAAGTGTTATTGTGAATATGGTTAGTTCATAATCTTTGCTGAAAACCTGAATGTTGGCTTTACATATTTACAACAACAAGAGCACACAGAGGTTGTAAAAGTTTTTCTTTATCACTTTCAATTTATCAACTGAATTGCTTCAGGACAAGCAAAGGTTTAATCTTGGGGGAGTTGATACGTCTCCGTCGTATCTACTTTTCCAAAAACGTTTGCCCTTATTTTGGACTCTAACTTGCATGATTTTAATGGAACTAACCCGGACTGACGTTGTTTTCAGCAGAATAGCCATGGTGTTATTTTTCTGCAGAAATAAAAGTTCTCGGAATGACCTGAAAATCAACGGAGATTATTTTTGGAATATATAAAAAAATACTGGAAGAAAGATCCATGTCAGGGGGCCCACACCCTGTCCACAAGGGTGGAGGACGCGCCCTACCCCCCTGGGCGCGCCCCCCTGCCTCGTGGGCCCCCTGACACTCCACGGACCTCAACTCCAACTCCATATATTCACTTTCGGGGAGAAAAAAATCAGGGAGAAGGATTCATCGTGTTTTACGATACGGAGCCACCGCCAAGCCCTAAACTCTCTTGGGAAGACTGATCTGGAGTCCGTTCGGGGCTCCAGAGAGGGGAATCCGTCGCCATTGTCATCATCAACCTTCCTCCATCACCAATTTCATGATGCTCACCGTCGTGCGCGAGTAATTCCATCGTAGGATTGCTGGACGGTGATGGGTTGGATATGATGTATCATTTAATCGAGTTATTTTTGTTAGGGTTTGATCCCTAGTATCCACTATGTTCTGAGAATGATGTTGCTATGACTTTGCTATGCTTAATGCTTGTCACTAGGGCCCGAGTGCCATAATTTCATATCTGAACCTATTATGTTTTCATCAATATATGAGAGTTCTTCATCCTATCTTGCAAGTCTATAGTCACCTATTGTGTGTTATGATTCGTTAACCCCGAAATGACAATAATCGGGATACTTACTGGTGATGACCGTAGTTTGAGTAGTTCATGTATACACTATGTATCAATGCTTTGGCCGGTATTCTATTAAAAGGAGGCCTTAATATCCCTTAGTTTCCAGTAAGACCCCGCTGCCACGGGAGGGTAGGACAGAAGATGTCATGCAAGTTCTTCTCCATAAGCACGTATGACTATATTCGGAATACATGCCTACATTACATTGATGAACTGGAGCTACTTCAGTGTCACCCTATGTTATGACTGTTACATGATCAATTGCATCTGGCATAATTCTCCATCACGGATCCAATGCCTACGAACTTTCCATATATTGTTCTTTGCTTATTTACTTTTCGGATGCTACTGTTACAATCACTACAAAACCAAAAAATATTACTTTTGCTACCGTTACTTTTTGCTACCGTTACCACTACTATCATATTACTTTGCTACAAACACTTTGCTGCAAATATTAAGTTCCCAGGTGTGGTTGAATTGACAACTCAGCTGCTAATACTTGAGAATATTCTTTGGCTCCCCTTGTGTCGAATCAATAAATATGGGTTGAATACTCTACCCTCAAAAACTGTTGCGATCCCCTATACTTGTGGATTATCACCTATCATCGTCTCACCAAGTGCCTAGTGGACCCATGACACGAGCACGTGCAAGAGCTCTCGAAACCGAGGTGACATCACTCCTCTCACAATTCCATTTCAATGCACATGAGACATGGCTACTACCTCAAACGGAGCCATTGTGCATACTCAGGTACCAAGGAGCTAGCCATGGAGAAGCTAAGGACCAAGGAGGATCAAGAGCGGAAGACATGCGTGAAGACGGAGAAGAAATCAGCCATGTCCGAGGCTGGCCGCGGACCCCAGCCCGGATGATCCGGACAATTGGAGACTTGAGAGCAACCGGGGCTGCCCTGAAGCCGGATCATCCGGACCCCGTCCCGGATCATCCGGACTACCCGGACATCCGTACCAAGACCCGAACATCCAGACCTCCCACAGCCCCTTGACACAGTCGGACGATCTGGACGCAGGCCCGGATCATCCGGACCCCCGAAGCCCGGATTATCCGGACCAACATCCGGATCATCCGGACTGTGCCTGCGTGCATGATGTTGGGCCGAGGCCCATGTACCCCTTCGCCCACTTTGCCTGTATAAACAACTCCTCCAGTACTTTTCTAGGGTTAGCATTCATTTAGCTCATTTTAGAGATAGAGCATTGCTCATCCACATCGGATATACTCCACGAGAGAGACCGCGGCCCCTCTTCGGAGAAGATCCCTTTGGATTCAAGACCTCCTTGCAGAGATGATCATCAAGACCTCCTCAAAGAGAAGACTGTTACCTTTTGTATCGTCCCTAATTGACCGTGTACCATGTGATCTCTTATGTACTCGAGGATCTAGCACATGTGTGACTATTTCTTGTTGGTTTAGTGATTCTCTCGTGTTTTCCCTTGTGTTTCCCCTTGTTTTCTCCCTTGTGTTCTTTGTGTTCATCGTGGGATCCGCTCCTTTCATGAAAGATTGGCCCGTAGGGTTCCTACCCTACATCATCTTGGTATCTAGAGCCACGTTGATCACGATTTCGGAGCTTCCCCGTTGTGTTTCTATCCTTGTTTTTTTGTTTTTCGTCCTAATTCGAAAATCCCCAGAAAAATAGCCCCAAAAAATTTTCTTGTGATTTGTGATTTTTGATGAAGTTTTATTAGTTTTCATCTATCAATTTGTTGTGTTTCAAGTGGATCTTACCTCCCCCCACCATCCCCACCTCGCAATCCACCCAAAAATGCACGAAATCATCGAATTTGCCCCCATTTTCACGTTCACCTCGAGCCATTTGACGAGTGAATTGACCAGCCCGGATCATCCGTACCCTCACCCAGATCATCCGGATCTACCCGGATCATCTGGCTCTAGGCCCGGATCATCCGGCTACACCTGACAAAACTGCATTTTCTGCAGTTTTATTACACCGCTGCCTACGCCTCCGCATACACCCCTCGACCACCACCACCTAGCTTCCGCCAACCCTCTAGATACATCCTCCACTTGCCCGCTACCAACACCCACACTTTTGGCCGCTTTTGGTTTTGAGAATTTGAGTTGTGGTTCATCGTTTCCTAGGGTGTTTCCGCTAACTAGGAAAGGTTTGACATCGACATCACCACCGCTCATCTTCGCCACGGACGCATCATCAACAATGACATTCACGGTAACCTCATCTTGGGTTCGTGACACCCTCAACCGTAAGCAAGGATGGTAACTTCAACGACATCATTGGCCACCCCTTGCCATTACATTGATAACCACCATACCCTTATCTTTTTGAGTAGCTTACCCATCGATACTAGCCTTTGAGTATTGCAGGCAACATGACTTGTGCACATTAGTGATCATACTTCCCATAGAATACATACATCATTGGTGCATATCTTGGTATCATCTCTCGTGTCACAAAGTTGTCATCGCATACACAATTGCTATCTTGGTTCGTGAAGCATTGCATGAGAAAATAGCTCAACACACAAAGAGCCAAACAAGCTTTTAAGAAAAAGGGAAAGATAAGAAAAGAGCTTATAAGCAAGAACCATAGCATCATACAACATTAAGATTGTCATACTAGATCATCTTGGATCATATCATCGAAACACCTTGCATAGAGCATACTTGGGATAGAAGTCGTTGCATTTTTGCTAAGTAGGTTGTGCACAAGTCTTTGTATCCGCCTATTGTGCAATCATGCTAGCATCTGTCTAGTGTTGTGCAATGAGAGCATTTTTGTGGATTCCACATTTTGGCTCATCCTTGGTTGCACAACTCCACTTATCTCTTTGCGTGTGTGTTTCCGTGTACCTTATATTGCTTGTTCTACTTGTTGCATTTGCAAATTTGCGTATCTTTTCCAACATTATTGAATCTTGCTTACTTTCACATCAAATTTTGTGCCACCATCCTAACCAAGCTCCACCATAAGCTCTTACTTGTGTAGGTGTGAGAAACCAACAAGAATTGGTACCAATTGTGCTATTTCCTTGTTCCACATTGGAGTGATCATTGATCGACCTTCAACTTTGGTCAAGGTACATTTGGTATATGTTCTTCTCTTTCTACCACTCACATATTTCTCTTGGAATGTTGGATAGGCCAAGTACTTCTACCAACCCACTCTTCATTGAGCACGACAACGACATGAACTACTACGTCACAAAGAGTCACCTCTTTGGTGCACAATGTGCTTTGCATCAAGAGCAACAAGCAATGAGTGAACACATCGACAACCTCGCCACCGACTTGCGACTCTCGGAGCAACACACAAGGGACTACTTCGATCACAAGCTCGATGATCGCAAGCAAGAGAATGACACAAGAATGGACGAGATTCGTGCTTTGTTTCTTAACTACTCTTCTTCCACTTTGTCCTCATCAAGATGGAGCCTCTCAAGTCGACATTCCGACTTCACCCTCTCCGGCTCAAGTACACCGACATCGAACACTCTTCGTCGCACCACACGCAATGATCATCAAGCAAGCCTCAATCCTCTACGTGACGCCGACTCTCAAGAGCAACGACACCGTCAAAACCAAGCCGCCTTTGTGCTAGCACGAGAACGACAACGGCAACGCCAACACGAAGAGGAAGAGCGAGCACGTCTTCACCAAGAAGCACAAGATGCCGAGGCACAACGTGAGGCGCAACAATTGTGTGATGCTCAAGCACTTGAGGCGCAACAAGCCCTCTGAGATTGAAGTCGAGCCGTAGCCAACCGAGGCCGACAAGCTCATGAACATGAAGAAGCACTTCACGAAGAAGCTCACGAACGAAGATATCAAGCTCGCGTGCAACGTCAAGCTCGACAAGTTCCTCCACAAGCTCACCAAGAGCATGAAGACAACGGAAATCCTCCACAACAAGAGCAACATGAGCTCGATAACCCTCCTCGCCAAGAGAATCACGAGTTTGACAATCCTCAACAACATGGGCGTCATCATCCTCGACCCCAACACAATGAAGACCAACGCTACGGCAAGCTCAAGTTCAGCATGCCCAAGTTTTCCGGAAGCAATGATCCCGAAGAGTACCTATCGTGGGCATTGAAGGTTGACAAAATCTTCCTCTTGCACAACTATGAAGAAGAGAAGAAGATCGCGATGGCATCCCTTGAGTTCCAAGACTATGTCCTCATTTGGTGGGAACAGGTCATTGAGCGCCGTGAGGCAAGAGGTGAACCACCCATCACTACTTGGGCGCAAATGAAGGATGTCATGAGAGCATGCTTTGTGCCTACCTACTACAACCGCGACCTCTTCAAGAAACTCCATCTCCTCAAGCAAGGAACCAAGAGCGTTAAAGAGTACTACAAGGAGATGGAGATTGCCATGATGAGAGCCAATGTCATGGAAGATGATGAGGAAACAATGACACATTTCTTGAATGGAATCAATCATCCTATAAAGAAGATCACTGACTTCCAACCATACTCGAACCTCATCGAGCTAGTGCATCAAGCTACCAAAGCGGAACTCCAAGTGCAAGGTGACTTCAAATATGCCAAGTTCTCTTCCAAGTCATACGGCTTCTCCAACACCCAAGCGTCAATGACTCCAACACCATCTACCAAGACTTCTACAACCAACGTCGACAAGTCGAGTTACAAGAAAACTTCGACTACTCCAAGTCATCCTACTACAAGCTACTTCAAGCCGAGAGATTCCTCATCATCAACCCCCACCGATGAGACCGTCAAGACAAGTTCCTTCAAATGCTTCACATGTGGAGGCTGAGGCCACAAGCCCTATGAGTGCGCCAACAAGCGGACCATGATCCTCAACGACAACGACACTTATGACTCAATGAGTGAAGGCGAAATGGACGTCCTTGAGCAAGTCGCCATGCACCGGCAAGTGAACGATGAGGAGGAACAAGTCTTTTGCGATGAAGATTCAAGTCCCGGTCTAGTTGTCTCCAAGGTCTTGACTCTTCAACATCAACAAGAAGAAGACCAACGATGTCATATCTTTCATACCAAGACCGGCATCAATGGAAGGTCCGTCAAGGTCATCATCGATGGAGGGAGTTGTCATAACCTTGCAAGTGAAGAATTTTGCTCCAAACTCAACTTGCCCAAGACTAAGCATCCACATCCGTACAAAGTTTAATGGCTTAGCGACTCCGGCACTATCCAAGTCGAGCAACGAGTACAAGTCTCCGTCAAAATTGGTGCCTACGAAGACACTTTGGAGTGCGACGTCGTTCCAATGACAGTTTGCCACCTTCTTCTTGGACGACAATGACAATTTGATAGAGGTGTCATCCACAATGACCGAACGAACCACTACATCTTCAAGATGAAAGGAAAGGAGTATGAACTTCGCCCCATGTCTCCAAGCCAAGTGATCACCGACAAGCAAGCCACCCATCGTGGAGAGAATAGTGAGAGAGCGAACCAACCAAAAGAAAGTGAGCACCACAAGCCCAAATCGAGTGCCTCCATGATGAGCGACAAGAACTTAGTTCTATTTTCCACCAAAAGTGAGATAAGAGGAGTGTGTGAGAACCCATCTAGTGTCCTACACTATGTTCTTTTGTGCAAGGACAATGCAACATAAACTCACACCTATCACAATGTACCTTTAGTGTTGTCTTCTCTTTTGCAGGAATTTCAAGATGTTTTCCCCGACGAGCTACCTCTGGGACTACTTCCACTACGAGGCATCGAGCACCGCATCGACCTCATCCCCGGAGCACCTCTTCTGAACAAAGCTCCCGACCGCGTCAACCCTGAAGAAACCAAATAAATACTAAGGCAGGTAAAGCATCTCATAGACCATGGACATGTATTTGAAAGTTTGAGTCCTTGTGCCGTCCCGGTCATTCTTGTGCCAAAAAGAGACGGTAGCTTTCGCATGTGCTCTGACTGTAGACCTATAAATGATATCACCGTTCGCTATAGGTATCCCATTCCATGCCTTGATGATATGCTTGATGAACTTAGTGGTGCCACTATATTCTCCAAGATTGATCTTAAAAGTGGTTACTATCAAATCCGCATACAAGAGGGTGATGAATGGAAAACCGCTTTCAAAACCAAGTTTGGGTTGTATGAGTGGTTAGTCATGCCTATGGGTCTATCGGAAGCACCGGGTACTTTCATGGGTCTTATGAATCATGTCTTTCGCCCTTACATTGGTGTGTTTGTGGTGGTCTACTTCGGTGATATCCTTGTTTATAGCAAATCTCTTCAAGATCATGTCACACATGTTCAAACAGTTTTGCAAACTCTTCGAAACGGGCATCTCTATGCTAACATGGAAAAGTTCGTTTTCGGCGTTGATAAGATCGTTTTCTTGGGTTTTGTTGTTTACTCTAAGGGTGTTCATGTTGATGACTCTAAGATCAATGTTATTAAAACTTGGGCCCAACCAACCAATTTGCAACAAGTGCGTAGTTTCCTTGGTTTAGCGGGTTTCTACCATCGATTGGTGAAGGACTTTCGCACCATTGCTTCACCTTTGCATGCTTTGAGCAAGAAAAATGTGCCTTTTGTTTGGGGACCATCCCAAGATACCACTTTCAATGAGCTTAATAGTTTGCTTACTCATGCTCTCGTGCTTGCATTATCCAACTTTGATAAGCCCTTTGAGATTCATTGTGATGCTAGTGGTAATGGCATAGGAGGTGTGTTAACGCAAGAGAAGCGCCCCATGGCTTACTTTAGTGAGAAGCTTTCCGGAGTGCAATTCAATTACCCCATCTATGACAAAGAGCTATACGCTTTAGTGCGAGTTTTGCATGAATGCGAACACTATCTTCGCCCTCATGAATTCATTATTCATACCGGTCATGAAACACTTAAATACCTTAAGGGTCAAACCAAGTTGAACAAGCATCATGCTAAATGGAGTGAATTCATTGAGTCTTTTCCCTATGTCATCAAGTATGTTAAAGGTAAGGAAAATGTTTTGGTGGACGCTCTTTCCCGCATATGCATGCTTGTTACTCAACTTGAATTGGATGTCATTGTCTTTGAGCACATGAAAGACTTATATGAGCATGATCCCACTTTTGCTACTCCTTATTCCAAGTGTTTGACGCATACCTCTTGGGAATGCTATTACATCAACGATGGATATCTCATGAGAGCTAACAAGCTTTACATCCCCGAGTCTTCTCTTCGTTTGTTGCTTTTGCAGGAATCTCATGGAGGTGGACTAATGGGACATTTTGGACGTGACAAGACTTTTGCTATGCTCTCCAAGAACTATTATTGGCCCAAGATGTTTCGCGACATCAACCGCTTCGCCAACCGATGCTCTACATGTCGCAAAGCTAAGTCTAAAGCACAATCCCATGGCCTTTACATGCCTCTCCCAATTCCATATCAACCATGGGAAGATATTAGCATGGATTTTGTACTTGGATTGCCTAGGACTAGAAATGGCAAGGATTCGGAATTTGTTGTTGTGGACCATTTCTCTAAGATGGCACATTTCACTCCTTGCAACAAGATAGACGATGCTTCACATGTTGCCAATCTTTTTTGTAGGCACATATTGCGTCTACATGGAGTGCCAAAGACGAATGTCTCGGACCGCAACGTCAAGTTCCTAAGCCACTTTTGGAAGACCCTATGGCCAAGCTCGGAATCAAGCTACTCTTCTCCACAGCGTACCACCCACAAACCGACAGCCAAACGGAGATGACCAACCGCACACTCTCCGCTCTACTTCGAGTGCTGATCAAGAAGAACATCAAGGAGCGGGAGGAGTGTCTACCTATCACCAAGTTTGCCTACAACCACGCAAGACACTCAACAACCGGCAAGTCCCTCTACAGATTCAACCCATTGTCACCATTGGACATTCTTCCTCTACGACTCCAAGAGCGCATCAATATGGACGCAAGTGCATGTGTGAACCATCTCAAGAAGGTGCATGAAGATACAAGGCACACCATCGAGCGCCAAGTAAAATGTCTTGCGACCAAGCTCAACATCAACAAGCACCCCATGGTATTCAACATTGGTGATCTTGTGTGGCTACACCTTCACAAAGACCGCTTCCCAACCGAACGCAAGTCCAAGCTTCTACCTCGAGCGGATGGACCCTTCAAGGTTCTTGCACGCTACAACAATAACGCCCACAAGATCGACCTCCCGCGAGACAAGTACAACGTGAGCGACATCTTCAATGTCAAGGACCTCTCACCCTACCATGGTGATAAAGAATTTGATCTAGGGTCGGATCTTCCCCAAGGGAGGGGAGATGATGCGGAGCATCCCAAGATCATCCCCATGGACCTATCATCATCTCATCAAGTGCCTAGTGGTCCCATGACACGAGAACGTGCAAGAGCTCTCGAAACCGAGGTGACATCACTCCTCTCATAATTCCACTTCAATTCACATGAGACATGGCTACTACCTCAAACGGAGACATTGTGCATACTCAGGTACCAAGGAGCTAGCCATGGAGAAGCTAAGGAGCAAGGAGGATCGGGAGCGGAAGACATGCGTGAAGACGAAGAAGAAATCAGCCAAGTCCCAGGCTGGCTGGATCATCCGGACGAGGTCTCGGACGATCCTGACACATCCCGAATGATCCGGACCCCAGCCCGGATGATCTAGACAATTGGAGACCCGAGAGCAACCGAGGCTGCCCTGAAGCCAGATCATCTGGACCCTGTCTCGGATCATCCGGACTTATCCGGACATCCGGACCAAGACCCGGACATCCGGACCTCCCGCGGCCCCCTCAACACAGCCGGACGATCCGGACGCCGGCCCGGATCATCTAGTCCCCCGAAGCCCGGATCGTCCGGACCAACATCCCGATCATCCGGAAAGTGCATGCGTGCATGATGTTCGTCCGAGGCACATGTACCCGTTCACCCCCTTTGCCTATATAAATGAATCCTCCACTACTTTTCTAAGGTTAGCATTGGTTTAGCTCATTTTAGAGATAGAGCCTTGCTCATCCACATTGGATCTACTCCACGAGAGAGATCGCGGCCCCTCTTCAGAGAAGATCCCTTTGGATTCAAGACCTCCTTGCGGAGATGATCATCAAGACCTCCTCACGGAGAAGACCGTTACCTTTTGTATCGTTAGTAGTTGACTGTGTACCGTGTGATCTCTTATGTACTAGAGGATCTAGCACATGTGTGACTATTTCTTGTTGGTTTAGTGATTCTCTCGTGTTTCCCTTGTGTTTCCCCTTGTTTTCTCCCTTGTGTTCTTCGTGTTCATCGCGTGATGCACTCCTTTCGTGAAAGATCCGCCCCTAGGGTTCCTACCCTACATCAACTTTGCGAGAATAAAACTATGGATAAACTACAAGGTAATAAAAGTGGCTAGCTTTTGTCAACAAGAAATTTATTTGTCCCTAGGTAATCGATAACAAGTACCGGTAATCATTCTTGCAATTCTATACGAGGGAGAGGCATGAGCTAACATACTTTGACTACTTGGATCATATGCACTTATGATTGGACCCCTAGCAAGCATCCGCAACTACTAAAGATCATTAAGGTCGTGAAACCCAATCATAACATTAAGTATCAAGTCCTCTTTATCCCATACGCAACAACCTACCTACTCGGGTTTAAGTTTCTGTCACTCCCGCAACCCACCATAAGCGAATCATGAACGTATTGCAACACCCTACAGCGGAAACCTCTCATGTTTGAGAAAGACGGAGGGCACCGTAGGACAGCACCATGAATAAAATATACAATCATACCAACCAAGATCACGATTAACCCATAGGACAAAACAGATCTACTCAAACATGATAGGATAACCATAGATCATTGGGAAATAATATATGGAGTTGAGCACCATGTTTAAGTAGAAATTACAACGGAGAGAAAGGGTGTTACACCGCTGCATAGAGGGGGAGAGAGTTGGTGATGACGGTAGCAAGATTGTTGATGTAGATCGCCGTCACGATCCTTGCTCCGGCGGCACTTCGACGCCACCGGGAGAGAGGGGGAGAGAGCCCCCCTCCTTCTTCTTCTTCTTCCTTGGCCTCCCCCTAGATGGGAGGAGAGTTCCCCCTCTGGTCCATGGCATCAGTGGCGGCGGAGGGGTGGGAGCCCCTCCGAGATTGGATCTCCCTCTCTATTCCCTTCTGTTTCACGTCCCTCAGATCTGGCCGAAAAACGTTTCTTATATTCCGGGAGATCCGTAACTCCAATTGCGCTGAGATTTTAACACGATTTTCTTCCGGATATAAGCTTACTTGCACCCGAAGTAGAGCTCCAACCGACGTTCGACGAGGTCACAACCCACCACCACGCGCTAGGGGCCTAGGGAGCGCCTTGGTGTCTTGTGGGCTGTATGGGCCTCCGTTTGCGGTGATTCCTACTCCCCAAAGTCAGATATATTCCAAAATAGTTCTCCGTAAAAATTTATTGCATTTGGACTTCGTTTGATATGGATTTTCTGTGATACAAATAACATGCAAAAAACAGGAACTGGCACTGGGCACTGGATCAATAGGTTAGCCCAAATAAATCATATAAAATGTTGCCAAAAGTATGTAAAAGTTGTATAATATTGGCATGAAACAATCAAAAATTATAGATGCGACGGAGACGTATCAGCATCCCCAAGCTTAATTCCTACTCGTCCTCGAGCAGGTAAATGATAAAAAAGATAATTTTTGATGTGGAATGCTGCCTAAAATAAACTTGATCATATATCTAATCATGGCATGAATATTAAGACATAAGTGATTCAAAGCAATAGTCTATAATTTGACATAAATACATCAATACTCAGTTATCCCAACAAACAATCATGTCTTCCAAAATATCAATGCTAAAGTAAGCTATCCCTACAAAATCATATAGCCTTGTCATGCTCTGTCCTCTTAACACAAAGTATTTATCATGCGCTACCCTGATGACAAGCCGAGCAATTGGTTCATACTTTTTAACGCGCTTCAGCTTTTTCAACCCTCGCGCAATACATGAGCGCGAGCCACGGATATAGCACTACAGGTGGAATAGAGTATGATGATAGGGGTAAATATAGAGAACACAAAAAGGTAAGAAAGTCTCACCTCGACGCGGCTAACCAACGGGCTATGGAGATGCCCATCAATCGATATCAATGCGAGGAGTAGGTATTGCCATGCAACGAATGCACTAAGAGCTACAAGTGTATGAAAGCTCAATATGAAAGCTAAGTGGGTGTGCATCTAATCCTATAATGAAAAATTCCCACTAGTATATGAAAGTGACAACATAGGAGACTCTCCATATGAAATACATGGTGTTACTTTGAAGCACAAGTGTGGTAAATGATACTAACAATGCCCCTTCTCTCTTTGTTTTTTTTGTTTTTTTTTCTTTTTGTTTTTTTTCTTCTCTCATTGTCCAGAGTCTCATCCCGACTTGTGGGGGAATCATAGTCTCCATCATCCTTTCCTCACCGGGGCACTGCTCTAAAAATGAATAATGATGATCATCACACTTCTATTTACTTATAACTCAAAAGAAATAAAAATTACTACTCGATACCTATGACAGATTATGGCTCTATATGAATGCCTCTGGCAGTGTACCAGGATGTGCAATGATCTAGCGTAACATGTATAAAAATGATGAATGGTGGCTGAGCCACAAATACTATGTCAGCTATCTGATCATGCAAAGCAATATGACAATGAATGCTCAAGTCATCAAAATGGAAGCGGTGGAAGTTGCATGGCCGTATATCTCGGAATGGCTATGGAAGGGCCACAATAGGTAGATATAGAAGCGGTGGATGCTTTGAGGAAGATATAATAAGGCTTATGTGTGATAGAGCATATCATATCATGGGGTTTGGATGCACCGGCAGAGTTTGCACCGACGCTCGAGATGAGAAAGGGCAATGCATGATACCGTAGAGGCTAGCAAATTGCGGAAAGGTAAGAGTGCGTATAATCCATGGACTCACATTAGTTATAAAGAACTCATATACTTATTGCAAAAGTTCATTAGCCCTCGAAGCAAAGTCCTACTACGCATGCCCCTAGGGGGATATATTGGTAGGAAAAGACCATCGCTCATCCCCGACTGCCACTCATAAGGAAGAAAATCAATAATAAATCATGCTCCAACATCATAGCATAATGTGAGACTATACGTGCATGCTTCAGGAATCACAAACCTTAACACCAATGTTCTTACTAAACACAACCATTTACTAGTACCCCCAACATACTCCATCTCTATATCGCAAAACTATTGCAAGGAATCAAACATATCATATTCAGTAATCCATAAGTTTTATGTAGGATTTTATGACCAACCATGCAATTGACCAATTCCTGTTGACTCTCTAAATAGATCTAAGTGAAGCATGAGAGTTTAATTCTTTCTACAGATGACCATGCTCTAACAAATATAAGTGAAGCCAAAGAGCATTCTTCAAATAATGGTTTTCTATGTGAAGAGAAACAGGCAATCCAAACTTCAAATGATATAAGTGAAGCACATGAAGCATTCTATAAAGCCACACTCAAAAGATATAAGTGAAGTGCAATGACCATTCTATAAATCAAACATGGACTATCCCATACCAGCATGGTGTATAAAATAAAAATTAAAAACTAAACGCAAAAGACGCTCCCAGATTTACACATATCACATGAAGGAAACTAGAACGAAAGCATACCAATACTTGTTAATGAGGACATCAATACCATTGTTACACCCACAACCCCTGCTGCTATCTATACTAGACCAATTACTATAGCTCGCACACGCCAATTGAATTATCAGGTACTTCCGTTTCTTGGTAAAGATTCTAATGTTCAAGATAATATGATGCTGCCTAAATTGGATACATTTGTTTTCCTTACAAATGAAGGTCCTAGCTTGGACAAGAAATATGAACCTTGGGGCAATTTCAAGCATGGAGATGACAGCATGCGCAAGGGGAACAAGAACGGAGTTACAAGTGATGATTACATGACTTTGAAGCCACCATAATGAGTGAATGAAGCCTTGGACGAAATATACAAGATGCCACTTCATAAATTTCGTCCAGAGGCTATTCTAGGTGCTGCGTCACCTTATTTTTGGGCCAGGCCCATGTAATTTCGAAATACTTGATTATAGGCAGTTTTTAGAGTCCGTATGTGTGGGGAAATAAGAGTTAGGGTTGGTTTTGGACCCCTCCTCCAAGGGCCACGAATCCCCCCCTCTCTCCTCCAAGGGCATCATTTAGACTTGGGGTTTTGTTTAGATTAAAGTTCGCCATAGCTGCAACTTCACGCACTTCGTTTCTGTTCAACGACCAGACAAAGGCGTCACAGAACCCCACCTTTGATCAATAAAGCTTTCCTCTTAAAAATTCACGATATCCAGATTGCAATCTTAGTTTCTTGCTTGTTCTTCGTTTGCCTGCAGGAAACAGACCTTTGTGGTCAGGTTGATCGTGCTCCGGCGTGGTCAATAACTTCTCGGAGTTGGTTTAGCGATTGCTAAGGCGCGACGTCCTCGCACGTTCGTAGTCGGATCGTCAAAGTCGACTTCCACCAAAACGATAGCCCCCATCTCATCGAAAGATCGGGACCCTCGCCTCTATCAAGTGGTATCAGATTTTCAGGTTGCTCGGTGAGATTTTACAGTTTTTCGTAGTTTCGATCGAGTCTGTTCTTCATACCTATAGTCCACGAAAAAGAAAAAAAAATATTTAGGGTTAGTTCATCATATTCGAACCAATCTGAGCCTTTGCATAATATTTTTAGGGTTTTGCATTGTTGAATTTGTGGTTGCATCGTCATGTCTACTTGCTAGTCTTAGTGTCTAGTCCTTTAGAGTTTCGAGTTCTGTTCACAAGTTGTCACGCCGTCGCTGCATCATCATCATCACCGCTGCCATATACCACCATTATCATCACCGCTGCCATATACCACCATCATCGTCACCGCTGCCATATACCACCATCGTCATCACTGCCGCCATACACCACCATCGTCATCACCGCTGTCATATACCACATATCCACCGCCATCACGATAATTCAAGTCCACCTCCATCACCGATTCGCCACCAGTCCAAGTTCCACCGCCCTACATATATCTTCCACCAGTCCGAGTTTCCACCAGATTCATCTCCGCCACTAGTCCTAGTCCGAGTCCAGTATTTGTTGCTTTCTTTTGGATTTCTAGACCACGCCATACTCCGAGTCATGACAGAGTAGGACTCCCTAACTTCCGTGCTACCCGCAGTAGAAAAATAGTTCCAGTTTCAAAAAAAACTAAGTCTGGAAAATTCTGGCTAGGCAGTTTTTAGACCATTTGTAGACTTCTTTGGAAAAAAATTGTTGCGGAGTAAAAAAAGAAAAAAGTGCAAAAAAGTGCAAAAAAGAGAAAACAATTCAGAGTGTGCTCCTCCCTTGTTTACGTGCAGCGCCGTGATTTTGTAAGTGTTCTAGGCCCGTGTCTCTAGCACGGTCTAGCCTAGGACCAGCATAGTACCGTTGTTGAGCGTTTATTCAACTTTTCATCTCTGATTTGATTATTGCTGACATTTTCAATACCATATCATAAGCCTTCCCAGCTCCACATACATCTACATTGTGCGTTTGACACCACCTGGGAATTGCTCTTTCCAATCTTTGAGAGTTTTGACTACAACGGTTGCGGATCACCGCCTACTGCTGGGTAAGAACTGGTAAGAATTTGAGATTTGCTTGACGGATTTGTGACACCCCACCACCGCCATTTTCTAATAGTGTGTAGGATCATATTCTTGTGTGTTTCTACTGCTGCTAACCATGGCAGGATCAAAAGTCGATGAGACTGACTGGGAGAACATGACGAATAAGGAGTTGCATGATAAATTTCAGCAAATGATGAGTGGACAGGTGCAAGATGTGCTAAACAGATTTGAAGAGGCCATGGAGAAGATAGATGGCATGGAGAAGACGTTCGAAACAAAGCTCGATAACAAGTTTAATGAATTGCTCGCGCGTCTTCCACCACCACCACCGGCTGCACCTAACACACCTCTACAACAACAACAACAACAACAACAACAACGACGACTACCTCCATGTCGCGAAACAGCCCTCCGCCGAGCGAGTCGTCTCCCGCTTGCGCCTGGCCAAACTGTTGGTGCTGCCGTTGATACTTCTATGGCTCCTGCTGCTGATGTGGAGAAGGATGATTATGCGGGAGATTACGAGGATGAGGTTGATCAAAATCAGAACTACGTGCAACCACCAGCACCACAACCACCAGGTCGTCCACATGCAAATAATGGCAATGGTTGGGCTCCCCCTCAGGTATGAGATCATGACCATCTCCCTAAACTAAAATTGGATATTCCACCATTTTAGGGTAGATATGTTCCTGATATATATCTTACTTGAGAGTTAGAAACTGAACAATGATTTACATGTTTACAATATCCTGAGGAGAGACGTGTTCCTGCTGCTGTTTGTGCTTTCACTAGCTTTGCATGTGTTTGGTGGTCTGAACATTGTAGATTATACCCTATTCCAGCTACTTGGGCTGCTTTGAAAACTACTATGCATACTCGTTGGGTTCCACCATATTATGAACGTGAATTAATTCAAAAATTGCAGCGTTTAAGACAAGGAAAAAATTCTATAGAAGAATATTATCAAGAATTATAAACGGGCATGATTATATGTGCTATTGGTGAGGAGAATGAATCTATTCTTGCATGTTTTATGGGTGGATTATATAGAGAGATTCAGACCATTCTAGAGTATACGGAGTATAATAATATCACTCGTTTATTCCATCTTGCTTGTAAAGCTGGACATGAAGTGCAGGATCGACATGCATTGGCGCGAACTAACTTTTCTACGGGTCGATCTTCATCATGGACACCACGTGCATCCTCTACTTCCAGTAATTCATCACCTCCATCAGGTGCCACCTCCATCCATGATACAAGAAATCAGGCACAACCACCACTATCTGCCAAGATCACACCTAGCGGGCCTGCGTAGAGCTCTTCTTCTTCCATGGCATCAACAGGGCACACAAGTGATATTATTTGTCGTTGTTGTAAGGGAAGAGGACATTTTGCAAGAGAATGCAAATCTCAGCGTGTGATGATTTCTACTGAGGATGGTGTGTATGAGTCTGCTAGTGACTATGATGAGGAGACTTTGGCTCTTATTACACATGAAGAACACGGTAGTGATGATTCTGATCATGAGAAGCAATACATGGCTCCTGAAGATGCTGACAGGTATGAATGTTTAGTTGCTCAACGTGTTTTGAGTTTGTAGGTCACACAAGCTGAGCAACATCAGAGGCATAATTTGTTCCATACAAAGGGAGTTGTGAAGGAACGTTTTGTTCGCGTCATCATAGATGGAGGGAGCTTCAACAACTTGGCTAGCATGGAGATGGTGGAGAAGCTATCTCTCACCACAAGACCACATCCACATCCTTACTACATCCAATGGTTCAACAACAGCGGCAAGGTTAAGGTAACACGTACTGTTCGTGTGCATTTTACTATCTCTACATATGATGATTATGTTGATTGTGATGTGGTACCCATGCAAGCATGTTCCTTATTACTTGGTAGACCATGGAAATTTGATAAAAATTCTGTACACCATGGTAGAAATAATCAGTATACTCTTGTTCATAAGGATAGCCATATTACTTTGCTTCCGATGACTCCTGAATCTGTTTTGAAAGATGACACTAACAGAGCTAATAAAGGAAAACAGGAGAAAAATAAGAGTGAAAATACGATTGTGGCAAAAGAATTTGAACAACAAATGAAACCTAATAATAAACCATCTAGTGTTGCTTCTAAAATTAAATTGAAAACTGCATGTTTACTTGCCACAAAATCTGATATTGATGAGCTAGATTTCAGCAAATCTGTTTGCTATGCTTTTGTGTGGAAAGAGGCATTATTTTCATTCGAGGATGTGCCTTCCTCTTTGCCCCCTACTGTCACTAACATTTTGCAGGAGTTAGCTGACGTCTTCCCACAGGATGTGCCACCGAGATTACCACCTATTCAAGGGATTGAGCATCAAATTGACTTAATTCCCGGTGCATCGCTACCCAACCGTGCACCATACCGTACCAATCCAGAGGAGACTAAGGAGATTATGTGTCAAGTACAGGAGCTGCTCGACACAGGTTACATACGCGAATCTCTTAGTCCTTGTGCTATTCCTATTATACTAGTGCCTAAAAAGGATGGTACGTCGCGTATGTGTGTTGATTGTAGAGGCATTAATAATATTACTATTCTTTATCGTCATCCTATTCCTAGGCTAGATGATATGCTTGATGAATTGAGTGGCTCTACAATTTTCTCCAAAGTTGATTTTCATAGTGGATACCATCAAATTCGTATGAAATTGGGAGATGAATGGAAAACAGCATTTAAAACTAAGTTTGGTTTATATGAGTGGTTAGTCACGCCTTTTGGGTTAACTAATGCACCTAATACTTTCATGAGACTAATGAACGAAGTTTTACGTGCTTTCATTGGACGATTTGTGGTAGTCTATCTTGATGATATACTGATTTATAGAAGATCTTTGGAGGAACATTTACGTGCTACTTTTATTCCACGCACATGAGAAGTCTACATATCAAGGGGGCTACGGAGAGAAAGACTTATCAAGTGTTTGTGAGCGAGGCAGAGAGACACAACTAGCGTGTAAGTGTATGTGTGTGTGTGTGAGAGAGAGAGAGAGAGGGAAACCAATTGATAGATTAAGATCAAGGTCGAGTTGTCACCCTTTGTTAGTGTCAAAACCGGCGGATCTTGGGTAGTGGGTCCCGAACTGTGCATCTAGGCCGGATGGTAACAGGAGGCAGGGAACATGATGTTTTACCCAGGTTCGGGCCCTCTTGATGGAGGTAAAACCCTACGTCCTGCTTGATTAATATTGATGATATGGGTAGTACAAGAGTAGATCTACCACGAGATCGAGGAGGCTAAACCCTAGAAGCTAGCCTATGGTATGATTGTTGTATATATTGTATATCTATCGACTAGCCTGGCCTCGGTTTCTATAATGCACCAGAGGCCTAGGATAACAAGAGTCCTAGCCGAATACGCCGGTGGGGAGAAGTCCTTGTCTTGATCGCCAAGTCTTGTGGAATCTTCCTTGTATGCGGTAGCCGTCCGAACTGGCCCATGAGTATACGGCCACAGGGGTCCTCGGCCCAATCTAATAGATCGGGAGACGACGTGGTGAGTACCCCCTAGTCCAGGACACCGTCAGTAGCCCCCTGAACCGGTCTTCAAGTTAGGGACGCTCCTCGATTCTTCTGAACTGTTCTTCATCTTCGGTTGCCGGTCTTGAAAACTGGTTCAACAAATCTTCTTTATCTTCGATCTTGAGGATCGCCGAAATGCATTCGACGAGTTTACACGTCGGGTATCCGAGGAGCCCCTTTAAGTTTCCGGCCTTTATCAATGCCTTGTTTATTTTCATGCCACACCTCGGGTTTGAAGTTGTTCCCGGGAGGCAGGGTCCTCTTGCGTCCGAGCTCCAACGCCGGACTGCATTCGAGGTATCTTTTGCAGCCGAGCACCAACGCCGGACCGCTTCCCAGCTCTAGCGCCGGAATGTATCCGAGCTCCAACGCCGGACTATGTATCCGAGCTCCAACACCGAAATATATCCAAGCTCCAACGCCGGACTGTGTCCAAGCTCCAATGCCGGACTATATCCGAGGTGTCATATCACCTTGGTTCAAAAAAGTTGAAGGAGTTTAGCCGAACTTAATGCCGGAAATGCCCTCTATGGAGCCAGCCACTAGCGCCCGAGCTTTATGCCGGACTGCTTCCGAGGTGGTGCACCACCCCGACTATGGGCCAATTTTTTGTCAATATTTTTTATTGGTGCAATTTATTCTCTGCCGAGATATATAGCCAGTAGCCCTCAAGGTGTGTATCGGTCTAAAACCCGAGATGCACATGAAGGATGACATAAGACCGCTGATCCCAGTAGCCGCTGAGACTCAGGTTGATTTGCAAAATCGACCTGAGGATCAAGTCCTAGCTCGGCAGAATACTTCGGGACACAAAAGCGGCATGCTCAGTCCTCGAGACTCAGGTTGGGTGCGGCCGACCAACCTGAGGATCAAAATCTCCTCAGAAACTATATTGCACATAAAATTTTCTGCATTGGACAAGCAATGCAGTAGCCCCTGAGACACTGGTCGGGTGGCAACACCAGATCAGGGGATCAATGTGCCCCTTTAATATTTGTAAATAATAGGCCCGAAGCCCAGTAGCCCCCGAGCCTTAATGCGGGCACGGGTGGCCGAATTAAGGATCAATATCCATAGTAAAATCACAAATTATGTGTAATGACTCTATGTATCCAAGTTCTTTACGTCATTAATGCTCGGATCCGCATTGTACAAAACTTTGTTGACCGACCATCGGCTTCCACCTCCTCGGCCAGTAGCCGAGGAGTGTTTGTCCTACTTTATAAATCCTTTATGAGGGCAAAGATTTACGACAAACAAGGCAATCTGGCCACGCGGTTTTATAAACAAAGGTACGCAGAGAGATATGTTATGTTACTGTTTAACAGAAGAAATGTATTCCAAAGAAAATAGTCCTGCTATCGGTTCCTTTCTTTGGGTTGTCATGCTAAGCATGATCATGAAAACTCAGCTCGAATGTAAGAGCAAAATATCGAGGATTTAGTTTGGGAGGCCAGTTAATAGCCCCCGGTAGTGTTCGGCGACAGTCGAGGTCAAGCCGTAAACACTTCGACCAATGTTATGAATGGCCCGTCATAGTCATCAGATCGCTGACCAGTTTACGCTTATTGTGACAGTTAGTTTTCAGCTTTCTCCATTAAGGTGCTTAACCATGTGAGCTGGAAGCACAATGGCAGTGGTTCTCCCTTTGCACGCCTAGCCGAACAAAACGGAACGTAGGAAGCAAGTGCAGGAGCCGGGCAACCCAACTATTGACCGAAGACACAATTCGAAACCGATGCATATATAGCAATATCTGAGAATGTTTTTCCCGAATCCCTAAAGGTGTCCGGCGTTGCACTGCGAGACTAATGCTGGAAAAGCACAAATAGTTTAAAAGTGCCAAAAGGCTTGGAAAACCAAGAAACATCAGTAAAAACATGACGTCCGAACAATATCAAGTGTTCGGTGCCAATCCGAAAGTTGGTCTTAGAAGAAAGAAGTGCTTCTATCGTGCTTTAACATGATACATCCTATCTCAAGACTTCGAGCAGGTCAGCCTACGACTTCAACCTCCTATCCCGAGGGCGGAGTACTTCTCATCAGGCGAGTTTAGCAAACTAAACTCTAGCAGCTTTGAGAGAGAAATTAGGCTCCCCGGCTAGTGACCGCACACTCGTGTCTAAAAAAGGAGTGATAAGTAATAATAATAAAACTTTGCAACGACTAAGAAGAAGAACACTTATTATAAAACGGCTCAAATAAACTTAAGAGCCCCCAAGTGACTTGGGTAAAAGAATTATTGCATGTACCGAAGTACTTATATCATATCTATGTTCAACCGAACTTTAAACGCGTCTTAACCGACTTTCGGCTTCTCCCTCTTCGGTTAAGGACCGAAAAGTGTTATGTACTCCATCAGTCAAGAAAATCGACGGTGTTTCCAATAACCAGGCAATCAAGCCATAAGGCTGTAACAGACAAAGCGCGCTCACGGAACTTATGCTATATTACTGCGAAGAGTAAGAAGCATCTTCGAAGAAAATAGTACCCCCACCGATACCTTTCTTCGGTGCTCATTGTTATTATGAGACTTGTGCAATAGATTTTTTGTACTCATGAGTTCCGTTGTGTGCCGACCATCATTGAATAACTATAAGAGCGCTAGCTTTCGGCTTCACCCAGTCTGAGGTCCGGCTCGGGTGACCCGATCGTGACAATCGCAGAGGTGCTCCCTTTACTCCCTAGCCGAACAATCGGGAACGTAGGGGTAAACACTGGAGCGAGGCAACCCAGCGTGCAAATCGCTTAAGTCAATGTGGTGCATATTGTGGCGTAATACACGAACAAGGAATGAAGTCGTACAAGTATAATTATATGCAACAGGAAAAGCTTCATAAAGGAAGCCCCCAAGTGAACGGGGTATTTGAATTTATGCGTCACAAACAAAGTTTGGACAAGGAAATTTTTTAGAAGCAACTTTTTTCCAAAAAAGTATAATGCTTGGTCGAACCGAACGCAAGTTAGAAATTAAAGCTTTGAGCATGAAAGTGACTTAGCTGGTTAATGTGTTCGGTATTGATGGTGCGGTCCGATCTTGATGCGGGGCAAGGTTCCATCCCTCAAGCCGGTCCCGAGATGGCGGAGCGGAGAGCTTGACACGCCGAAGTGGTGACATAGCACGATCAATGCAGACCGGCAGAGTGACGCCGAAGTCCACGGATCATTTTTCTATGCACAAAAAATAGTGCAAACCGGAGATAATAGTAATAATGATAATTAAAAAAATCATTGCATAATAAATAATTTATGCAAAGTGAGTAATAAAAGTGAGTAATTTATGCAAAGTGAGTAATAATTTCCTGGCGCCAAAGTCAAGTCGATGCAGGGCGTCGGTGTGATGCGCTAAAGGCGTGGCAAAGCCTGAATTCGCAGGTCGGTCCGAGCTCCGGATGCGGCATTCGCCGGACTATGTACATAAACTGACCGAACCACCATGCGACTATCATCAATGCGGCCACCATTTGATAGACCTGTGTACATATGATGGACAAACCAGAGTAATAATTCATTGGGAAAAATGAACCCAAACAAGCAAAAAATACTGGGATTAATAGCACCTGGTTTATTTGTTGTAGCAATCTGAAGGAAGGTGATTCCCAAAATTGGGACTCGATCCGCACACCCACTGCCTGATGGGCAATAAAACGACGGCATGGTAATGCTCGCAAAGGTTGGCTCGCCGAGGCAAAGCCCTCGGCCCAGCTAACGTGACGGAGCTGGTCGGCTAGTGACGCCGAAGTGTCCGGAGTAGGTTGATGAAGAGATGGCGAAGCCCCCGGTCCAGCCGAGATGTCGAAGCCTCGATGTCAGCCGATGAGTCGAAGTAGGTCGGCGTGATGGACACCAGCTTGAAGAAGCAATAGTGCGGCCCTGCTGATGCAGGTCGTGACGTGGTCGATGCCGGCTTGATGAAGCGACCGGGCGGTGATGCCGGTATGCCCGCTCCATGTAATCCGTGGGGCGGCGATGTTGGTGATGATTTATCCTTCGCGATGCCGGACTCTTGTTCGGCTTGCCGAGATGATGATCCGAAGAAGTTGAGTTCGGCTCAACAAAGTGACGACGTGTCTAGCGTAGGTCGGCAGCTGTGGAGCAATATTGCCGGACTGGTTTGACACCAGCATGATGTTGAAGATCATGTTCAAAAGATCTTAAAGTTAGTGGGATGTGTTCGGAAACAAAACACAATACCCCATACAAAACTTCCTTCAAAAGGGATGTCCGAAATCCTGTTCATAAAAAAGACGAACTCGGGTCGGATTCCTTTTCGCGCAGAAAACAGATCCAAAAAGTGATGCACTAATCGGAAGGTTGCCGGAGTTTGGACGGTCGGATCGAGCTAAAATTTTGAGAGCTGGTAGATATAGGAATTCCGCAGCCGATCAACGGTTGGATATTTCAAAGGACGTCCGATCTAGAAGCTGGACACCACGCCCTAAACTCGTCTAGATTCCCGTCCAGATTTGACAGGGCTCCGGTATATCATAGATTGCCGGAGATTCCTCCATCGGAACTCGACGAAATTTTCCAGGGTTGTTGTAGACTCGATTACGCACAATTCCACTGAAGCGATCGTTAAAGCGACACTCGAGGAGGCGGTGGCGGCGGATACGCGTCCGCTGTCCGGAAAAACAGCACGGTCGCTTGAGGGCAATGTTGGCGTTGAGCCCCCGAGCTCCGTAGATGATTCCTCCGTGATCTTGATAGAGATCGGAGTTGATGTTTGATGAAGGCCCTCGTCCGAACATGGTGATACGAACACAGGGCGCAATTCTTGGTCGAACCAAGGGGACCAGTCGAGCTGGTAACGAAGATGTCGAAGTCGCAGTTGATCTGCAGGCGAGCCATCGATCCTTTTGTCGATCACACAGCGGAACTCTCAATGAAAGCACCAATGTCGGTGTCAAAACCGGCGGATCTCGGGTAGTGGGTCCCGAACTATGCGTCTAGGCCGGATGGTAACAGGAGGCAGGGAACACGATGTTTTACCCAGGTTCGGGCCCTCTTGATGGAGGTAAAACCCTACGTCCTGCTTGATTAATATTGATGATATGGGTAGTACAAGAGTAGATCTACTACGAGATCGAGGAGGCTAAACCCTAGAAGCTAGCCTATGGTATGATTGTTGTATATATTGTATATCTATCGACTAACCTGGCCTCGGTTTATATAATGCACTGGAGGCCTAGGATAACAAGAGTCCTAGCCGAATACGCCGGTGGGGAGAAGTCCTTGTCTTGATCGCCAAGTCTTGTGGAATCTTCCTTGTATGCGGTAGCCGTGCGAACTGGCCCATGAGTATACGGCCACGGGGGTCCTCGGCCCAATCTAATAGATCGTGAGACGACGTGGTGAGTACCCCCTAGTCCAGAACGCCGTCACCCTTCTATTGTCATTGTTGGGGATGGGTGGGGAGGGGGGAGGGAGAGAAAGACGTATCGAGATTGTTCGTGCGGTAGGCACAGAGGCACAACTAGCAAGTGTTTTTGTATGTGTGTGTGTGTGTTTGAGAGACAAGCCAGTAGATAGATTACTATCAAGAGCGAGGTGCCACCCTACTCCTTCGGTGTCGGGTAGGGTGTGTGTGTGTGTTTGAAAGAGAAGCCAGTAGATAGATTAGTATCAAGATCGAGGTGTCATCCTACTCCTTCGGTGTCGGAACGTGTGTGTGGATGTGGTGGGGGGACAGTGACACTTAGATATAGGGAGGAGTTTGTGTGACACATATCTATATTAAGGGATAGGTAGATAGCATGGGTGCGAGGCATGCGTAAAGCATCACGGAGATAAATAAGCGGTGTGCATGCAAGTGCTGGAAAAAATGAAGAGATACATAATGTCTACACGCGCGCGCATGTGTGTGTATGAGAGAGAGAGAGCGAAATCTCAAAACAAAAGGTGCTCTGCTAGAATCCCACTATATGTATTCATATGGTTCCAGGACTCCAATTAACCTTAGGCATATGTGTGAGAGACATAATTATACTTTGAGAAATTAGTGGCTATGGGTGGGTGGAATTAAAGGGGTGGGTGTGTTCGATAGAGTGAGCGTGTGTGTTTCTATGTGAGAGACTTGTAGGACGGGGTAGAAAGACGAATTCTAACCTTAAAGGAGGGAGAGAATTACACGAAGTGCGCGTGTATGATTCCGATGCCCACGAAGAAATGAGATATGTATGCTTGTGAGAGAGATTGCGCAATTCATTCATGTATCACTATCTAGTGATCGTGGATGTGCATCACTTGAACATAAATCAATATCTACTTTGTATCGTGGCCAAAGATACAATATCGATTCAACGCTATAAAGATTGGACACTCACATATCACATTTTTTTCTAAATAATCCTTTTCAATTGTGCATGAAAAAGTTACAGTGATGTTTCTTCAAACAACCAATGTAGCTACCACCATTGTTAGTCTTGCATTCAAATTCATTAGTGTTGGATGATTTAAGGTTCTATTATGAAGTAATATATGTAATACTCATATATGAATGAAACGGGTACGCAATATATGAAAGGGAGGCTATGTAATCATATGAGGTAACACTTTTAAGTAGCGGACTACAATATCCATTTCTTTTGTGGGACTACAATATCCATTTCTTATTGTGCGCCTCTACAATAACACGTCAATGCATTATGTTTAAAGTAAATAACTAATGGAACTAAATTATCTATTTACACGAGAAATACATAGGCTGAGCGTTTGATCCCTTTTTTGTGAACGTGCCTCTACACCCATACGATTGGTCGCGCCTGTGTGAACGCCCAAGTTATTGGTGCATCATCCAGAGTTATTGTGTTTTTTCTAAGGTGGAATTCACACCAGTTATTAACAGCTGACGTGTGCCCCGTGTACATAGTCTCGCATGACCTTCCCGCTAGCACTGTCCAAAATTAGTTGAATCTAGATACAAACGATCCCGCAGGCGGCAAAATCTCCTCCCTCCTAAAATTTCCGCCACCTAGTCTTTAGCATGCGAAATTCCCCTTTTGTCCTTGGTGCACGGAGAACAATAGTTACATACGACCCTCATTTACATAATAGGTCGGGGATGCTTTGCTAACTTCCGGTCCCCCCCCCCACCACACGACACCGCCATTTCCTCTCCCCCTCCCGCAAAAACGACTAACTCCATAGCACGCGAGCATCTTACATCACTTCATCCGTACTTTATCGGCCTTTCTACCCCTCCCCTCTCGAAACCCTAGACTGCTCATCCACCGGCGTACCAGAGCCCATTTAGTGCTAGCGGCGTCCACCTTGTTGGATTTGCTTTTGCGGCCGCATCTACCCCTCCCACCTCCCCAAGAAACAAGTAGACTCCTCATCCACCACTGTACCACAGCCCATTCTGTGCTGGCCTTGTCACCGGTACTCTCGTCAACCGCAGAGCATCTGCAGCGGCTCCTTCGTACTCCCCACCAGAGACGCTTCGTCCACACTCCCCGGAGCCGCCCCACCAACGCCCCCATCGATGACCTCTGATCCTCTTCGCCGACACCTACCTCAACCCTACCAGAGCCGCTTCGCTGACACCATCATCAACCCTATCAGAGTAGCTTCGCCTATACCATTCTCAACCCTGCTGGGGCCGCTTTGCCAACTCACAAGTCCACGGCCTCAGATATGCTTCGTCGCACCCTCGTCCAACCTACCGGAGCAGCTTCAGACGCCCCGTCCATGGCCACAGATCCACATCGTCCACACCTAAAAGGATCGAGAAGAGGTGTCTAGAGGGGGGGTGATTAGACCCTCAATAAGCAAAAGTAGCAGTTTTTAAGCTCTTCCAGTTGGGGTGGAGATTTAGCACAAGTTTAAGCATTCACAATACATATCAAGCAAGCATGGCAAGAGTATATGAGTAGTGGGAAGTAAAGCATGCAAGTTGCAAGAAAGTAAAGGGATGGGATTGGAGTGTGCAAACGCAATTGGAGACACGAAGATATTTGGCGTGGTTCCGATAGGTGGTGCTATCGTACATCCACGTTGGTGGAGACTTGAACCAACGAAGCGTAACGGTTGTGCAAGTCCACGAAGGGCTCCACCCACGAAGGGTCCATGAAGAAGCAACCTTGTCTATCCCACCATGGCCATCTCCCACGAAGGACTTGCCTCACTTGGGTAGATCTTCACGAAGTAGGCGGTCTCCTTGCCCTTCCAAACTTCTTGGTTCAACTCCACAATCTTGATGGAGGCTCCCAAGTGACACCTAACCAACTAGGAGACACTACTCTCCAAAAGGTAATAGATGGTGTGTTGATGATGAACTCCTTGCTCTTGTGCTTCAAATGATAGTCTCCCCAACACTCAACTCTCTATCACAGATTTTGCTATGGTGGAAAGATGATTTGACTAGAAAGCAACTTGGGGAAGGCTAGATATCAAGATTCTTGTGGTTGGATTGGAATGTCTTGGTCTCAACACATGAGTTGGTGGTTCTCTCTCAGAAAATGAGTAGTGGAAGTGTAGGCACATTCTGATGGCTCTCTCTTCAATAGAGAAGGAGTGGAGGGGTATATATAGCCTCCACACAAAATCTAACCGTTACACACATTTGACCCAAGTCGGTCAGACCGAATAGGTAAACTCGGTGAGACCGATTCAGTTCAAAATGTGAATGTTAGGATTCTCGGTGGGACCGATATGATCAACTCGGTGGGACCGACATGCTAGGGTTTAGGCAAAACCTCATGTCAGTTTGACTAATTACATAAACTCGGTGAGACCAATTTCAGTAATAAGCAAGCAGAGAGTTGGTCAGGCAAACTCGGTGGGGCCGATTGCATATTACGGTGACATCAAAATAATTGCAACATGCAACAGAGGGTTTGCAAGGCCATCTCAGTGAGACCGAGATCCTATCGGTGAGAGTGAACTGATTAGGGTTTCTAGCAATGGCTAGGTCAAGTAAACTCGGTGGCGCCAGATGGATCAAATCGTTGGGTCCAAGTTTAACTTTAGGTTTAGGACATATTTGGAATTGAGAAAGTGGTTGAGGGCTTTGGAGCATATCACTAAGCACTTTGAGCAAGTAGATCATTAAGCAACACCTCATCCCCTTTTATCAGTATTGGCTTTTCCTATGGACTCAATGTGATCTTGGATCACCTAAAATAGAGCTTTTGCCAATCTCTCCCTCTCCCAAACAAGTGTTGTTTATTGCCACAATCCTCTCCCTCTCCCACGCAAGTGTTTTTTCATTGCGTGAGTTAATTTGACACCGGAGCAAAGTAGGTGATCCAGATTGGGGCACCAGGTGAGCAATGGAGGGGCATCGATGCCAAATGCATCAGAATTGAATTTGGCATGTGTTTTGGCCCACTTTTGTACTACCTCGTATTTAGTGTAAACTTTTGACCATAGATTTACATAAGAAAATGCCAATGCATGTCACCAAAAATTATACCATTTGAAATTATGTTTAAATAAGAATCCAATGATATAATTTTTAGTGACATGCATTAACATTTTGTCAGTTAAATCTGTGATCAAATTTCGATACTACAAAATACGAAGAGTAAACCAGGACGGAGGTAGTACTTTCTCTTAAGCTAACCATGGAGTTACTAGTCTAAGTTACTTGCCACTATGACTAGCCTAGGCTACTAGTAGTACAAAAACAAAAAATGATGCAGGTGATCACGTGAGAAAAGTACTAAAAACATTTCTTTTGGTGTGCAGTGCGTAGATGCATTTTTGAACACTACACTTGTCATCGTAATTTGGGAAAATTGCGAAAGAATTGAGCTACATTGTGCTTACCGTTTACTAATAGGAAATAAGTTTCACCTCGATGAGTAGCTTCTCCGTGCACGGAAAGCATGTAAGGAATCCAACAACTTGATGCAGATTGGGGCCGATAGATTTTATTGCCAATATCTTCACTGTGCGCATAGACTCGGTGAAGCTTGTGGGAATCATTTTCTGAATGAAGTTGTAAGTACATCAAGAAGAAACTAAAAAATGTGAATTTCAAGAAGACGGAGAAGGAGATGGGTGTTGTACCTGAATAATTACAGAACCTATAAAAGAGTTCGGAGAATTTGACAAACGAGTACACCAATGCTGTCAATTTTGGTGTGCCAATGACCCTGATTTTTTTTGGACCTTCTAGTTCAGATACAAGCAATCTCTGAAGGAAAGGCGCATTATCAATGACCATAATGTGGAACAGCTGGAGTGATCTCTTCCCAATTGATGCACTGTTGTGGGGCCAGCCAGACACATAAATCCATCGGAGATTCATCGAGGCAATGTGGAGGCTAATGAACCCGTGGATCTACTGAAGACGAAGGTACTCGAGCGCATTACAACTGTGGAGTAGGTGCTCCATAGCCTTCTTTGAGATGCCAACATCAAAGAGGTCGAGTTGCTTGAGTTGAGGGAGAAGAAGGGCGGGCACACCATTAATCTGGGGGAAATAGTAGGAGCTAAAGCTGGCATGGCGCAGCGTTTGTGTGAGGCGGAGCGCGGATGGCGATAGAGAGCGACATCATCCAGCTTCAAACCTGAGCTCCTCGAGCTGATGTAGGGCAGGGGATAACAACCACTCATAGAATTTGGCTTGGACCTTGCAGTTCATACTGAACATGCGGATGTTAAGGCGTCTGGCTGGCCCAAGGTGCGATGAAAGGATCTTGGAGGTTGCGGCCATGCGTTTGCAATCCCCATCGCAGAGGCAGCTGTCGACGGTGAGGTTGAGGGGGGCGTGGCGCCAGAGGGGGCGCCACCGCCAGGAGAGAAGGGTGGTCCACACGGCAGATTTGGTGGGTAGGAGGCCGATGATGACGAGCAACATGTCATCGGGGAGGCTGCTGATGAACTCGAGGCTCGCAAGATGTGGTTTTGGCTCGAGCCACCTCCACTTGTTGGCTGCCTCGCCATCCATCTTAGCCAGCGGAGACGCCGGTGTACACGTGTGCTTGGTGTGTATTGTGTGCTGGGTGAGCACGAGTGCATCCTTGTGTCCATGCCGCCACGCAGTGGTGAAGTGTGCGTGAGTGCGTCCTTCATGCAGAAGAAGTGTGCCCTCAATTTACTATCATGCGGGGTGCTATCGCGAGTGGTTTCAACTTTGTTTACTTCACCGCATGTCAGATGGGCCTATAGTTTACTTATTTTCACCCAGTGCCACATGGGCCAGCATATGAATATAGAGAACACGAGCTGACAAGGCAGCATGTGGACTGGTTGAGCGGTCATCTGAACAATATACGGAGCTATACAATGACACACTGACCGTATAATCCCTCCGTATAGAGAGATCAAGTGAGAGGGGAGGCCCGTGAGAGATAGTAGAGAGCGAGAGAAAGAGCTACTCCCTCCGTTCGATAATGTAGTGCCTATATACTTTTTAAAGTCAAACTTTTGAAACTTTGACCAAGTCTATAAAGAAATTACTTATATCTACAATACCAAAGATAAATGATAGTATGAAGTAAGTACATGTTGTGATGAATCTAATGATCGTTCCAAATGTAAATGTTTTTCTCCACATATACCTGGTCAACCTTTTCTAAGGTTTGACTTTTCAAAACATCCATATGTTTATGGATGTGAGATGGTACCTATCTACAGAGAGAGAGAGAGCGAAATAGAAATAGTGAGTGAAAAAAGTGTGTGTGCGTGTGTGAAAGAGACATGGACAACATACGACAAAGTATAGAAAAAGTGTGTGTGTCTTATGCAAACATATCACACATGCATCTTCGACAGTGGAAGCGAGGTGAGGAGATAGTGTGTGGTTGTTTGCAACTGAGAGATAAAGACCCCTAGCACGTGGCCAAGAGAGGTCTGACAAACAAGGGACAGAGGTCGAGAGAGATGTGCGGAGAAAAATGCAGACATGGGGAGGAGAGAGTGTATGTTTGTGACACAGAGATCCCCTGGAGATCGTGATGGGACTACATGGGTGGGAGATCGAGTGACAAGGTGTGTGCGTGATAGAAGATACCCTAAGAGATATCGAGGTAGACATATGGATGGAAGGAGATAATACAGGTGTTCCTGATGGCTAGTGAGAGATAGTCATACTTAGGGGGGAGTGTGTGTGCCTATGATGGAGTGAGAGATTATGGTACTTAGGGGGGTGCGTGTCACATAGAGAAAGAATAAGGGCGGAGAGTGTTACACGGGTCTATGTAGCGCGAGCGAGATATGTGTATGTGTGAACCAGGGAGATATAAAGTTTGAGAGAGATTGAGGAGCCCCGATACGGCTGAGTGGTGCGTCAGATAGCTGAGAGGGGTAAAGATATACTCCATCCGTTCGATAATGCAGTGCATATAAATTTTTTAGAAGTCAAACTTTCGAAACCTTGACCAGGTTTACGCAAATATTATTTATACCTGCAATACTAAAGATACATCATACGAAACTACATCTCATGATGAATCTAATAATATGTGTTTGCTGTTATAGATGTAAATGTTTTTCTCCACATACATGGTCAAACTTTGTGATGTTTGACTTTTCAATAAATCTATATGATATGAACCGAAGATTGTGCCTAAGTCGAGAGAGATCAAGTGCGTGTGAAGGAGAATGAGTGAGTGTGCAAAAAGAGTGTGTGTGAAAGAGAGAGGGACAACAAACGATAAAATAGAGAGGGTGTGTGTGTGTGTTCATTTCTTATGCAAACATACCACACATGCATCTCCGAGATACAAAAGAGAGGTGAGGAGATACACTAAGATAGCTAGTGCGTGATTGTTTGCAACGGAAAGAGACACCCCTATAGCACATGTCCAATAGAGCTCTGTCCAACAAGGGACAAAGGTCGAGAGGGACACATGGAGAAGATGGACGCATGGGGAGGGAGAGAGGGCGTGTTTGTGATAGAGAGATCCCCTCGAGATCGTGAGGGAACTATATGGGTGGGATATCGAGGGACAAGGTGTGTGTGCCATGGAAAGATGCCCCAAGAGAAATCAAGATAGACCAAGTGAGGGAAAGGGACAATGCACATGCTTGTGATGGAGACTAAGTATTAGTCATATTTAGCTAGGAGTGAGATTGTGTGTGCATGTGCCAACAATTGAGTGATAGACGATCATACTTAGCTAGGCGTGAGATTGTGTGTGTGTGTGCATGTGAGATGGAGAGAGAACTAGGGAGAGAGAGAGAGTTTTAGATGGGTCTATAGAGTGCGAGTGAGATATGCATGTCTATTTGTGACCCAGGGAGATGGGGAGTTTCAGAGAGAGAGGGAATAGTTCCGAGACGACAGAGTGGTGCGTGAGAGAGTTACGGGCAACGAGCTAGGGAATTTGTGCGCGTACAATGAGCGCACCCAAGATATTTATCTTGGACTAGAGAATCGTACATAGTGTGCTAGAGAGACCTATACATGGAGTGTGCATGCGAACTAGAAAGACCCCCCCCCCTCACACAGAGAGAGGGGGAGAGGGATCGGCAAGGTCTGTGTTTGGATGCATGTGATATAATTGAAAATTGTCGGCGAGAGAGAGAACAGGAGTCCTGCAGAAGGGGAGGTCGCGTTTATGCATCAAAGACTGGTATAAACCATGTTTCGATATAAAATTGCATTCAAATATTTGAATTGGAGAAGATGTTGTCTGCTATCCACACATGTATGGAGATATACGTATCAAACAAGTTCATTAATTTGACTTTCAACATGTTCATGGAGTACTATAATACAGTACAACATGCTACTCAATTGAGGTGTTCAATTTTGGATTTAGTACACTATTTTGACCATGGGAACGAGCTATTTCATTGAATCAAGATATTTCATTTTGGGTTTGATTCCCCTTTTTGAGTGGGTCAACTATTTGTCATATAGGAAATCGTTACCAACAAGCATGTAAAAACACATTAGTCTCGAGTATCATCTCGCCATCTAAAAAAGAAGTGGCAAGCTAATATTTTCAAATTTGATTCGAATCGACTTGGTAAGGTAGACGTGGATGTTCGTCCTCCCAAAATTTGAACGAACCACTAAGAGCCCTCTGCTTGGTGGAATTCGCATGAGAAAATAAATGGGAGACGCAAAATTACTGGCCTATGTGGGACACGCATCAATTCGCCCGTACATCAAGGGTAGGTTTGTAACTTCATCCAAGCGCGCCTTCTCCTCGGCCGAAATGACAGGTGCCAAATAATTTATAAACCATGGGCGGTAAAACACCCTCTCCTTGTCGGAAATCGCTCACGTGGACTATTTCAAAACACGCCCTCCTCGCCCGAAATCACTCGTGCCCACTATTTCAAAACACGCCCTCCTAGCCTGAAATCACTCGCACCCACTATTTCAAAACATGGCCTCCTTGCCCGAAATCTCTCGCACCAACTATTTGGGAGAAGCAAAGTAACTCTACTATCCCCGACCCTTAGTGATGCGGAGCATCCCAAGGTCATCACCATGGACCTGCCATCGTCTCACCAAGTGCCTAGCGGACCCATGACATGAGCACGTGCAAGAGCTCTTGCAACAGAGGTGACATCTCTCCTCTCACATTTCCACTTTGATGCACATGAGACATGGCTACTACCTCATATGGACACATTGTGCATACTCAGGTATCATGGAGAAGCTAAGGAGCAAGGAGAAGAAGAAGCGGAAGATGGACGTGAAGATGGAGAAGAAGAAGAAGAAGAGATGATGCAGAAGAAGATACATACTCCGGACGACCGGCCATGACCGAACATCCGACGATCTCCAAGCTCCGGACGTCCGACCCAGACCAGACGGCCAACACTTCCACACCCGAGCCAAAACTACGGACTTCCGACGCCCCACGGACGACCGACGCCCGGGCGTCCGACCCCGACCAGACGTCCGACCGAAGACTACCCGAGCCGAATCTACGGACGTCCGACAGGCACCGGACTTCCGGACCCTCGCGAGCCTCAGGACGACCGGTGACTCCCGGACGTCCGACGCCTGTGTGCTGTTTCATGTTGGGCCGCAACCCATGTACCCCTTCGCCCCCCTCTTTTGCACTAAGACTATATATATACCTCCTATTCCTTCTAACTAGGGTTAGCAAAGGATTAGCTCATATTTTGTGTGAGAGCTTTGCTTATCCACTTGGTTACCTTCTCCTCGGAGATTCGAGCATCCATCGGAGAAGATCCCCCAAGCGGATTCAAGACCCCTTTTAGGGAAGAACTCAAGACCTCCTCACGGAGAAGACCAGCTACCCTTGTATCGTCCTTAGTTTCCCGTGGATCGTGTATCTTGCCTTATGTACTCGAGGATCTAGCACATGTGTGACTTATTCATGTTGGTATAGTGTTTCCCCTTGTGTTTTCCCTCTTTCCCTCTCGTGTTCCTCGCGTTCTTCGCGGGATCCGCTCCTTTCGTGAAAGATCAGACGATTAGGGTTCCACCCTACATCATCTTGGTATCAGAGCCTCGTTGATCACGATTTCACAGCCTCCCCGTTGTGTTGCTAGCCTAGTTTTTGTTGTTTTGTCCCAAATTCGAAAATTCCCCACAAAAATAGCCCCAATTTTTTTTGTGATTTGTTGTGTTGCTTTGTTTTGAGTGGATCTAGCTTTTTCCCCTTGTCCCCACCCTTTCCATCCACAAAATCCTACGGATACGACGAATTTCCACATCTCCACCACGAACCCTATATGTTCATCCCGTGCCCAAATTTCGCCTAGGCACCGGACGTCCGACGACCTGACGACCGGCCCAGCCTGGACGTCCGACGAACCCTGACAAAACTGAATTTTCTTTCTGTTTTGCACCACCACCGCCCCACATTTCCGCATACGCACTCCTACCACCTATACACCATCACCACTTCCGCATACCACCACCATTGCTTACCCCTTTCATACTCTGACACGTGTTGCCACTTCGAGCTTTGAGAATTGGAGTTGCGGTTCCATATCCTTTTGTGTTTCAGCTATTTAGGTACGGTTCGACATCAACATCACCGTCGATCATCTTCACCATGGACACATCATCAAGAACGACCACCTCGACTACATCTTGGTATTCGGTCCACCATTTTTACACCATACCATAAGCAAGAACTGTAACCTCGCCTTGGTATCGTGATACATCATTCTTGCCATTACATTGATAGCCATCATAGCCTTACTCCTTTGCGTTGCTTACCCATTGAGACTAGCCATTGAGTATTGTCGACAACGAGACTTGTGCACATTAGTGATCATACTTCCCATAGCATGCATACATCATTGTTGCATATCTTGGTATCATATCTTGTGTCACAAGGTTGTCATCGCATACACAATTGCTATCTTGGTTCATCAAGCATTGCATGAGAAAAGAGCCAAACAAGATTTTAAGCAAAAAGGAAAGATAAGCAAAGAGCTTTTAAGCAAGAACCATAGCATCATACAACATTAAGATTGTCATACTCAATCAACGTGGATCATCGCATAGAAACACCTTGCATAGAGCATACTTGGGATAGAAGTCGTTGCATTTTTGCTTAGTAGGTTGTGCACACGTCTTTGTATCTGCCTATTGTACAATCGTGCTAGCGTCTCTCTAGCGTTGTGCAACAACAACATTTTTATGGATCCCACATTTTGGCTCATCCTTGGTTGCCCAAGCCCACTTATCTCTTTGCGTGTGTGTTTCTGTGTACACTAGATTGCTTGGTCTACTTGTTACATTGCACTCTTGCGAATCTTTTCCAACATTATTGAAGCTCACTTACAATTGCATTAAATTTTGTGCCACCATCCTAACCAAGCTCCACCATAAGCTTTTACCAGTGTAGGTGTGAGAAACAGACAAGAATTGGTACCAATTGTGCTATTTACTTGTCCAAATTGGAGTGATTATTTATTCACTTTCAACTTCGGTCAAGGTACATTTGGTATTCGTTCTTCTCTTTCTACCACTCACATTGTGTATCTTGGAATGATGGATAGGCCAGGTACTTCTACCAACCCACTCTTCATTGAGCACGACGACGACATGAACTCCTACGTCACCAAGAGCCGCCTCTTTGGTGCACAATGTGCTTTGCATCAAGAGCAACAAGCAATGAGTGAATGCATCGACAACCTCGCCGCCGACTGGCGACTCTCCGAGCAACATACAAGGGACTACTTCGACCAAAAGCTTGATGATCACAAGCTAGAGAGCGATGCAAGAATGGACGAGATTCGCGCTTTGTTGCTCGACCGCTCTTCTTCCACTTCGACTTCATCAAGAAGGACTCGCTCAAGTCGACACCCCGACTTCACCCTCTCCGGCTCAAGTACACCGACATCGAACACTCTACGCCGTGCCGCATGCAACGATCATCAAGCAAGCCTCGATCCTCTACGCGGCACCGACTCTCAAGAGCGCCGACAACATCAAATCCAAGAGGCTTTTGTGCTAGCACGAGAACGGCAACGACAACGCCAACAAGAAGAGGAAGAGCGCGTGCGTCTAAACCAAGATGCACAAGATGCTAAGGCACAACGCCAAGAACAAAAACTCCATGAAGCTCAAGCACTTGCGGCGCAACAAGTCCTCTAGGATTCAAGTTGCGCCATAGACAACCGAGGCCGACAAGCTCGTGAACATGAAGAAGCACTTCACAAAGAAGTTCAAGAATGAAGATTTCAAGCTCGCGTGCATCGTCAAGTTCCTCAAGTTCCTCCTCGGGCTCGACAAGCGCCTCCACAAGCTCGCCAACAACATCAAGTTCATCAAGAGCATGATGACAATGGAAATCCTCCACGACAAGAGCAACATGAGGTTGACAACCCTCCTCACCAAGAGCGACACAAGCTTCACAATCATCTACAACACGGGCATCATCATCCCCGACCCCAACACAATGACGAGCAGCGCTACGGAAATCTCAAGTTCACCTTACCCAAGTTCAACGGAAGCAACGATCCCGAGGAGTACCTATCATGGTCATTGCAGGTCGACAAAATCTTCCGTTTCCACAACGATGAAGAAGAGAAGAAGATCGCGATGGCATCCCTTGAATTCCAAGACTATGTCCTCATTTGGTGGGAACAAGTCATCGAGCGCCGAGAGGCAAGAGGTGAACCACCCATCACTACTTGGGCACAAATGAAGGATGTCATGAGAGCACGCTTCGTTCCTACCTACTACAACCGCGACCTCTTCAAGAAACTCCAACTACTCAAGCAAGGACCCAGGAGCATTGAAGAATACTACAAGGAGATGGAGATTGCCATGATAAGAGCCAACGTCACAGAAGATGATGAGCAAACTATGGCATGTTTCTTGAACGGACTCAACCATCCTATCAAGAAGATCGCCGAGTTCCAACCATACTCAAACCTCATCGAGCTAGTGCATCAAGCTACAAAGGCGGAACGTTAAGTGCAAGACGATTTCAAGTATGCCAAGTTCTCATCCAATTCCTACGGCTTCTCCAACAACCAAGCTTGAACGACTCCAACACCGTCTACCACGCCTTCTACAAGCAACATCGACATGTCGAGTTCCAAGAAAGCTTCGTCAACTCCAAGTCATCCTCCTACTACAAGCAACTTCAAGCCGAGAGCTTCATCATCCTCAACCCCCACCGATGAGACCATCAAGACGAGTTCCTTCAAATGCTTCACATGCGGAGCCCGAGGCCAAATGTCCTATGAGTGCACCAACAAGCGGACCATGATCCTCAATGACAACGGAACCTACGACTCAATGAGTGAAGGAGAAATGGACGCTCTTGAGCAAGTCACCATGCACCGGCAAGTGAACGATGAAGAGGAACAAGTCTTTTGCGATGAATATTCAAGTCCCGCTCTTGTTGTCTCCAATGTCTGGAGTCTCCAACATCACCAAGAAGAAGAGAAAAGATGCCATATCTTTCACACCAAGGCCGGCATCAATGGAAGATCCATCAAGGTCATCATCGACGGAGGGAGTTGTCATAATCTCGCAAGTGAAGAACTTTGCTCCAAGCTCCAATTGCCCAAGATGAAGCACCCACATCCATACAAAGTGCAACGGCTTAGCGACTCCGGCACTATCCAAGTCGATCATCGAGTACAAGTCTCCTTCAAAATTGGTGCCTATGAAGACACCTTGGAGTGCAACATCGTTCCAATGACCGTTTGCCACCTTCTCCTTGGACGCCCATGAAAATTTGATAGACGAGTCATCCACAACGACTGAACGAACAACTACATCTTCAAGATGAAGGGCAAGGAGTACGTACTTCATCCCATTTCTCCAAGACAAGTTGTCGTCGACAAGCAAGCCACCCATCGTGGAGATAATAGTGAGAGAGCGAGCCACCAAAAAGAGAGTGAGCGCCACAAGCCCAAATTGAGCACCTCCACGATGAGCGAAAAGAAGAACTTAGTCCTAGTTGCCACCAAAAGTGAGATAAGAGGAGTGTGTGAGAACCCATCTAGTGTCCTACACTACGTCCTTTTGTGCAAAGACAATGCACCACAAACTAACACCTCTCACACTCTTCTTCTAGTGTTGTCTTCTCTTTTGTAGGAATTTCACGATGTTTTCCCCGACGAGCTACCTCCGGGACTACCTCCACTATGAGGCATCCAACACCGCATCGACCTCCTCCGCAGAGGACCTCTTCCGAACAAAGCTCCCTACCGCGTCAACCCCGAAGAAACCAAAGAAATACAAAGGCAAGTAAAGCATCTCATAGACCATGGACATGTGTGTGAAAGTTTGAGCCCTTGTGCCGTCCCGGTCATTCTTGTGCCAAAACTTGATGATATGCTTGATGAACTTAGTGGTGCCACTATATTTTCAAAATTCGATCTTAAGAGTGGTTACTATCAAATCCGCATACAAGAGGGTGATGAATGGAAAACCGCTTTCAAAACCAATTTTGGGTTTTATGAGTGGTTAGTCATGCCTATGGGTCTGTCGGAAGCACCGGGTACTTTTATGCATCTTATGAATCATGTTTTTCGCCCTTACATTGGTGTGTTTGTTGTGGTCTACTTCGATGATATCCTTGTTTTTAGCAAGTCTCTCAAAGAGCATGCCACCTATGTCCGAACCATTTTACAAACTCTTCGAAAAGAGCATCTCTATGCTAATATGGAGAAATTCCTTTTTGGCATTGACAAGCTCGTTTTCTTGGGTTTTCTTGTCTCTTCCAAGGGTGTTCATGTTGATGAGTCCAAGATCAGTGCTATTAAGACTTGGCCACAACCAACCAATTTGCAACAAGTGCGTAATTTTCTTGGCCTTGCGGGTTTCTATCGTCGCTTTGTGAAAGATTTTAGCACCATTGCTTCTCCTTTGCATGCTTTGAGCAAGAAGAATGCACCTTTTGTTTGGGGACCATCCCAAGATACCTCTTTCAATGAGCTTAAGAATTTGCCTACTCATGCTCCCGTGCTTGCTTTACCCAACTTTGACAAACCCTTTGAGATTAATTGCAATGCTAGTGGTAATGGCATAGGAGGTGTGTTAACGCAAGAGAAGCGCCCCATAGCTTAATTTAGTGAGAAACTCTCCGGCGCGCAACTCAATTACCCCATATATGACAAAGAGCTATATGCTTTAGTCCGCGTTTTGCATGAATGGGAACACTATCTTCGCCCTCATGAATTTATCATTCAGACCGACCATGAAACGCTCAAGTACCTTAAGGGCCAAACCAAGTTGAACAAGCATCACGCTAAATGGAGTGAATTTATTGAGTCTTTTCCTTATGTCATCAAGTACATTAAGGGTAAGGAAAACATTGTGGCGGATGCCCTTTCCCGCACATGCATGCTTGTTACTCAATTTGAATTGGATGTCATTGGTTTTGAGCATATAAAAGACTTGTATGAGCATGACCCTAGTTTTGCTACTCCTTATGCCAAGTGTTTGATGCACACCTCTTGGGAATGCTATTACATTAAACATGGATATCTTATGAGAAAACTAACAAACTTCGCATCCCCGAGTCTTTTCTTGGTTTGTTTCTTTTGCAGGAATCTCATGGAGGAGGCTTAATGGGGCACTTTGGACGCCACAAGACATTCGCTACGCTCTCAAAGAACTACTATTGGCCCAAGATGTTTCGTGACGTCAACCGATTCACCAACCAATGCCCTACATGTCGCAAAGCTAAGACTAAAGCTCAATCCCATGGCCTTTATATGCCTCTATCAATTCCATATCAACCATGGGAAGACATTAGCATGGACTTTGTACTTGGTTTGCCTAGGACTCAAAATGGGAAGGATTCAGTATTTGTCGTTGTGGACCGTTTCTCAAAAATGGCACATTTCATTCCTTGCAACAAGATATATGATGCTTCACATGTTGCTACTCTCTTTTGTAGGGAAATATTGCGTCTACACGGAGTGCCAAAGACGATTGTCTCGGACCGCGACGTCAAGTTCCTTAGCTACTTTTGGAAGACCCTATGCGCCAAGCTCGGAATCAAGCTGCTCTTCTCCACGACATATCATCCACAAACCGACGGCCAAACGGAAGTTACCAACCTCACACACTCCGCTCTACTTCGAGTACTCATCAAGAAGAACATCAAGGAGTGGGAGGAGTGCCTACCTATCGCCGAGTTCGCCTACAACTGAGCAAGACACTCAACAACCGGCAACTCCCCCTTCGAGGTCATATACGGATTCAACCCTTTGTCCCCATTGGATATTCTCCCTGTACCACTACAAGAGCGCATCAATTTGGACGCAAGTGCATGTGTGACTCATCTCAAGAAGGTGCATGAAGATACAAGACATACTATTGAGCGCCAAGTACAACGACTCGCGACCAAACTCAACATCAACAAGCACCCCATGGTCTTCAACACTAGTGATCTCGTGTGGCTATACCTTCGCAAGGACCGCTTTCCACAAGAATGCAAGTCCAAGCTTCGACCACAAGCGGATGGACCCTTCATGGTGCTTGCACACTACAACGAAAACGCCTACAAGATCGACATTCCACGCGACAAGTACTCCGTGAGCGACATGTTCAACGTCAAAGATCTCTCTCCCTACCATGGTGATGAAGAATTTGATCCGAGGATGGATCTTCCCCAAGGGAGCGGAGATGATGCGGAGCATCCCAAGGTCATCACCATGGACCTACCATCGTCTCACCAAGTACCTAGCGAACCCATGACACAAGCACGTGCAAGATCTCTTGAAACCGAGGTGACATATCTCCTCTCACATTTCCACTTTTATGCACATGAGACATGGCTACTACCTCATATGGACACATTGTGCATACTCAGGTATCATGGAGAAGCTAAGGAGCAAGGAGAAGAAGAAGAGGAAGATGGACGTGAAGAAGAAGAAGAGATTATGTAGAAGAAGCTACATACTCCGGACGACCGGCCAGGACCGGACGTCCGACGATCTCCAGGCTCCGGACGTCCGACCCAGACCGGACGTCCGATGCTTCCACACCCAAGCCAAAACTACGGACTTCTGACGCCCCACGGACGACCGACGCCCGGGCGTCCGACCCCGACCAGCCGTCCGACTGAAGACCACCCGAGCCGAATCTACAGACGTCCGACAGGCACCTGATGTCTGGAACCTCGCGATCCTCCGAACGACCAGTGACTCCCGGACATCCGACGCCTGTGTGTTGTTTCATGTTGGGCCACAGCCCATGTACCCCTTCACCCGCCTCTTTTGCACTAAGACTATATATAGACCTCCTATTCCTTCTAGCTAGGGTTAGCAAAGGATTAGCATATATTTTGTGTGAGAGCTTTGCTCATCCACTTGGTTACCTTCTCCTGGGAGATTCCAGCCTCCATTGGAGAAGATCCCCCAAGCGGATTCAAGACCCCTTTTAGGGAAGAACTCAAGACCTCCTCACGAAGAAGACCGGCTACCCTTGTATCGTCCTTAGTTTTCCATGGATCGTGTATCTTTCCTTATGTACTCGAGGATCTAGCATATGTGTGACTTATTCGTGTTGGTTTAGTGTTTCCTCTTTGTTTTCCCTCTTTTCCCTCTCGTGTTCCTCGTGTTCTTCGCGGGATCCACTCCTTTCGTGAAAGATCGGCCGATTAGGGTTCCACCCTACATCACTTAGTACACAGACCCAAGGCCATAAGACTAAAGGCAGGGGTAGAACTGTAACTCCCCCCACATTTCAGACAAATGTGTCCGTAAGACATGGTTCCCCCTCCCAATTCCCCGTTCGTACATCATGGGTGCCAAATCACCTTCTCCCTGGAAGCTCCCTTCACTACTAGGGAAAAGCCTAGCAGTGGCGCGGGTTTTAGTGCTATTAGTAGCATGGGTGGCCGTGCTACTACTACGGCGCTACAACTAAGTGGTAGTAGTAGCGCGGTCTAAACCAGCGCTACTACTAATAACTATATCAGTAGCGCAGGTCAGTCACGCGCTACTATTAAGTAGTTGTAGCGCTTTTTCTGCCCCGTGTTGTTTCTATAGCTTTCAACATTTTTTTGCTTCCTATTGATGTAGAACAACACCCGTTTCAATAAACTGCAATTTTAGATATACCACAATACCAGATACTCATATATAGTCGTACAGTAGTCATACAATATCATAAAGCATTAGGTACTCATATATAGTCAACAAGCATCCTCACATGAATATAACGTATAGGATACGCAGTACTAGGTAGTCTTACAGCCACACATATATAGCAGTTCTACTAGGTATAGTCATACAACCACACACACATATGTAGTTCTAGATGATATCGGCGACGATCATCATCCTCAAGCCTGGGCGGTGGGTGTTCCTAATAGTAATTAGGATGGCCTGTCCAACACGAAGATTCTTGCCAACAAGGAAGCTCTTCCACCCAACCGAGCTTAAGTGTGTGGGACCATCCATGTCCACGTCGTACGTACAAGTGGTGACGGAGCCCCTTGCGGTAAGGCGTATTCCAGCTGAGCCTTCTTCATCAGGCTCGATACCACAACTCACAGATAGGCTCTTTGGCAATTTTTGAATAAGGAAAACATATCAATTAATAAGTAGCATGGCACATACTCTTGCAAATATATTTGTACTAAGTATAGATTTCTAAACTATCAAATGACATAGTACTACACATTTCTACTAAGAACGAATTCTACTAATAAGTATGGATTATCTACACTATTAACAATTCCTTGGATTCTACACTAATAAGCATGCCATCAGAGTCTTGTAACATCCCAAATTTTCAATTTGGATGTTATACATAGGTCATCATTTGGATACCATATTTTATTTGCATTTTGGTTGGGATCCTAGAAATCTTAAGCAACTCAAGGACCCAACAAGACAGTTGGAGATTTCATTTATTTTCATATTTGAATTTTCTCAAATTTGAAAAGAGGATCATTTTCATTTTAATATTTTTTTTCTCCGAAATATTTCCAATATTAAAATAAATGAGAGGAGATAAAATGACTTCTACAAAATCAGAGGGGAATATTGGAGGAAAAATATTAAAATTAAATAAATATTTTATTTGGAATTTTATTGCTATTTTATATGAATTAGAAAAATATGCATTTTTCAAAACTGCATTATTAGGCCAGAAAAATGTTCACTTTGTTCTAAATATTTTATTTAGATGATGAAAATTGCTTTTGGCATTTTTAGAATTTTTTTATATTGTATTAGGATTTTTTTAGGCGGAATTTATTAAAAAAAAGAGTTCGGACCGACTGGGTCGAATCCCAGCCGGCCCAGCAGCCCCGCAGACCGCCTCCCGTCGCCATAGCCGGCACAGACTCCTAGGAATCCGGTGCGCCGCTGCCGCCGCCTCGCTTTGCCTCCAAGTCGGAGCCCCGCAGGCTTTATAAGACGAGGCCCCGGCCCTCTCCCTACACCGCCGCCGCCCGCAGCCCCGCAGCACAGGAGGAGCAGCAGCCGTGCCGCCGCCACCCGACGCCGCACCGCTGCCCGCATCGCCGCCCCACCCCGTTGTTTGCCTCGCTGGAGCCCCGCCAGAATCCCACCTCGCCGCCGCTGGGATTTTTCGAGGAACCGGAAAAAAAAACCCCGCTGTCCTCCGTTTGTTTGTTGGATCGGTTAGATTGCCTTTTTCGGCTTCGCTAATTAGCGAATGTTCAGCCGAACGCCTCTGTTCGTGAACGCGTTCGTTCATTCGTCTTTGCTAGCGAACGTTCGTTCGTTTGTCCTTTCTTTTTATTTTATTTTTGGCCAGGGACCTATCCGCAATTATTTTTAGCAGATTAGCCCCTGATTTTCAAACGCCCACAACTTTTTAACCGTTTGCCAAAGTCCAGTGAAACCAACGCCAAAATCTTCGTCTCGAAACCCTCTTTCCAGTTAACCAACTTGAACATGATTTTGACAGTTTAAAAAATTTCTTTCAAGCAGATTTGAATCCGAACTTCTTAAAATCGTAGTTTCAGTTTAGTAGCTCCGATTTGATTGATTCTTTTTGGAAATCAAAGCTCTATGCTTGAGTACTTATGTGAGTTTTACCCTTGCATCTATGCTTGAGGACTTATGTATGCTATTGTTTGTTTGCATTATAGTTTCCGGAGTGCGGAGCGTGCTACTATCAGTCTCTAGGGTTTCTAGGTCGTCAGCAAGCCAAGTAACACTTTGATCATACCCCTTATTACCCAGTTTTTATGCATTAGTTTGAACCCTCAAACATTGCATGAGTAGGATCTTCTTAACATGTGGGTTTTGGGAAGTTGATGATGAGGTAGAACCTATTGCCCCTTTTTATATCAAACCCTGGGATTTACTTCTATGTTATGCTTATATTGCTATGCTATGCTCGTAGACGTGGTTTGGTTGAGTGTATCCATGACAGATGTGAGAGTTGTTAAATAATGGTTAACTTAAGGTGGCTACTTTAATACACATCTAGGTGGATTGGTTGAGACACCCTGGAGCACCTAGTGGTTGTTTGGGCACCTGGAGCAATCTAGAGCTGTCCTGGGATATCCCGGAGTACCAGCGTGATCATCCTACGGTTTGCCTCCCAGGCTCAAAGGGATCCGAAGATTATTCATGCTGGAAACTTCCGTGTGCAGCCACAAGCCATTATGGGCTCTGGCATAGTTGAGTAAGTTGTGGGAATCCTTTCCATGATGGGCTAGCAGACGTAGGGGATTGTAGGTGTGCCGGCCTATCTATCGGTTAAGGGGACCTCTTCGGAAAGACTGTGTCTTGGTCATCCGTTTATCAAACACCATGCAGTGCAAGAAATACAATGGAGGAGATCGAGTCTTGTGGGGAAAAGTGCGCAAACCTCTGCAGTGTGTATAAACTAATCATGGTTAGCCGTGTCCCCGGTTATGGACATCTTGAGCATCTGGTGTTTGAATTATTGATTTGATCTCATCACTCTTAATTAATTTTGTTGGGCTGTTAATTACTTTTAATTGGGATTGAGTTGGAGGAACCTTCTCAATGTTTTATCAACCAACTTGATAGTTAAATAAAAGATATTATTCCTTTGCAGTAGGGAAAAATTGGCTTTTCACAAAAACATCGACCTTAGAGCCTCCACCAGCCATATATACATGTAGTGATAGCACTTATTCTTGTTCATTGCTCTACAGTGTTATTTTGCCAGCATATTCCATGTGCTGGCCCTTTTCGGGCTGCAACATATTATGTTGCAGACTTTTCAGATGAAGTGTAAGGTGCGCTAGGTCGTTGTCGTGCACTCAGTTATGCCGTTGGAGTTGATGGACTCATTGTACCTTCAAAGCCTTTCGTTGTTATCTTATTAAATGGCCTTAAGCCATATTATTGTAATAAGTTCTCTTTTGAGACATTCGATGTAATAAGTGTGTGACTGAAACTCTATAATAAATCCTTCAAGTACTGTGTGTGTCAGCATTACCGATCCAGGGATGACACTTATGCACAGATATTTGACTGTTTGAGGTCGGATCACTACAAGTCTTCACTAAAGCATCTCATCGACTAGATTCCACACAACATATTATTGGACTCTACAATAAGCATATCATCGGATTCACTAAGCATATCATCGGATAATTTGCATTTGTAAGTATAACAATAAAGCTCATATATATATATATATATATATATATATATATATATATATATATATATCATCAAATTACTATAGTAAATATAACATACCATATCATGCCGGTCAACCATGGTACTTGTCAGGCGGGTCACGAATGGCACCCCGACAAAGTCATCATGTGGCGGAATTATGTCCCATAGGTTGCACACCTCCTCCTCGCCCAGCCTTATTCTTTGAGCATAGATGGCTTCATGAAGTGGGTCCTCATCATCTTCATCAAGTGGGTCCTCATCATCTTCATCATCTTCCTCCTTGTTGATATAAATGACAGCCAACTTGGGTCTTTCTGCTCTGAAGGAGAACCTGATCAACTCACCACCAGTAATACCCACAAGGGGGAGGAAGATTAATAGACAAATTCCCCACGTCCACCAATTTATTTCATAATTTTTGGAGTAGCGGAAGTGTGGTTGCTCTTCAGATCATTACAGACTGTTCTGTTTCTTACAGATTCTGTGTTCATTTCATAGTTTGCCTATTTTCTATTTTCTATGGCTTATATTTCTCAATATAAATTGTAGAAATGATATGGTACAGTAGGCATTGTGTGAGAACAATTATGAATCTTGTCTTTGACAGTACCAAAGTGAATGGTTTACTCTTTATCATATTAATCTATCTCACGAAGTTCTGTTAAGTTTTGTGTGATTGAAGTTTTCAAGCTTTGGGTGAGATATCGATATGACGAGAATAAGGACTGGAAGGACCCTAAGCTTGGGAATGCCCTAGGCAACCCAAGGTAATATTCAAGGAAGACTCAAGAGCCTAAGATTGGGGATGCCCTGGAAGGCATCCCCTCTTTCGTCTTCAAAACTATAGGTATACCCTACTTGAAGCTATATTTTTATTCGTCACATGATATGTGTTTTGCTAGGAGCGTATTTTCAATTTTACTTGCTGTTTGAATAAAATAATTGGATCTGAAATCTTGAATGAAAAAGAATCCTCCCATGGCTAGTTAATTATTTGACTACTCAATGTTCTTCACTTATATCTTTTTGGAGTAGTTTGTCCTTTACTCACGTGCTTCACATATATCCTATGAGTAAATGGTTGAATAAATTGAATATCATAAATCTGAATTTATATACGTTTCATATGCTTACAACATGGGGACTAATGACTTCACACATAATAAGTATAGGTAGTAAACTTATTGGAAGTTAGCAAACGCAAAATTGGTCACTTGAACAATTCATGAAAGAATATTGAAGGAAGAGAGATTTCACATATAAATATACTATCTTGGAAATCTTTTGTAATTATGAGCACTCATTAAAATATGACATGCTAAAAAGTTGATGTTGGACAAGGAAGACAACTTAATGGGTTATGTTTTCCTTTATTCGAAACGTTATATTGTCTTGGATCATCCAATATGTTGAGCTTGCCTTTCCCTCTCATGCTAGCCAAATTCTTTGCACCAAGTAGAGATACTACTTGTGCTTCTGAATATCCTTAAACCCAGTTTTTCCATGAGATTTCACCATATCTACCTATGGATTGAATAAGATCCTTCAAGTAAGTTGTCATTGTCGCAAGCAATAAAAATTGCTCTTTATATATGTATGATCTATTAGTGTGGAGAAAATAAGCTTTATACGATCTTGTGATGTGGAAGAAATAAAAGCGACGGACTGCATAATAAGGTTCCGTATCGCAAGTGGCAATATAAAGTGACGTTCTTTTGCACTAAGATTTTGTGCATCCAACCATAAAAACACATGACATTCTCTGCTTCCCTCTGCGAATGGCCTCTCTTTTACTTTTATCTTCTACCCTTATACAAGAGTCATGGTGATCATCACCTTTCCCTTTTTACACTTCTCATTTGGCAAGCACTTTGTGTTGAAGCAATCTGGATATATATATCACTTGGATGTAGGTTTTCATAAATCATTATTGTTGACATTACTCGTGGGGTAAAAGGTTGGGAGGCGAAACTATAAGACCCTATCTTTCTCTGTGTCCGGTTAAAACATTGAACCCATAAATATCACATGAGTGTTAGCAATTGTGAAAGATTAAAAGATAGATGAGCATGTGGAGTTTGCTGAATCAAAGCTCTTACATAGACTCTTCTCGAAAATAAGATGAATTGCAATTGTTTGATGACTAAGATCAAGGTTTGTTAATTTTCAAGAAAGTTTATGATCTATACTTTAACATGAGAATAGCTTGTTACATGATCATGAGAAGTTTTATGAGTTGAGCTACTGTTATGATATATAATGATGCTATAAAAAGTGTTTGAAACTATCATTGATCAAACTTAAGCACTTGCTAGCATTCACACTTCATAAATTATTTCTTTTATCATTTACCTACTCGAGGAGGAGCAGGAATTAGACTTGGGGATGATGATATGTCTCCAACGTATCTATAATTTATGAAGTATTCATGCCATGTTTAAAATAGTTTTATATGATTTTGTTATGATTTGATTAGAACTAACCCGGAGTGACGTTGTTTTCACCAAAACTACCATGGTGTTGTTTTTGTGCAGAAATAAAATTCTCGGAATGCAATGAAAATCAACGGAGAATTTTTCTGGAAAATATAAAAAATACTAGAACAAAAATCTACCGGAGGGGAGTCCCGTGGACCCCACGAGGGTGGGGGCGCGCCCACCCCACTGGGCGTGCCCCTGTGCCTCGTGGACAATCTATGGGGGCCCCTGACTAGTTCTCGATGCCAACCTCTCCTATAAATACCCAAACCTCCAGAAATTAACCTAGATCGGAAGTTCCGCCGCCGCAAGCCTCTATAGCCATGAGAAATCAATCTAGGCCCTCTCTGGCACCCTGCCGGAGGGGGCCATCATCACCGGAGGCTATGGAGGAGGATCCTGGAGGGGCCATCATCACCATGAAGCCAAGGACTAGAGGGAGAACCTCTCCCCATCCAGGGGGAGGCCATGGAGGAGGAAGCATAAGGGGGAGAACCTCTACTCCTCTCTCTCGGTGGCACTGGAGTGCTATCGAGAGGGGAATCATCGCCGCGGTGATCGTCTTCATCACCATCACCATCATCATCACCATCCTCATTTATTTTACGCGGTCCACTCTACCGCACCCCACTGTAATCCCTACTTGAACATGGTGCTTTATGCCACATATTTTGATCCAATGATGGGTTGCCATCCTATGATGTTTTGAGTAGATATCCTTTGTCTTTGGGTTGATTGTTGATCTAGATTTGTATGCATTGTATGTTTTATTTTGGTGCCGTCCTTTTGTGCCCTCCGTGTCGTGCAAGCGTGAGGGATTCCCGTTGTACGATGTTGCAATATGTTCATGATTTGCTTATAGTGGGTTGCTTGAGTGACAGAAGCATAAACCCGAGTAAGGGGGTTGTTGCGTATGGGATAAAGGGGAATTGATGCTTTAATGCTATGGTTGGGTTTTACCTTAATGATCTTTACTAGTTGCGGATGCTTGCTGAAGTTCCAATCATAAGTGCATATGATCTAAGAAGAGAAAGTATGTTATCTTATGCCTCTCCCTCATATGAAATTGCAATGACGACTACTGGTCTTGTTAACGATTGCCTACGATAATTTTGCACACCGACACATCATTATTCCCACTCGCTATTTATAACATTTAGTAATATATTCTAACTTTATGATAACAACACCTACTTTTATATTTTAGCTCTCCGATATCATGCAAAGTTATCCTCTTCATACCCACAACGTAGTTTTATTTCTCGTTTCTAGTTGGAAGCAAACGTTCGGTGTATGTAGAGTCGTATCAGTTGCAGATAGGGCTTGAGAGAATATTGATCTTACCTTTAGCTCCTTATGGGTTCGACACTCCATACTTATCACTTCCACCATTGGGAATTGCTATGATGATTCCCTGCACTTGGGGATTATCAAGCTCTTTTCTCGCGTCGTTGCCAGGGAGCAATAGCGTGGGGTTGATATTCTTGTGTATGCTTGTTTTCTTTCTTCACTGAGTAGATTTTATTTTTCCTTTTTTATTTCTATTTAGTTGTGGGTGAGACATGCAATTTTTTTAAAGAATGAAAATACAAAAAAAATTACTTGCCTCTCATACCTAAAAAGTTTTTCAATAAGAGAAGTGATTGGAAGGTTATGCATTGGAGAAATGAGGGTCGACCTTGAACACTTGTGTTCATGCTCAAGGAAACAATGTAAAAAAATTCATGGAAGATTCTCTGAAAATAATTATCCCCTTGTTTATATCAATTGTATTATAAAAATAATGTGCTAAGCCCTGGTTTTAGGATGATTAGATTGCTTGTTTACTTTGTCCAGTACAAAAACAGAAACTTTGGCTGTAGCGCATGATTTTACTTGTTTTACTGGAATGTCAAATGGGTCTGAACCTTTTTTCACATTACTTTTGTAAAAAAAATTAATTTTAATATTTTTTTTAGAATTATTTGGAGTTACAGAAGTTTACTAAACTTCCAGATTACTACAGACTGTCCTGTTATGACAGATTCTGTTTTCTATGAGTTGTTCGCTTATTTTGATGAATCTATGGGTAGTATAGAGGGGTATGAACCATGGTGAAGTTGGAACGGTAGATATAGTTCCAATATGAAATTGGAATAAGTTTGCAACAGTACCTAAAGGTAGTGATTTGCTTTACTACACTAACGGATGAAGTGTTCGAAGATCGAGGAGCTATCAGTATGAGAAGAATAAAGAGAGGCAAGAGCTCAAGATTGGGGATGCCCAAGGCACCCCAAGTAAATATTTCAAGGATACTCAAGCATCTAAGCTTGTGGATGCCCCGGTTGGCATCCCATCTTTCTTCTTCAACAATTATCGGTATACCTCGGTTTTTGTTTTGTTCACATAATTTGTGTCCTTTTTGTTTTTGTTTTTCCTTTAATAACCATGCTAGTATGAGGTAGCCCTTTATTGATTTATAGAATACTTCATGTGCTTCACTTATATCTTTTAAGTATGATCTTATAGAATTGCTCTTTGTGCTTCACTTAAATCTTTTGAGTATTGTTTTATAGAATGCTTCATGTGCTTCACTTATATATTTTGAGCTTGGATATTGGTTAGTCTATGTTAATTGTAGGATGCTCCATGAACTTCACTTATATATTTTGGAGTATGAATGATACTATCATCTAAAGTGGATTTAGAAGAAGGATGCTCCCACTATTCCGAATGAGAAGAATCTTGCTTATGTGAACACTAGTAAAATTTGTATGCTTATAGATCATGAATAGAATGCTTTATGTGCTGGTTATATTGTTGAACTCATTCATGATACTACTGAAAATTATTATGAGGGATGAATACATGCTTGTAGGAGTTGCAATAATATCAAGTTTCCTCTCTATGTGCTTAAAGTTTTGAAGTTATACTTGTTTTGCCTTCCCATGATAGTTGATTCTTGTTCCCATAAATTGTGTGCTCACAAAATCCCTAGGCATAGGAAGTGGGTTAGGTTAAAATGTGCTAGTCATATTCTTCATGATGCTCTCTTATGTTTCAATTCTTATCTTTTATGTGAGCATCATTGAAATCATCATGCCTAGCTAAAAGACATTAAAGAAAAGCGCTTGTTGGGAGACAACCCAATATTTACCCTTACTATTTTTGTGTGTTCTCATGAATAAGATACTGTAGTAATCATCTATTATAGCTTTTGTTTCAATAAAATGCCAAGTAAGACCTTGGGGAAGACTTGGGTGAAAGTTAATGTGATCTTGCTGTAAAGAACAGAAATTTTGTGCTCACGAGATTAGCTGTCATTTTTTACAGAAGAGCTTGATTGACTTGATTCTTTTTTCCGAAGATTAATAGACAAATTCCTCACGTCCACCAACTTATTTCATAATTTTTGGAGTAGCATAAGTATGATTTCTGTTCAGATCATTACAGACAGTTCTGTTTCTGACAGATTCTGTGTTCATTGCATAGTTTGCTTGTTTTCTATTTTCTATGGTTTATATTTCTCAATTTAAATTGTAGGAATGATATTGTACAGTAGGCATTCTGTGAGAACAATTATGAATCTTATCTTTGACAGTACCAAAGTGAATGGTTTACTCTTTATCATACTAACCTATCTCACGAAGTTCCGTTAAGTTTTGTGTGATTGAAGTTTTCTAGCTTTGGGTGAGATATCGACATGAGGAGAATAAGGAGTGGAAGGAACCTAAGCTTGGGGATGCCCTAGGCAACCCAAGGTAATATTCAAGGAAGACTCAAGCGCCTAAGCTTGGGGATGCCCTGGAAGGCATCCCCTCTTTCGTCTTCAAAACTATCGGTATACCCTACTTGTAGCTATATTTTTATTTGTCACATGATATGTGTTTTGCTTGGAGCGTATTTTCTATTTTACTTGCTATTTGAATAAAATCATTGGATCTTCAATCTTGAATGAAAAAGAATCCTCCCATGGATTGTTAATTATTTTACTACTCAGTGTTCTTCACTTATATCTTTTTGGAGTAGTTTGTCATTTACTCACGTGCTTCACATATATCCTATGAGTAAATGGTTGAATAAATTGAATATCATAAATCTGAATTTTATACGTTTCATGTGATTACAACATGGGGAGTAATGACTTCACACATAATAAGTATACGTAGTAAACTTATTGGAAGTTGGCAAACGCAAAATTGGTCACTTGAACAATTCATGAAAGAATATTGAAGGAAGAGAGATTTCACATATAAACATACTATCTTGGACATCTTTTGTAATTGTGAGCACTCATTAAAATATGAAATGCTAAAAAGTTGATGTTAGACAAGGAAGACAACTTAATGGGTTATGTTTTCCTATATTCGATACGTTATATTGTCTTGGATCATCCAACATGTTGAGCTTTCCTTTCCCTCTCATGCTAGCCAAATTATTTGCACCAAGTAGAGATACTACTTGTGCTTCCGAATACCCTTAAACCCAGTTTTGCCATGAGAGTCCACCATATCTACCTATGGATTGAGTAAGATCCTTCAAGTAAGTTGTCATTGTTGCAAGCAATAAATATTGCTCTCTAAATATGTATGATCTATTAGTGTGGAGAAAATAAGCTTTATACGTTCTTGTGATGTGGAAAAAAATAAAAGCGACTAACTGCATAATAAAGTTCCATATCACAAGTGGCAATATAAAGCTACGTTCTTTTGCACTAATATTTCGTGCATCCAACCATAAAAACGCAGGACAACCTCTACTTCCCTCTGCGAAGGGCCTATCTTTTACTTTTCTCTTCTACCCTTATACAAGAGTCATGGTGGACATCACCTTTCCCTTTTTACACTTTTTCCTTTGGCAAGCACTTTGTGCTGAAGCAATCAGGATATATATATCACTTGGATGTAGGTTTTCATAAATTATTATTGTTGACATTACCCGTGAGGTAAAAGGTTGGGAGGCGAAACTATAAGCCCCTATCTTTCTCTGTGTCCGATTAAAACTTTGAAGCCATAAATATCACATGAGTGTTAGCAATTGTGAAAGATTAATTGATAGTGGAGTATGTGGAGTTTGCTGAATCAAAGCTCTTACATAGACCCTTCTCAAAAATAAGATGAATTGCAATTTTTTGATGACTAAGAGCACGGTTTGTTAGTTTTCAAGAACGTTTATGATCTATACTTTAACATGTGAATAGCTTGTTACTTGATCATGAGAAGTTTTATGAGTTGAGCTACTGTTATGATATATAATGATGCTATAAAAAGTGTTTGAAACTATCGTTCATCAAACTTAAGCACTTGCTAGCATTCACACTTCATAAATTATTTCTTCTATCATTTACCTACTCGAGGACGAGCAGGAATTAAGCTTGGGGATGCTGATACGTCTCCAACATATCTATAATTTATGAAGTATTCATGCCATGTTTACAATAGTTTTATATGATTTTGGTATGATTTGGTTAGAACTAACCCGGACTGACGCTGGTTTCAGCAGAACTACCGTGGTGTTGTTTTTGTGCAGAACTAAAAGTTCTTGGAATGCAATGAAAATCAACGGAGAATTTTTCTAGAAAATATAAAAAATACTGGAACAAAAATCTACCGGAGGGGAGTCCCATGGGCCCCATGAGGGTGGGGGCGCGCCCACCCCCTAGGCGTGCCCCTATGCCTCGTGGACTACCCGTGGGGCCCCTGACTTTTTCTCGATGCCAACCTCGCCTATAAATACCCAAACCTCCAGAAATTAACCTAGATCGGAAGTTCCGCCGCCGCAAGCCTCTGTAGCCACGAGAAATCAATCTAGGCCCTCTCTGGCACCCTGCCGGAGGGGCCATCATCACTGAAGGCTATGGAGGAGGATCCCGGAGGGGCCATCATCACCATGAAGGCCATGGACCAGAGGGAGAACCTCTCCCCATCCAGGGGGGCCATGGAGGAGGAAGCACAAGGGGGAGAACCTCTCCTCCTCTCTCTCAGTGGCACCGGATTGCCATCGGGAGGGGAATCATCGCCGCGGTGATCGTCTTCATCAATATCACGATCATCATCACCATCCTCATCTCTTTTACGCGGTCCACTCTCCCGCACCCCACTGTAATCCCTACTTGAACATGGTGCTTTATGCCACATATTATGATCCAATGATGTGTTGCCATCCTATGATGTTTTGAGTAGATATCCTTTGTGATGTAGGGTAGAACCCTAATCGGCCGATCTTTCACAAAAGAGTGGATCCCGCGATGAACACGAAGAGCACGAGGAGGGAAACGAGGGAAAACATGGGGGAACACAAGAGAAACACTAAACCAACAAGAAATAGTCACACATGTGCTAGATCCTCGAGTACATAAGAGAACACACGATCCACGGTCAACTAGGGATGATACAAAAGGTAACGGTCTTCTCCGTGAGGAGGTCTTGATGGGGCCGCCCAAGAGGGGGTCTTGATGTTCTTCTCCGCAAGGAGGTCTTGAATCCAAAGGGATCTTCTCCGAAGAGGGGCCGCGGTCTCTCTCATGCGTTAGATCCGATGTGGATGAGCAATGCTCTATCTCTAAATATGATCTAAACCAATGCTAACCCTAGAAAGAAGGACGAGGAGGAGTATATATAGTCTAGGTGGGCGAAGTGGTACACGGGCCTCGGGCCCTTACACTGTGCACAGACAGGGGAGGCCGGTTTTTGGGCCGGATGTCCGAGCATTCGCGGAGGGCCGGATGTCCGGGCTGGTGAAGCTGGCCATGTTGCTCTCGGGTTCGGGGGTGTCCGGATATCCGGGCCGGCAGCCAGATTTCCGGGGGCTTGGGAAGGGCCGGATGTCCGGGCTGGCGAGGCCGGATGTCCAGGGCATGTAGTGTCCTGGCAGTTGAGCGGCTGTGGTCGGTGAAGCTCCAGGGGCCGGACGTCCAGGGTCGTGGCGGTATGTCCGGGGCCTGGGAGGTATCCTTGACGCCTTCCGTTGGTTTTCTTCATCCGTGAACTTGGGGGCTTGTACATCTTCACGTGCATCTTCGGGAGGATCCTTTTGATACCTAATCGTGCACAACGTCTCGGACGTAGGTAGTAGCCATGTCTCATGCATAGAAAGTGGAAGTTCGGAGAGGAGTGAGTTCACTTTATCTTCGATAGCCTTGGCTCGGGCTCTTGTCATTGGTCCAAGTGGTGTCGTTGGAGGTGTACGTGCGTCCATGGGGATGATCATGGGATGCTCCGCATCATCTCCCCTCCCTTGGGGAAGATCCGACCTCGGATCAAAATCCTCATCACCATGGTAGGGCGAAAGATCTTTGACATTGAAGATGTCACTCCTGGAGTACTTGTTGCATGGAATGTTGATCTTGTAGGCGATGTTGTTGTAGCGTTCGAGCACCTTGAAGGGTCCATCCGCTCGTGGTCGAAGTTTGGACTTGCGTTCATTGGGGAAGCGGTCCTTGCGAAGGTGTAGGCACACATTATCTCCAATGTTGAATACCATGGGGTGCTTGTTGATGTTGCGCTTGGTCGCAAGTCGTTGTACTTGGTGCTTGATGGTTTTCCTTGTATCTTCATGCACCTTCTTCAGATGGTTCACATGTGCACTTGCGTCCATATTGATTCGGTCTTGTAGTGGTAGAGGAAGGATGTCCAATGGGGACAAAGGGTTGAATCCATAGACGACCTCGAAGGGGGACTTGCCGGTTGATGAGTGTCCTGCGCTGTTGTAGGCGTACTCGGCGATCGGTAGGCACGGTTGCAAGATTTCCCCACAAAATAGATGTGCAACATGTGAAATATCATCTATCTTGTGGCAAGATATGAAATGAGCCGTGTTGGAGAATCGGTTCACAACAACAAACACTGAATCCTTTCCATTCCTATTGCTAGGCAACCCAAGCACTAAATCCCTACTAAAATCCTCCCATGGTTGATATGGAATTGGAAGTGGCATGGAAATGCCAAGAGATTGAGCTTTGCACTTAGCTTGGCGACATGTAGAGTATTGGTTGGTGAAGCGGTTGACGTCGCGAAGAATCGTGGGACAAATATAGTGCTTGGAGAGCGTAGCAAGTGTCTTGTCGTGTCCAAAGTGGATGAGTAGTTGAACTTTCCATTGGATATTCTTAGGTTCCTCGGGGTGGACGCGGTGGGGAACCTTGTTAGGAAGGGGCGCTCCAGGGATGATGTCCATTCGGTGCTTAATGCCTCATAGAGGAGGTGGACCCGGAGGTAGCTTGTCGGGGAGAACATCTTGAAATTCCTGCAAAAGAGAAGATAACACTGAAGGTAGAGTGTGAGAGGTGTTAGCTTTTGATGCCTCATCGTTGCATAAAAGGTCAAAGTGCATGACACTAGATGGGTTCTCACACACTTCTCTCATCTCACGTGTGGTAGCAAATAGGACTAAGTTCTTCTTTTCGCTCATCGTGGAGGCGCTCGATTTGGGCTTGTGGCGCTCACTCTCTTTTTGGTGGCTCGCTCTCTCACTATTCTCTCCATGATGGGTGGCTTGCTTGTCGGCGATCACTTGGCTTGGAGACATGGGACGAAGTACATACTCCTTTCCCTTCATCTTGACGATGTAATGGTTCGTTCAGCCATTGTGGATGACTCCTCTATCAAATTGCCATGGGCGTCCAAGGAGAAAGTGGCAAACGGTCATTGGAATGACATCACACTCCAAAGTGTCTTCGTAAGCTCCGATGTTGAAGGAGACATGTACTTGATGCTCGACTTGGATAGTGTCGGGGTCTCTAAGCCATTGAGCTTTGTATGGATGAGGATGCTTCATCTTTGCCAATTGGAGCTTGGAGCATAGTTCCTCACATGCTAAGTTATGCCAACTCCCTCCATCGATGATGACCTTGACGGACCTTCCATTGATGCCGGCCTTGGTGTGGAATATCTGGCATCTTTGGGCTTCTTCCTGTTGATGTTGAGTAATCAAGACCTTGGGGACAACTAGAGCGGGACTTGAATCTTCATCACAAATGACTTGATCTTCTTCTTGTTCGGTCACGCGTCGGTGCATTGCCACTTGCTCAAGGGCTTTCATCGCCTCTTCACTCATGGAGTCATGGGTTCTGTCGTTGTTGAGGAGCATGGCGTGCTTGTTTGTATACTCAAAGGACTTGTGGCCTCGACCTCCGCATGTGAAGCATTTGAAGGAACTTGTCTTGCCGGTCTCATCGGTTGGGGTAGATGATGATGAAGCTCTCGGCTTGAAGTTGCTTGTAGAAGGAGGATGACTCGGGGTAGTCGAAGATGTTGGAGTCGTTGAAGCTTGATTGTTGGAGAAGCCATAGGACTTGGATGAGAACTTGGCATAATTGAAGTCATCATGCACTTGACGTTCCACTTTGCTAGCTTGATGCACTGGCTCGATGAGGGTCGAGTATGGTTGGAAGTCAGCGATCTTCTTGATAGGATGGTTGAGTCCATTCGAGAAACATGTCATAATTTCCTCATCATCTTCCATGATGTTTGCTCTTATCATGGCAATCTCCATCTCCTTGTAGTATTCTTCAACGTTCTTCGTTCCTTGCTTGAGTAGTTGGAGTTTCTTGAAGAGGTCGTGGTTGTAGTAGGTATGCACAAAGCATGCTCTCATGACATCCTTCATTTGCTCCCAAGTAGTGATGAGTGGTTCACCTCTTTCCTCTCGGCGCTCGATAACTTGTTCCCACCAAATGAGGACATAGTCTTGGAACTCAAGAGATGCCGTCGCGATCTTCTTCTCTTCTTCATAGTTGTGCAAACGGAAGATTTTGTCGACCTTTAATGCCCATGAAAGATACTCTTCGGGATCATTGCTTCCATTGAACTTAGGCATGGTGAACTTTAGCTTGCTGTAGCGTTGCTCTTCATTGTGTTGGGGTCAGGGATGATGACGCTCGTGTTGTTGATGATTGTCAAGATCGTGTTGCTCTTGGTGAGGAGGGTTGTCAACCTCATGTTGCTCTTGTCATGGAGGATTTCCATTGTCTTCATGCTCTTGATGAACTTGATGTTCTTGGAGAGCTTGTGGAGGAGCTTGTCGATCTCGAGGAGGAACTTGACGATGCACGCGAGCTTGAAATCATTGTTCGTGAGCTTCTTCGCGAAGTGCTTCCTCTTGTTAACGAGCTTGTCGGCCTCGGTTGGCTACGGCTCGACTAGAATCTTGAAGGGCTTGTTGCGCCTCAAGTGCTTGAGCTTCACAGAGTTGTTGTTCTTGGCGTTGTGCCTCGACATCTTGTGCTTCTTGGTGCAGACGCGCTCGCTCTTCCTCTTCATGTTGGCGTTGTCATTGCCTTTCTCGTGCTAGCGCAAAAGCCTCTTGGGTTTGACGTTGTTGGTGCTCTTGAGAGTTGGTGTCGCGTAGAGGATTGATGCTTGCTTGACGATCGTTGCGGGCGGCACGTCGAACAGTGTTTGATGTCAGTGTACTTGAGCCGGAGAGGGTGAAGTCGGAGTGTCGACTTGAGCGGCTCCTTCTTGTTGAAGACGGAGTGGAAGAAGAGCGGTTGAGCAACAAAGCACGAATATCGTCCATTCTTGCGTCATTCTCATGCTTGTGATCGTCGAGCTTGTGGTCGGAGTAATCCCTTGTACGTTGCTTGGAGAGTTGCAAGTCGGTGGTGAGGTTGTCGATGCGTTCACTCATTGCTTGTTGCTCTTGATGCAAAGCACGTTGTGCACCAAAGAGGTGGCTCTTGGTGATGTAGGAGTTCATGTCATCGCCGTGCTCAATGAAGAGTGGGTTGGTAGAGGTAATTGGCCTATCCATCATTCTGAGAGAAAATGTGAGTGGTAAAAAGAGAAGAACGAATACCAAATGTAGCTTGACCGAAGTTGAAAGTGGATCAATGATCACTCCAATGTGGACAAGGAAATAGCACAATAGGTACCAATTCTGGTCGGTTTCTCACACCTACACAAGTAAAACCTTATGGTGGAGCTTGGTTAGGATGGTGGCACAAAATTTGATGCAATTGTAAGTGAGCTTCAGTAATGTTGGAAAAGATTCGCAAGTTCGCAATGCAACAGGTAGACCAAGCAAGATAAGGTACACGGAAACGCACACGCAAAAAGATAAGTGGGGTCGTGCAACCAAGGATGAGCCAAAATGTGGAATCCACAAAAATTCTCTTGTTGCACAACACTAGAGAGATGCTAGCATGATTGCACAGTAGGCGGATACAAAGACTTGTGCAAAACCTACTAAGCAAAAATGCAATGACTTCTTTCCCAAGTATGCTCTATGCAATATGTTTCTATGTGGTGATCCAAGATGATCTAATATGACAATCTTAATGTTGTATGATGCTATGGTTCTTTCTTAAAAAATCTTTGCTTATCTTTCCCTTTTGCCTAAAAGCTTGTTTGGCTCTTTGTTGTTTGAGCTCTTTTCTCATGCAATGCTTCATGAACCAAGATAGCAATTGTGTATGCGATGACAACCTTGTGACACAAGAGATGATACCAAGATATGCAACAATGATGTATGTATGCTATGGGAAGTATGATCACTAATGTGCACAAGTCTCGTTGCCGGCAATACTCAAAATCTAGTCTCGATGGGTAAGCGACGCAAAGGAGTAAGGCCGTGATGCCTATCAATTTAATGGCAAGAATGATATGTCCAATACCAAGGTGAGGTTACCGTTTCTTTGGTTCCTCGTCCGTACACAAGAACGGATGACGGTGATCGAATGAGTCTGACGAATACCAAGATGTAGTCGAGGTGGTCATTGTTGATGATGCATATGTGGCGAAGATGAGCGGCGGTGATATTGATGTCGAACCGTACCTAAATAGACAAAACACAAGTAGGACACGATACCACAACTCAAATTCTCAAAGCAAAATTGGACCAAAATTGTCGGAGTTGGTGTTGGTAAGCGGTGGTTGTGTATATGGTATATGGTGGTGCTATGCGGAAGTGGTGGAGGTATGCGGAAGTATATGTGGGCACCGGAACAAAATTTGGCGAAATATGGGCGGAAAACGGGCGGTGGAGAGGAAGTGGTGCTGCCAGGGGCCGGATGTCCAGGCTTGATGGCCGGATGTCCAGGGTGCCGGATGTCCGGGCTATCGGGCCGGATGTCCGGACTCGAGATCCGGGGACGAATGTGATGAACACCGCGTGGAGAGGTCAAATCTGGGCAAAATTCGGAGGAATTTGTGGATGGAAATTGGGGAAAAGTGGCTGGAAAGCTAGATCTACCTGCAACACATGAAATCCGCGGATCAAATCCAACAAAACTTCATCACACCAACAAATCACAAAAAAAAAATTGGGGCTATTTTTGTGGGGAAATTTTCGAATTAGGGACAAAAACAATGAAAACTAGGCTAGAAACAGAACGGGGAGGCTCCAGAATCGTGAGCAATGTGGCTCTGATACCAAGATGATGTAGGGTAGAACCATAATCGGCCGATCTTTCGCGAAAGGGCGGATCCCACGATGAACATGAAGAACACAAGGGAAACGAGGGAAAACATGGGGAAAACATAAGAGAAACACTAAACCAACAAGAAATAGTCACACATGTGCTAGATCCTCGAGTACATAAGAGAACACATGATCCACGGTCAACTAGGGACGATACAAAAGGTAATGGTCTTCTCCGTGAGGAGGTCTTGATGGGGCCGCCCAAGAGGGGATCTTGATGTTCTTCTCCGCAAGGAGGTCTTGAATCCAAAGGGATCTTCTCCAAAGAGGGGTCGCGGTCTCTCTCGTGGAGTAGATCCAATATGGATGAGCAATGCTCTATCTCTAAATATGAGCTAAACCAATACTAACCCTAGAAAGAAGGACGAGGAGGAGTATATATAGTCTAGGTGGGCGTAGGGTTACACAGGCCTCGGGCCCTTACACTGTACGCAGACAGGGGAGGCCGGACGTCCGGCCATCGGGCCGGATGTCCGGCGTTCATGGAGGGCTGGATGTCCGGGCTGGTGAAGCTGGCCATGTTGCTCTTGGGTTCGGGGGTGTCCGGATATCCCGGCTGGCAGCTGAATTTTCGGGTGCTTGGGAAGGGCCGAAGTTCCGGGCTGGCGAGGCCGGATGTCCGGGGCCTATAGTGTCCTTGCGGTTGAGTGGCTGTGGTGGGTGAAGCTCTAGGGGCCGGATGTCCGGGGCCTGGGAGGTGTCCTTGACTCCTTCCGTTGGTTTTCTTCATCCGTGAACTTCGGGGCTTATACATCTTCACGTGCATCTTCGGGGGGATCCTTTTGATACCTAATCATGCACAACATCTCGAACTTAGGTAGTAGCCATGTCTCATGCATAGAAAGTGGAAGTTCCAAGACGAGTGAGTTTACCTTATCTTCGATAGCCTTGGCTCGGGCTCTTGTCATTGGTCCAAGTGGTGTCGTTGGAGGTGTAGGTGCGTCCATGGGGATGATTGTGGGATGTTCCGCATCACTTTGTATTTGGGTTGATTGTTGATCTAGATTGGTATGAGTTGTATGTTTTATTTTGGTGCTGTCCTATTGTGCCCTCCATGTCGCGCAAGCGTGAGGGATTCCCGCTGTAGGATGTTGCAATACGTTCCTGATTTGCTTATAGTGGGTTGCTTGAGTGATAGAAGCATAAACCCAAGTAAGGGGGTTGTTGCGTATGGGATAAAGGGGACTTGATGCTTTAATGCTATGGATGGGTTTTTACCTTAATGATCTTTAGTAGTTGCGGATTCTTACTAGAGTTACAATCATAAGTGCATATGATCCAAGAAGACAAAGTATGTTAGCTTATGCCTCTCCTCATATGAAATTGCAATGACGACTACCGGTCAAGTTAATGATTGCCTAGGATAATTCTGCACACCGACTCATCAATATTCCACACTCGCTATTCATAATATTTAGTAATATATTCTAACTTTATGATAACACCACCTACTTTTGTATTTTAGCTCTCCGATATCATGCAAAGTTATCCTCTTCATACCCACAACGTAGTTTTATTTCTCGTTTCTAGTTGGAAGCAAATGTTCGGTGTACGTAGAGTCGTATCAGTGGCAGATAGGGCTTGAGAGAATATTGATCTTACCTTTAGATCCGTGTGGGTTCGACACTCCATACTTATCACTTCCACCATTGGGAATTGCCACGATGATTCCCTACACTTGGGGATTATCAGCAGAGGTTGGGGGCAGAAGGGGGAGTCGGGGCATCAGCGGAGTTGGGTGAAGTAGGGGGAGTGGGTAGGCGGCCGACGACAGCGCACGGGTGGCGGCAGATCGGGACAGCGAGAGGGGGAGGAGCATTACCCGCCGCGGTCGGGAGGTGGCGCGCGGTGGCGGCGTCGGGCGGAACCCTAATCGCGGCGGCGGCAGGCGGAGGGGATCCATCGAAGTGATGGGTGGACGGGGGTGGGGGGTTCTTTTGGTATAGTAGTAGCATTGGGTATGGGTCGGCGCTACTGCTAAGCCCACTAGTTGTAGCGTTGGAGGAAAGGGCACGCTACAGCTAAGTGGGCTTCCGTTCTGGCCCTGCGGCCTGTGTAAAAGTAGCATGGGCCTTGCTAACCAACGCTACTGCTAGGCCATACCAGTAGCGCGGGTGGCAAAGCGCGCTACTGCAAATTACCACTAGCGTGGGGTCCCTAACAAACGATACTGCTAAACTTCTATGTATATGCATTTTCCTAGTAGTGTTCTCCCGAGCCGCGAAACCTTAGCCCCTCCTCCATGGCGCCCCCATCGCACCAAATTCACTGCCGCCCTCCTCCTCACTGTCGGAGACGCTGTCCGTTTGCCGTCGTGCACTGGGCCGTGTGCCTCTTACTTCATGCTGCCGGAGCTGCCTCGGCGACGGCCGCGAGAGCCGTCCGAGAGCCAATTCACCTCTGCCGTTGTGCACGGCGCCGGAGCGGCTCCAACTTCTAAAGCATCCAGGGCCCCGGCGCTGCTTCCCCGTAGTCGTCGACCGTCGCGACATCTCTGCTCTCCTGCCGTCAGTAGCCAACACAATAACGCCGGCCTCACTGACTCGGCAGCTGGAGCGGCCTACTTCACCGGGCCGCAAGATAGGTCGTACACTCATCTTAAATCACTTTATTTAGGCGTCAGTTGTCTGAATTTTTATTCTGGGCCAATCGATTCCCAATGGGAAGCAGCACCCCTCAAGGCAGCGGAGCTCCTAGGCTGCTGGTTGGCTGGTGTCTAACGTAAGGGTGTGGGGGCGCAAGTTCGCCGCAGAAGTAGCGCTTAGCTGGTTATCTTAGAGTTGGGTGGGTCAAAGGTACTACCGCCGCCGAATCTGGATGACGGCGAGTCTTTGTGAATTAGCCGGGGGCGGCGCAACCACGGTAGTGCGGTGGGGCGGGGAGCGGGGTTTTGGTCGGAGCTCTCGCGGCCAGGGACGGTGGAGGCAGGCTGCTCTGCCGGTGGTCGCCGATTCTACTAGGAAGATTCTGAATAGTGTCAGCCGGGAGGCACAAGACAGCCATAAAGCCATCCGGCATAGATCGGACAATACCAAAATAAAATAAAATCGTGTGTCCCCAATTTAGTTTTCAGTCAACAGATGTGTGACCACTCTCGTACCTTACTATTGATCTCTTAGGGTATTTCTTCACATCAGAGATATGTTTCGTTCTTAACATTTTGTGTTTTCTGCATCTTTAGCCACATTGTCTTCCTTGTCACCGCAGCTACTCCAACAAGGGAATTATACACCAGAAGGGAGCTATAGTCCCCACTCAACAGTTCCCTACATCGAATGTGCGTGACCGACATGGACCGCCACAACAACTGCAGGGCCATCGACAAGTCAGCACATGATGCTCACTTCTATGGATGGCGGCCAGATAGGTTGTACCCTTATCTTAGTTGTGTGCAACATTTATGGCTTTTTTATTAATCTAAGCATGGAAAATAGATTATCACATTTCACTGTATATTCATGCTGATCTCTTAAGATTCTTGTTCAGGAGTTAACCCTGTTCCATAGTTCAGATAAGAGACTTGTTCTTTAGGTAATGTTGTTCCATAGTTACCATCCATTAGCCAATGTTATCCCGCAGGCTGGTGATGATACCGCTTCTAGTATTACCTATGTTTTCTTTAATACTTTTGTGTGCCATCTAGTTAATCTCGAGTACAAACGATACATATTCTGTAGCTTTCATCTGTGTTACCCATTTAGTTTTTGAGACCTGTTGCTGCTAGTTAAGCCCGGTCCTACTATTTATGTCGTCTCCTACAGGCACTCATTACATAAATCTAACTATTAATTGTCTTCCATGCATGTTAGATATAATTGCACACACTGATATATCCACAAGAACCTAACAGAGCAATGTAACAGCCAACACACTTGATGTCAATGTAACAGAGCAATGTAACATGTAAAGGAAGTTCTTCAGAAGACTTGTAGAAAGATGCCGAATCCTATTCACCCCACAAGGTCCTTGCTCTAACTTGGCCCGTGATATGGGTACAACATGCAAATAATGTCCTGGAATGCATATACTCTGTTGCAATACCATGTGCTTAGCCTACTGATCATGCATGTAAATATGTCATGCCTTCCCGTTTTTCAGTACCTATTCCATTCATGATAACATGTTTCCAAATTCAAGTACTGTCATTCTACTCTGTCGCAATACCATCTTCTTCATTTAGACATCATGCTTCTGAATATCGTATGCATTGTTATTCATCAGTATGTACTTCATCTGTCTACCATACCATGTATTTTTTTTACATCAAAGTGATGTTCTAGTGGTTTGTTGCAATGCCATCTTAGTTTCCCAAGCATACACGCATATGTTGCCTTAGTGTTTTTCTGTATGTATTCCGCTATCATACAGTTTTACATTCAACTAGTGTTTTTTTACTCTGTGGTCCTATCGTATCCCTAGCTCTTACATCACACTCCCTCCGTCCGGATTACATGTCGCAGAAATGGATAAAAATGGATGTATCTAGAACTGAAATACGCCTAGACACATTCATTTATTTCTGGATGGAGGGAATACATGTCAATATGGCATGCCTTTCTATTCTTCAGAACCTATTCCATCTCTCTGTCGTAGCAAAAGATCAAAACGCCAGGAGATAGTAAACAAACTCTAGTGTTCATAGATACTTCTCCAGCATAGAGAAACCCAACTCCTACTGATAATAAGCAGATTCAAGTGGCCAAAGGACTAGTTCACTCTAGTCCAGCAAAAATATGTCAACTCCATTCCAAAAATCATGTGTGTATCCTCACATCATGAAATTTTATAGCATTCAGATCATATTTTCTACATGTTTCTTACCCATCTCTCTTTTAGAAAATAAGCTTGAAGGATAGAAGACTTTCTAAACTGGGATCGTGTTCGAGGAAAGTGATGAGGACATCAATACCATTGTTACACCCACAGCCCCTGCTGCTATACATACTGGACCAATTACTAGAGCTCACGCACGCCAATTAAATTATCAGGTACTTTCGTTTCTTGGTAATGATTCTAATGTTCATGAGAATATGATGCTGCCTAAGTTGGATACATTTGTTTGGCTTATAAATGAAGGGCCTAGCTTGGTGAAGGATCAACTTTGGAGCAAGAACAAGCATGGAGTTGATGGCATGCGCAAGGGAAAAAAGAACGGAGTTTCATGTGCTGATTTCAGGACTTTGAAGCCACCATAATGAGTGGATGAAGCCTTGGACGAAATATACAAGATGCCACTTCATAATTTTCGTCCAGAGGCTATTCTAGGTGCTGTGTCACCTTAATATTGGGCCAGGTCCATGTATTTTCGAAGTACTTAAGTATAGGCTATTTTTAGAGTCCGTATGTGTGGGGAAACAAGAGTTAGGGTTGGTTTAGGGCCCCTCCTCCAAGGGCCACGAAATTCCCCCTCTTCCTCCATATATACAACCCTTAGGGCGTCGTTTAGACTTTCGGGTTTGTTTAGATTATAAGTTTGCCATAGTTGCAACTTCGCGTACTTCGTTTGTGTTCAACAACCAGACAAAGGCGTCACAGAACCCCGCCTTCATTAATAAAGTTTTCCTCTTATATTCACAATATCCAGATTGCAACCTCAGTTTCTTGCTTGTTCTTCATTTGCTCGCAGGCAACAGGGCCTCGTAGTCAGGTTGATTGTGCTTCGGCGTGGTCAATAACCCCTCGGAAGTTGGTTCAGCGATTGCTCAGGCGCGACGTCTCGCACGTTCGTAGTCGGATTGTCAAGGTCGACTCCCACAGAAAATGATAGCCACCATCTCATCGAAACATCAGGACACCTTCGCCTCTTTAAAGTGGTATCATATTTCCAGGTTGCTTAGTGAGATTTTACAGTTTTCCATAGTTTAGATCGAGTCTGTTCTTCATACCTATAGTCCATGAAATAGCCACAAAAAATTAGGGTTAGTTCATCACATCCGAACCAATCTGAGCGTTTGCATAATATTTTTAGGGTTTTTCTTTGTTGAATTTGCGGTTGCATCGTCATGTCAAGTTGCTGGTCCTAGCGTCTAGTCCTTTAGATTTTCGAGTTATGTTCATAGGTTGTCACGTCGCTACTGCCATATATCAACACCGCATCATCATCATCGCTGCTGCCATATACCACCACTGCATCAACTTCATTGTCGCTGCCATATACCACCACCACGTATTCATCGCCAATCCGAGTCCATATACGCCACCACCTATCCGCCGCCATCACGCCAATCCGAGTCCACCTGCAACTTATATCCACCACCAGTCCAAGTTCCACCAGATTCATCGCCGCCACCAGTCCGAGTTCCACCAGATTCATCTCCACCACCAGTCCTAGTCCGAGTCAATTATATTGTTACTCTGTTTTGGATTTCCGGATCACGCCATACTCCGAGTCGTGACAGAGTAGGACTCCCGAACTTTCGTGATACCTGCAGTAGAAAAATAGTTCTAGTTTAAAAAAAACTAAGTTTGGGAAATTTTGGCTAGGCAGTTTTTAGACCATTTGTAGACTTTTTCCGAAAAAAAATTGTTGCAGAGCAAAAAAAAGCGGAAAAAAAGAAAAAAAAAGAGAAAAAAACTCAGAGTGTGCTCCTGCCTTGTTTACGAGCAGCGCCGTGATTTTGTTAGTGTTCTAGGCTCGTATCTCTAGCACGGTCTAGCCTAGGACCAGCACAGTACCGTCATTGAGCGTTTATTCAACTTTGCATCTCTGAATTGATTATTGCTGACATTTTTGCTACCATATCATAAGCCTTCCTAGCTCCACATACATCTATGTCGTGCATTTCACACCACCTGGCAATCTCTCTATCCAATCTTTTGATAGTTTTGAGTACAACGGTCATCGATCACCACCTGTTGCTGGGTAAGAACTAATAAGAATTTGAGATATGCTTGATGGATTTGTGACACCGTGATACGTCTCCAACATATCTATAATTGTTGATTGCTCCATGCTATTATATTATCTATTTTGGATGTTAACGGTCTTTATTTTACACTTTTATATCATTTTTGGGACTAACCTACTAACCGGAGGCCCCGCCCAAATTGCTGTTTTTTTGCCTATTTTAGAGTTTCGCTGAAAAGGAATATCAAACGGAGTCCAAACGGAATGAAACCTTCAGGAACGTGATTTTACCAAAGAAACGTGATCCAGGAGACTTGGAGTGGGCGTCAAGAAACAATCGAGGAGGCCACAAGGCAGGGGGTGCGCCTACCCCCCTGGGCGCGCCCTCCACCCTCGTGGGCCCCTCGTTGCTCCACCGACCTACTTCTTCCTCCTATATATATCCACGTACCCCCAAACATCCAGGATCACCACGAAAACCTAATTACACCGCTGCAACCTTCTGTACCCAAGAGATCCCATCTTGGGGCCTTTTCCGGAGCTCCGCTGGAGGGGGCATTGATCACGGAGGGTCTCTACATCAACTCCATGCCCTCTCCGATGCTATGTGAGTAGTTTATTTCAGACCTTCAGGTCCATAGTTATTAGCTAGATGGCTTCTTCTCTCTCTTTGGATCTTAATACAAAGTTCTCCTCGATCTTCTTGGAGATCTATTCGATGTAATCTTCTTTTGCGGTGTGTTTGTCGAGATCTGATGAATTGTGGGTTTATGGTCCAGATTATCTATGAACAATATTTGATTCTTCTCTGAATTCTTTTATGTATGATTGGTTTATCTTTGCAAGTCCCTTCGAATTATCAGTTTGGTTTGGCGTACTAGATTGATCTTTCTTGCAATGGGAGAAGTGCTTAGCTTTGGGTTCAATCTTGCGGTGTCCTTTCCCAGTTGACAGCTGGGGAAGCAAGGCACGTATTGTATTGTCGCCATCGAGGATAAAAAAGATGGGGTTTATATCATATTGCATGAGTTTATCCCTCTACATCATGTCATCTTACTTAAAGCATTACTCTGTTCTTATGAACTTAATACTTTAGATGCATGCTGGATAGCGGTCGATGTGTGGAGTAATAGTAGTAGATCCAGAATCTTTCCGGTCTACTTGCCGCGGACGTGATTCCTATATACATGATCATGCCTAGATATTCTCATAACTATGCTCAATTCTATCAATTGCTCGACAGTAATTCGTTTACCCACCGTAATACTTATGCTCTTGAGAGAAGCCACTAGTGAACCCTATGGCCCCCGGGTCTATCTTCCATCATATTAATCTTCCAACACTTAGCTATTTCTATTGCCGTTTATTTTACTTTGAATCTTTATTTCTCTTTATCATAAAAATACGAAAAATATTATCTTATCATATCTATCAGATCTCACTCTCGTAAGTGACCGTGAAGGGATTGACAACCCCTTTATCGCGTTGGTACCGAGGTTCTTATTTTTTTGTGTAGGTGCGTAGGACTCGAGTGTGATCTCCTATTGGATTAATACCTTGGTCCTCAACAACTGAGGGAAATACTTACGCTACTTTAATGCATCACCCTTTCCTCTTCAAGGGAAAACCAACGCAGCCAAGTCAAGTCATGATTTCTGGCACCGTTGCCGGGGAGATTCGTGCCATGTCAAGTCAAGATTTGACTCCCGACAACGAGCCATTTCTGGCGACGTTGCTGGGGAGTCTACGCACAAGTCAAGACATACCAAGTACCCATCACAAACTCTTATCCCTCGCATTACATTATTTGCCATTTGCCATTTGCCTCTCGTTTTCCTCTCCCCCACTTCACCCTTGCCATTTTATTCGCCCTATGTTCTTCCGTTCGCCTCTTTTTCGCTTGCTTCTTGTTTGCTCATGTGTTGTATTGCTTGCTTGTCACGATGGCTCTACCAAGATTTGGTGATCTTCACCTTAAAAGGTTGGAAGAGATCGAAAGCAACGTCAGGAGTTTTATGACTTTACAATTTGAGCATAATAATTTCTTTAGGAATGAGCTTAAGGAACAAAAAAGCTTTATGGGTTATATGAATGAAGAGCTCGATGATATGTTTAAAGAATTTTATGATTTGAAATCTCAGATTGCTCATCTTGAAAAATTAATTGCTGAAGTTTCGGATAAGTAGGACACCTTAGTTAATAAGATGGCCGCTAAGCCGGATTTTTTTTATGAAAATAAAGATGAAGATCTAAAAGTTATTCATGTGTCTCCCATTAAACCTTTGTTTTGCAATATGAATCTTGATAATGATGGGACTGAAGATGAGCCATCTTTACCTAGAAGGCGTTCCAAAAATTCGGAGTTTTTATATCTTGATACAAAAATTGGTAACAGTGGGATTGAAGAGGTCAAAACTTTAGATATCAATGAACCCACTATTTTGGATTTCAAGGAATTGAATTATGATAATTGCTCTTTGATAGATTGTATTTCCTTGTTTCAATCCATGCTAAATTCTCCTCATGCTTATATTCAAAATAAAGCTTTTACTAAACATATCGTTGATGTTTTGATGCAATCTTATGAAGAAAAACTTGAGTTGGAAGTTTCTATCCCTAGAAAACATTATAATGAGTGTGAACATACTATTAAAATTAAAATTAAAGATCATGAATGCTATGCTTTGTGTGATTTAGGTGCTAGTGTTTCCATGATTCCGAAAACTTTAAACTTGCACCTTGCGGATTCCACTATTAAGAAACCTATGGGAAGAATTAATGATTTTCTGATTGTTGCAAATAGGAATTATGTACCCGTAGATTTTATTGTTCTTGACATAGATTTCAATCCTTCATGTCCTATTATTCTTGGTAGACCTTTCCTTAGAACGATTGGTGCAATTATTGATATGAAGGAAGAGAATATTAGATTCCAATTTCCATTAAGGAAAGGTATGGAACACTTCCCTAGAAAGAAAATAAAATTACCATATGAATCTATTATGAGAGCCACTTATGGATTGCCAACCAAAGATGGCAATACCTAGATCTATCTTTGCTTTTATGCCTAGCTAGGGGCGTTAAACGATAGCACTTGTTGGCAGGCAACCCAACTTTATTTTTATTCCTTGCCTCTTGCTCCTGTTTAGTAATAAATAATTTATCTAGCCTCTGTTTTGGTTGTGTTTTTTGTGTTTAATTAGTGTTTGTGCCAAGTAGAACCGTTGGGAAGACTTGGGGAAAGTCTTTTTGATCTTGCTGTAAAAAACAGAAACTTTAGCGCTCACGAGAACTGCTGCCATTGTTATTTGGAAAGTGATATTTAGTTAATTCTTGTTGAAGATGATTAAGAGGTAAATTTATCACGTCCAGAAATTTATTTTAGAATTTTTGGGGTTCCAGAAATTTGCGTTAGCTACAGATTACTACAGACTATTCTGTTTTTGACAGATTCTGTTTTTCGTGTGTTGTTTGCTTATTTTGATGAATCTATGGCTAGTAAAAGAGTTTATAAACCATAGAGAAGTTGGAATAAAGTAGGTTTAACACCAATATAAATCAATAAATGAGTTCATTACAGTACCTTGAAGTGGTGTTTTGTTTTCTTTCGCTAACGGAGCTCATGAGATTTTCTATTTAAGTTTTGTGTTGTTAAGTTTTCAAGTTTTGGGTAAAGATTTGATGGATTATGGAACAAGGAGTGGCAACAGCCTAAGATTGGGGATGCCCATGGCACCCCAAGGTAAAATTCAAGGACATCAAAAAGCGTAAGCTTGGGGATGCCCCGGAAGGCATCCCCTCTTTCGTCTTCGTCTGTCGGTAACTTTACTTGGAGCTATATTTTTATTCACCACATGATATGTGTTTTGCTTGCAGCGTCTTGTATGATTTGAGTCTTTGCTTTTTAGCTTACCACAATCATCCTTGTTGTACACACCTTTTGAGAGAGACTCACTGTCGGTGTGGAACGACACCTATGGGATCACTACTATGGTTGCTGGGGCGCAGGGTTGCGAGGAGAGCAGGGCCAGTAGATAGCACAAGGATCGTTTACCCAGGTTCGGGCCGCGAGGATGCGTAAAACCCTAGTCCTGCTTTGGTGGGTGTATTTCTGAGAGTTCTTGAGCTCTCAAACTAGCTGTGGTCAGTGGGTGGTTCGAAAGAGCCGAATCCCCCTCCTCGTCGCCTCGGGCCTCCTTTTATAGGGAAAAGGGGTTGCCACAGTGGCACATAGGAGGTGGAAAGGTCTACAGCGGCACGAGGTTATCCCTCGTATTATAGGACAAGGTGCATTTAATGCATCGCTTAGGTATCCTCTTTCTTTATCGGGGAAGGGGGCGAGGCCCGTCCCGCCCATCGCGGCTCCTCCTCGCTTCGACACGCACCTCGGCCAGGGATGCGTGCGGTGCCATGTAGGCAGGCAAGCAGCTGAGTTGGTACGTTGGTGGAGCCTTCACGAAGATCTGCATATTGCCACGCGGGCGCTTGATGAGTTGGCCTGGGAGCTGCATGTTGCCACGCAGGTGCCTGCCCAGCTGGTTGGGCTGATAGCTGGATGTGAACGGTGGTGGAAGCTTGGTTGACGTGGGCTTGGCGGTGGCCTTGCCGGCGTCTTTGGCGAGGGCCTTGCCGGGTGGCCCGGCAAGGGTCTCGGCGTGGCGTGTTGTAGTCCCCGGCAAGGATCTTGCCGGGGGTCTGGTGGCCTTCCTTGGTAAGGATCATGCCGAGAATCGTCGTCTTCTAATCTGATCTTGAATAAGTCTTCACAAAGATCTACATGCCACCACAAGGGTGCCTTCCCGAGCCCTGGCCCCACGCTGATGATGGCACCGGGGGCCGTGGGCTCAAGGGTGGCTCGCTCTGTTGGTGCGGGGCAAGCTGTCCCGACAAGAGTCTTGCCGGGGCCGCTGAGGCCACTCGGCAAGGGTCTTGCCGGGGGAAATTGCTTCGTCCCTCTGCTCTTTGTGGTCTTGGCCTTGGCGTTGCTTTGATTGTCTTGGGCTTCGATCTTACCTTGGCTCACCTCCCTTGTTCTGCTTGGTGTGGCCGTGGGCGCGGTTATTACTTCCCGTGCACAGGAAAAAGGGGTACAAAGATGTGCCCCTATTTTTGTACACCGACAGGAGCCCCCGGGCCTGGGCCACATATAAGCGCAACACGTTGTTGGGCCAGGCCCAAAATGGTGCACGGGCAGGTGGGGCTGTTTTTACTGTGGTAAGATTCTTCGCGCGCTCCGCCTCCCACGACCCGCGCGGGTGGCATGGAGTGGAGAGCTGTGCGTGACGTGGGCGGCATGCCTGGGACGGTTTCCACACGCATGCGTCACATCGCAGTAAATGGGCAGCGCGCCCCGCGGCTTCCCCATAAAAAGGGATAACCGCGGGCACACTGTTCCTTTTACCCTTCACGCAACCCCAATCTCGGAAACCTCCTCTGCCTTCCTCTTCTTCCTTAAGCTTCATCCCTGCTTGCCGTCATTGCGCTTCTGCCGCCTCTTTCCTGCCCTCCTCCCCCAGTCGCCATGGCGCCAAAATCCACCAAGGGCAAGGGAGTGGCCAAGGACGCCGGAGTCGTGGAGCCGCCAGAGAGTGCGCTGGCGGTGCAGCGGACACAGTCCGCCTTCTTCCCCTTGAGAGTCGTCGTGTTCGAGCTTCGGGACTCCTTCAGGCCCCTGTGGGGAGTGAAGACGGGGGGAGAGAATTCTGGGCATCCGGCCACGCACGTCATCCCTGCCAACTGCACCGAGGCTGCCCCAAATCGGTACCCCTTCTTTGTTGATTATTTTTCTTGCTTGCTCTGTCCTCCCTTCTCCGATTTCTTCAGCGACATCATGCACACCTTCGGCTTCCACCTCCTGGATTTTACTCCGAATGCGGTGGCGTGCATGGCCCTTTTCACGCACCTCTGCGAAGGCTTTGCCGGGGTGCACCCCAACATGGTGCTCTTCCGCCATTACTTCTTCCCTCGGATCTAAACGGGAGGTGCCATCTAGGGGTGCATTGCCTGGATCCCAAAATCCAAGGGAGCGTACCCGGACGGTGCCATGAAGGAGAGGTGGGAAGAATGGCAGTGCCGGTGGTGCTGGATCGAAGAGAAGGACCCACCGGCGTTCTGCAGAGTTCACCGGGCGCCGCCGGTTCGCGGAAGCGATTGGAGCGACATCGATGACAACGACGGAAAGCTCACGGTCGCCACCACCAGGATTCTCCGGCTTACCCAGGCCGGGCTCACCCTTGAGATGATCGAGGCGGACTTCATCCATCGCCGGATCACTCCTCTGCATAACAAGGGGAGGCCAGCCTGGCTCTTCACGAACCTCGCCAACATCATGCGGCTCCGCCCTGGCCTCGACCACAACTTCAGAGTGATGGCGCATGCCCATTTCTGCCAGCGGATCTTCCAGCTCGACGTGGGCCGCGACGACGAGGTCGAGCGGACCGGAAAGGTTGCAAGGGCCGCCGCGAAGGCCAGCAAGGTCCTCAAGGGGCCTCTGTTCAAGCTGCCAACGGGGGTGGTCCAATTGTGCAACAACTAGCGTCGGTCAGAGATCATCGCCATGATGCCAGACTACAACGCGCATGGCCCCGTCCCGAGCTGGAAGGAGCCGGAGGACGCTGAAGTGTAGCAGTTCTTCGACACCCTGCACGAGGTGTATGTCAACACCGACGCCGAGCGACTGCTTGTCCAGGACACTTCCCAGGCAGAGTTGAACTACATCACCACCGGGGTGAGGGCGGCGCAACTTGCCAGGGAGGCCGGCAACGCCGGCGGAGTGGAGGACAAGGCCGCGACGGCCGCGGAGGAGGAGGAGCTCGCCCGGTGTGCGGTGGCCGCCGGGGGAGCCAGTAGCGCCGGCACCGAGGCTCCTTTGGTTGAAGATGTGACCGGCGGGTCGTCGTCGGAGGAGGCCGAGACTGCAAAGCCGACGCCACCTACGTGGAGGGGGCGAGTCCTGTGGCGGGCCAGTTCCGGCGAGCCGGTCCAGCCAGGCAGGTCTGCGCGGTCACATCTGACCTTGGAGGAGCCCGGGCGCCATACGAGGTCCGCGGCGGCAAAGAAGCGGGCAAAGGCCACGGTGAAGAAGAAGATAGTCGCCCCTTCTTTGTCCGCGCGTGCCCAGACACCACCTCCTTCTCCTCCTCCGGCGAATGTTGATACGGAGGTTACTTTTGATTATGGATCCCTCAGCCTGAGGAGGAAGAGGAAGACAACAGAGGAGGAGGTGGACGACGAGTAAGTATCTCGTTCCTTTTTGTTATCTGTGCCTCCTCAATATGCGTTGCTTGTCTTGACTTGTTTTCATCTTTGCAGGGACGGGGAGACGCTGGCCCAGAGAGCGAAGAGGGCCAAGGTCTTGGCGGGTGGCCAGCCCCCAGCTGGTACTTCGGGGGCGCCATTGGTGGTGTTGAGCAGCCCAGAGAGCAGCCCCCGGTAGAGCCCCCAGCGTAAGTTCATCACTCTTCTCCCGTCGACATGTGTCAGGGGCATGAAACCTTGGTGCTAACCTTGTCAGGTACGCAGGAGGAGAGCAGCAGCAGGAGGAGCCATAGAGGGCTACTCCCAACACGCCGCCCCCATCGACCACGCCGCCCCGGGGGGCGTCCCCGGCAAGGGCGCCAGGCACCGGGCCCACGCACATGGAGGAGGAGGCGGAGAACTTGGGCTCTGACGGCTTTGCCTCGACGCCAAATGTTGGCGGGGAGGGGGCTTCCGCTCCCCAGCCGGGTAGTGGCACGGGTAAGTCGTTTGCCATTCGTCCCTACTTCCCCCTTTTTTTGCTCCTTGTCCTGGCCTTGCCTCACCCCCTTCTTCGACGCCCAGATTCTTCCTCGGTGAACCAAGAGGGCGTGGACGCCTTCATTGAGAGCGTCGCCAAGGCTGCTGAGGCGGACGCCATGAGGATCACCGTCGAGGAGGCCGCCAAAGACGCTGTCAAGGAAGCCGCCGAGGGGCCCACCAGGGAGGCCGACAAGGCTGCCGCTAAGGAGGCCGGCAAGGGGCCTGCCGGGGAAGGCGGCGAGACCGTTGCCTAGGAGGAGGAGGAGGAGGAGGAGGAGGAGGGCGAGGAGGAGGAGGCTGGTGACCAGCCTTCCTCCTCTGCTGCTTCCGGCTCCGGCAAGTACCTGAGGGTTGGTGACGATTTGTTCGTCCACCTTCCAGGTGCGTCGAGCACTAGGACACCCATTGAGGGAGAGGTGTTCGATGACGAGGTGCTTGCCACTGACGGGTTTGAAGTCGTCGACGAGCCGATCGTTGGCGGCGATGGCTCGTAGGAAGAGCGGCTCCTCCACGCCATGGGCGCCAGCTTCCGGAAGCTCCAGTCGCTCCACCGCGCCCGCCTGGACAAGGCTAAGTCCAGGACAGCAGTGGTGGAGAAGGCGGAGGCGGACCTCCAGAAGTGCGTTGCCGAGGCGTAGGACTGGTTCCGTGAGGCCCACAAGGAGCTCAAGCCGGCCCAGGGTGAGCAGGCCAAGCGCGACGTGGAGCTCACCATGAAGCTCGCTGACGTCGAGAAAGCTCAGGCGGCGGCGAAGAACTTGACCGAGGCCGCCGAAGCCGCTCGCACCCAGCGCGAGGCCGTGCTGAACTCCTAGGAGGAGGACCTCGCTCCGCGCGAGGAGAAGCATGCCACCATTCTTCGCGGCAAGGATGCAGAGGTGGAGAAGCTTGTCTTGCAGCGGACCAGCAAGCTGGAGCGGAGGCACAAGGAGGCACTCAATGCCCAGGCCCTGTTTCACGCCGGCAAGGTGGAGGGACTGGAGGAAGAGCGCGACAGGCTGAAGGAGTAGGCTCTGAAGCTGTCCCAGGAGCAAGACACGCTCAACAGTGCTCTGACAGAGGTGCAGGGCACGGTCGTCAGCAAGGCTGGGGAGCTCTCCGAGGCCAACAACTCCATCAAAGACCTCAAGCTGAAGCTGGAGGTTCTCGAGAAGGTGTTGTCGGAGGACACAACCCGAGAGGGGACCCTAGCCAAGGAGCTAGAGGCCGTGAAGCTATTGCGGAAGAACGAGGGCCTCAACTTCGCGGACCATGTGGAGGGCGAGAACCGTTGGCTCGATCGCCTTGCCACCATGGCCAACCAGGCCGCCACGCAGCTGGCCATCATGGGGATGCTGGACATGAGGTATGTCCCGGAGCGGAGCATGAGCGCCAATTGCAGCCTGACCATGTTCTTTGAGAAGGTCGTCGGCGCTCTAGAGCGGCTCCACGCCAACCGGGCAGCCTCACTGGCCGATGAGTCCCGGAGGTTTTGCCAGGGTGCCATGACCAAGTTTCTCACCAAGGTGGCGCACTGGTACCCCGACCTCAACTTCGACGCCGCGCTGGAGAGCTTGCCGGAGGGAACCGACCTTGCGCTGCTCAGGGAGCGCATCGAGCCCATCATAAGCCGAGTCGGCGGAATTCAGAGGGTGGAGGGCCAGTGCCGGGATTAGGCACCCCGTTTTTTTCATCACCGCTGCAGGTTCTCAACCAAGACAATTGCTATCTCTATTTACAACCGCAACAACAATTTGATGTAACATAACTCTGCAGCACTTTTTAGTATCATGCATGTTATTTTCCTATTCGATTTTTCCTTTTATGTCCACCCTACGTAACTAGGTAGGCTTGCCGGCGTGTAAACCCAGGGCGGCGTCGTCGGGATGGATCCCCATTGGCCTGCCGGGTGTGCTTGCTGCCGGGCAAACCACCTTACCGCCCTTAGCGCGGCCACCCGAACTTTTGAGTTTGACTCGAGTCAGAGTCAGGAGCGTTGCCAGGTGCGGAAGGCTACCCCGCCACTCTCGACACGGCAACTTTGAGCTGTTGAGCGGACTAGAAACAGAACAAAGGCGTTGCCAGTCGCGGGGCCCCCCTTGCGTGTAGGTTTGCAATACATAGGCCAGATCTCCGAGGACGATAACCTTAAGGGTAAGAGGAAATAATCCAAGGCTCTGAATGACTTAGCTTTTCTGTCGTCGGGACAGCGTCGTTCCTCCAGCCGCCTTCTTCTCAGAAACCGAAAGCGATGAAGAACCGCTAGGCTATCTACCAGACCAGATTCTCACAATTGCGCCCCCTACCTGGCGCGCCAAAGATGTCGGTGTGGAACGGCACCTATGGGATCACAAGAATCCCTACTACGGTTGCTAGGGCGTAGGGTTGCGAGGAGAGCAGGGCTAGTAGACAACACAAGGATCGTTTACCCAGGTTCGGGCCGCAAGGATGCGTAAAACCCTAGTCCTGCTTTGGTGTGTGTATTTCTGAGAGTTCTTGAGCTCTCAAACTAGTTGTGGTCGGCGTGTGGTTCGAAAGAGCCGAATCCCCCTCCTCGTCGCCTCGGGCCTCCTTTTATATGGAAAAGGGGTTGCCCCAGTGGGACACAGGAGGTGGAAAGGTCTACAGTGGCACGAGATTACCCTCGCATTACATGAAAAGTTGCATTTAATGCATCGCTTAGGTATCCTCTTGCTTTATCGGGGACGGGGGCGAGGCCCGTCCTGCCCGTCGCCGCTCTTCCTCGCTTCGACACGCGCCTCGGCCAGGGATGCGTGCGGTGCCATGTAGGCAGGCAGGCAGCTGAGTTGGCGCGGTGGTGGAGCCTTCACGAAGATCTGCATGCTACCACACAGGCGCTTGATGAGTTGGCCTGGGAGCTGCATGTTGCCACGCAGGTGCCTGCCCAGCTGGTTGGGCTGGCAGCTGCATGTGAATGGCGGTGGAAGCTTGGTTGACGTGGGCTTGGCGGTGGCCTTGCCGGCGTCTTTGGCGAGGGCCTTGCCGGGTGGCCCGGCAAGGGTGTCGCCATGGCGTGTTGTCGTCCCCGGCAAGGATCTTGCTGGGGGTCTGGTGGCCTTCCTTGGCAAGGATCTTGCCGAGAATCATCGTCTTCTAATCTGATCTTGAATATGTCTTCACAAACATCTACATGCCACCACAGGGGTGCCTTCCCGAGCCCTGGCCCCACGCTGATGATGGCACCGGGGACCGTGGGCTCAAGGGTGGCTCGCTCTGTTGGTGCGGGGCGAGCTGTCCCGGCAAGAGTCTTGCCGGGGCCATTGAGGCCACCCTGCAAGGGTCTTGCCGGGGGAACTTGCTTCGTCCCTCTGCTCTTTGTGGTCTTGGCCTTGGCGTTGCTTTGATTGTCTTAGGCTTCGATCTTACCTTGGCTCACCTCCCTCGTTCTGCTTGGTGTGGCCGTGGGCGCGGCTATGACTGCCCGTGCACAGGAAAAAGGGGTACAAAGATGCGCCCCTATTTTTGTACACCGACAGGAACCCCCGGGCCTGGGCCACGCATAAGCGCAACACGTTGTTGGGCCAGGCCCAAAACGTTGCACGGGCAGGTGGGGCGGTTTTTACCGTGGTAATATTCTTCGCGCGCTCCGCCTCCGACGACCCGCGCGCGTGGCACAGCATGGAGGGTGTGCGTGACATGGGCGGCATGCGTGGGACGGTTTCCACACGCATGCGTCACGTCACAGCAAATGGGCAGCACGCCCCGCGGCTTCCCCATAAAAAGGCATAACCGCGGGCGCACTATTCCTTTTACCCTCCGCGCAACCCCAATCTCGGAAAGCTCCGTCTGCCTTCCTCTTGTTCCTTAAGCTTTATCCCCGCTTGCTGTCGTTGCCCTTCCGCCACCCTCTGTCCTGCTTGGTGTGGCCGTGGGCGCGGTTCTGACTGCCCGTGCACAGGAAAAAGGGGTACAAAGATGCGCCCCTATGTTTGTACACCGACACTCACATGATTTGAAATTTATTAGAATACTCTATGTGCTTCACTTATATCTTTTGAGCCATATAGTTTTTGCTCTTGTGCTTCACTTATACCTTCTAGAGCACGGTTGTAGTTTTATTTTATAGAAATAATTGATCTCTCATGCTTCACTTATTTTATTTTGAGTGTCCTTTAGAACAACTTGGAAATTTGCTTTTAGGAATAATATATAGAAGTGCATTAAATACTATGAGAAGTCTGATACTTGATAATTGTTTTGAGATACGGAGATGGTGATATTAGAGTCATGCTAGTTGAGTGGTTATGAATTTATCACACCCTAGCTAGTTCATGCATTAGAGTGTTGCATCATGTCTACTTTTCCAGAAATTTGAAATGGGGACGGCAGAACTCCCAGCAACCCCTGAAAACAACTAGGGTTTACTAAAATCATTTTCAATGAACCTGAAATGCCCTTCTAAAAAGTCCACCCCTTTTGTCTTGGGTTAGAACCTCTGACAAAATGGGTTCACAATTTTCTAGGACACATAAGGTCATTGGATTAAATCATTACCTATTTGCATTTGGGCATTTAAATGCTATAAAATATTTAAATGCCCAAATAATTCTGGAAATAAGTGTGGGCTGTTGGAAATAATCCAAATAGAGCCCTTGATTATTTTCAGGATTTTTGGAAGTGCCTAACTATTTTTTATAAAGCCACACAGTTACAGAAAAATAGAAAAACAAAAATACAAACTAAGAGAGGGAGAGAAACTCACCTGCCAGCCCACTGGCCGGCCCAGCACTGTGCTGGTCCTTGACAGCCAGCTGCTTCCTCTTGCCAGCGCAGGCAGAGAGGTGACGCCGGCGAGCGCGAGCTCGCCACGGCGCCAGCTGCTTGCCGCCCGCGCCCCTGGACACATGGGCAGGCTCCACGTCGTCGCCTCGACCTCGCAGACACACCCGTTCTCCCTCTGCCTCTCTCCCTCGCCCTCTCCCACCATGGCCGACGCCCCTGCCGCCGCACCATCGACGTAGCCGCGTTCTCCATCGTCCTCGCGCCGCGCCACCGTGTCCAGAAGCTCTGCCGCCCTCCTCTCCTTCGAGCAAGCCGAGCCCCGAGCGCTCGCGTGCCCTGGAGCGACCGCAACAACCTCGCCGGACCTCGTCGTCGCCGGAGATCCCCCTCGTCGTCTCCGCCGCGCCAGCTCGCCCCTGACCGCGTTGTCTGCACCGTCGTGTTCGCCGTGGGCTGCTGCACCTCCCCATCCCACCCGTCCTTGCTCTCGGGCTTCGTACCAACCGCACCGAGCTCGGCCGCACCCGCCGTTGCCACCGCACATCGCCGTCGTGGCCACAGCCACTTGGGATTGATTCTGAGCACGTCACCATCTTTACCGCACTCGCAGGAGCCCAACGCACCACCCCACACGCCTCGCCGTGCCCCGTAGCCTCGGGTTCGACCTCGCCTGAACTCCGGCGACCGCCAAGGTCGTCCCCGGCGTCGTTTCTGGCGACCCCGAGCTCCACCACTGCCACCACTCGACGCGGCTTGCTCCTAGCTACACGTAGGAGGTCTTCGCCGTCCATTTGGTCGTCGGAGTGCAAAACACGCACTACCCCGCCGCGTCTGGCCTCGCCGGCGGCTAAACACCGGCGAGTTTGACCCGGTTTGACCTCGGGTGGGCCTAGTTTGACCCTCCAGGGTCACTGACGTGTGGGCCATGCCTCTGTTTAGTTTAGTGTTAGATTAGTTAATAATAATTACTTTAGTTAATGGGTTGACTCACTGACATGTGGGCCCAGGCCCTAACTAACATAGATTAGTACTAACCTAACACTAACTAACTCTGTTAGTTAGTTGTTACACTGACAGACGGGACCCACTGGTCAGGTTTGACCTGGGCTATTGCATTTGACCTGCTGACATCACCCTGATGCTATTGCCTTTGGTCAGGTTAGCACTAACTAGAATTATTCTTATATCGGAATTCCAGAAATTTTCCTAAACTTCAAAAATTCATAACAATTAATCTGTAACTCCAAATGCAAAGATTCATATATGAAATTTGATCAGAAAAATTCAGTATTTCCATCTGTGATGGTTTCATGCATGACAAAGCACTTATATGACTTAATAACATGAGCTTCCATTTGAATCTTTGATTCAAATAGACTCAAACCAACATGTTTTACAATGCATTAGCCAAGACACATCATATTGCCATGTCATTGCATGCATCATATTATTGCATATTGGCATGTGATGATTGTGTTCTGTGGTGTCTTTCGTGGTAGGTCTGCCTCCGAGGATACCTTCGATTATCCGACTAAAGGGTAGTAACCTACTACTACTCCATCAGGCAAGCAACCCCATTGATCATATCAATACAATCCCATGTTCTCGCTCCTGCTCTCATTTACTGCATTAAGACAACAACGTTTCAAACTGATGTGTGCTGCGGTAGTTGAACCCTTATCCTGTGCATGACCTATTATTGCCACAGCAACTAGATGAAACCCACTAGCATGTGTATGAGTTGATTGAGCCATGTCTATGTTCCTACCTTGCTATGCCTGCTATGCTTAGAGTTGTGTCAGGTCTGGTTCATCTGGGTGATGGGTGTAACACCCTCGATGCGACTATAGCTCCCACGTGTCGAGGCACGACTTAGAGACATAATCGCATTGAAGGTATATGTCGCAAGTTAGGCAATCTTCACAACATCCCATGTAATAGGATAATAAAAGGGGAGATAACATAGTTGGCTTACACTCGCCACATCAATCAAGTACATAAATAACATTACAACATCCAAACACTCATGGCCCGACTACGGCGCCAAAATAAAAGATAACCCAACATGCGACACAGTCCCGATCACCCCCAACTGGGCACCACTACTGATCATCAGGAAAGGAAACATAGTAAACTTGAGACTCTCCGTCGAACTCCCACTTGATCTCAAACGCGTCTCCTGGAGCGGAATCATCAGGCCCTGCATCTGGTGTAATAGTAATCTGTGAGCCACAGGGACTCAGCAATCTCGCACCCTCGCGATCAAGACTATTTAAGCTTATAGGTAAGTCAAGGTACAAATATATGTGGAGCTGCAGTGAGCGACTAGCATATATGGTGGCTAACTTATTCGCAAAAGAGAGCGAGAAGAGGAGGCAAACCGTGAGCGAGAAACTAGAGGACAACATGCGCAAACTTACTCCAACACCGTGTCCACTTCCCGGAATCCGCCGAGAAGAGGCCATCACGGTAACACACTCAGTTGATTCATTTTAAATAAGTTAAGGTTCAAGTTATCTACAACCGGACATTAACAAATTCCCATCTGCCCATAACCGCGGGCACGGCTTTCGAAAGTTCAAATCCCTGCAAGGGAGTCCCAACTTAGCCCATGACAAGCTCTCACGGTCAACGAAGGAATAGACCTCCTCCCAAGACATTCCGATCAGACTCGGTATCTCGGTTCTTCAAGACATTTCGACAGGTTAAAACAAGACCAGCAACACTGCCCGAATGTGCCGACAAATCCCGATAGGAGCTGCACATATCTCTTTCTCAGGGCACACTCAGATGAGCGCTCCATACAACTAAAACCAAACCTCGAGTTTCCCCGAGGGGGCGCTGCACAGGACTCTAGTTTGGACCAACACTCATAGGAGCACTGGCCCAGGGGGGCTAAAATAAGATGACCCTCGGGCTCCGGAAACCCAAGGGAAAAAGAGGCTAGGTGGCAAATGGTAAAACCAAGGTTGGGCATTGCTGGAAAAGCTTTAATCAAGGCGAACTATCAAGGGGTTCCCATTATAACCCAACCGCGTAAGGAACAAAAAATTCGGGAACATAACACCGATATGACGGAAACTAGGGCGGAAAGAGTGGAACAAAACAGTAGGCGAGAGGCCGAGCCTTCCACCCTTTACCAAGTATATAGATGCATTAAGATAACATGGCAATATAATGATATCCCAACAAGTAAATAAATGTTCCAACAAGGAACGACATTCAATCTTCACCTGCAACTAGCAACGCTATAAGAGGGGCTGAGCAAAGCGGTAACATAGCCAATCAACGGTTTGCTAGGACATGGTGGGTTAGAGGTTTGACATGGCAATTTGGGAGGCTTCAAAGCAAGTGGTAGGCATCGTAGCATTGGCATAGCAAAAGAGCGAGCAAACTAGCATAGCAAAAATAGTAGTGATTTCGAGGGTATGATCATCTTGCCTGCACAGTTGTCAGAGTTGACTGGATCCTCGAAAGCAAACTCAACGGGCTCCTCGTTAGCGAACTCGTCTCCCAGCTCTACCCAAACAAGACAAACAAGCAACAAGGACACACTCAACCACGTGCAAGGAACAAACAAAATGATGCAAAGATGATATGCTATGCGGGATGTGATGCGGGATGCATATGCAAGATGTGACAGGAAATGCAAGAACCTGGCCTCAACATGGAAATCCAAGTGTGCCACTGGAAATATGAGATGAAATCGCTTGAAAACGATATGAAGAACGCCGGAATCGGAGTTACGGTTTGGAAATGGCAAGCGATTCAAATATGATACCGGTCTGCGGTTTACAGCGAATAGCCATCTAAATGCAATGATATGAACATGCTACAGCACCCAAACATGGCAACAAAATACATGGCAGGGATGCATTCAAGATTCTTAACAAAAGTCTAGCACTGAGCTACGGCCAATTCATCCATTAACAGGTTCAAACAAGCATGGAAAAAATGCATATGGCAAACAGATCTCAGACTTAGTGAAATTAACACTTGTCTGGAATTTCAGATCAGGTAGCGCTCTTCGGAGCAACAAAACTACATGCTACAATACCTGAACATGGAAAAGTAAAGCATGGCATGGAGCTACTCAAAGAGCTTAACAAAAGTCCCTTAGTGACCTTGAGTCAAAAGGGATCCGAAAATACAATTGCAAGCATGTGAACATAGCAAAAACATAATCAGATCACAGACTTAGTGAAAACTGGAGCATGCTGAAAACAAATATCAAGTAGGCATGTTTACGAGCTCGATGCACTCAATACGGAGCAAGTCATGATAAGCTAAGCACACATCCATCAAGAATACACCAAATGCAAGCTAGACATGGAAAGAACAATAGCATAGCATGCACGGATCAACTACAACATCATCGGCAAAATTGCAAACAAGTTGACAATCTGCCCAGATTCACAAAGTAGCAAAAGTAGAGCTCGATTGACTCAAGCTAGGGTGCTCCATAATTGCAAACAAAGACATGGATGGATAGAGCACTACAAGGTTAACAAAACATCCTTACTGATCCTCAAAAGAGGCACGGATCACTAGGAAACAACATGAACATATGGCAATATGAAATAAACAGCTCAAGGACTTAGTGGAATTGCTAAGTCCCTGAAAACAGAATTACCAAGTGCACCACTTTTCAAGCTTGTGCTAGTCACCACACACATCACAAAAATACATGGGTTGCACCTCTAGAAAGATGACAAAAACCTTAAAAAAACATATGTAGAGCTCATGGGCATATCATGCACACATTAATCATGGCAAAAATGACAAAAAGCTAAACGGAGTAGCAGATCTGACAATTATCTCAAGTAGTCCTCTTCTAACAGCATTTCGGGCATCAAGATGAACTCAAATGAAAATGATGCAATGGAATGAAATGATGTACTCTCTGAGATAAACATTTTGATATGCTATATGCATGAATAGGAGCTACGGATGCAAAGTTACGAGGCTATGAACATGGGCATATGGATTAGGGTTCGAGAGAAAAAGTCAACCCGAGGAGATATTTTCAGATCTGGATCGGCGGCACGCAAAACGAGGTCGGCCGGGGCACTGTTCACCGGCGGCGGTGATGACGCCGGAGGAGGTCACCGGAGTGGCCGGACGTCGAGGAGGCGGCGAACGACGGTGGCAGCGCTCGGCGGCCAGGCGGCGAGCACCGGGCGATGGGGCGGCGAGCACCGGGCGATGTGGCGGCGAGCACCGGGGACGGCAGGGTCGCGGCGCGAGGCGCCGGTCGGCGTCGATGGCGGGCGGCGGCGCCGATGGCCTCGGGTGGGCGGCCGCGAGGAGGGTGGCGGCGCCCTCGGGCGAGTGGAGGCGGGCCGATGTGGGCCGCGGAGGGCCCCTCGCAGGCTCCGGTGGGCCCCGAGCGGTGACGGCGAAGTGGGGCGCCCGCGGGGACATGTGGCGCTCCCTGGTTGGCGGAGGCGGATCAGGCGGACACGTCCGATCGCGGACGGACGTGTCCGGCCGGCGTGGAGACGAATTTTTAAGGTTTTGGACGAGGGGGATCCGGATTTGGAGTGGGGGTGTATATATAGGCATAGGAGGAGCTAGGAGAGTCCAAATGAGGTGCGGTTTTTGGCCACGCGATCGTGATCGAACGCTCTAGTTGATGGAGAAGGCTTAGGTGGGTTTTGGGCCAAATTGGAGGGGCGTTGGGCTGCAACACACACGAGGCCTTTTCGGTCCCTCGGATAACCGTTGGAGTATCAAACGAAGTCCAAATGATACGAACCTTGACAGGCGGTCTACCGGTAGTAAACCAAGGCCGCTTGGCAAGTCTCGGTCCAATCCGGAAATATTTAATCCCCACACACGAAAGAAAGCTAGAAATGGCCACCGGAGGAGAACGAAGCGCCGGAATGCAAAACGGACAACGGGGAAAATGCTCGAATGCAAGAGATGAACACGTATGCAAATGCAATGCACATGATGACATGATATGAGATGCATGACAACGATAACAACACATGGCGACAAATACCCGAACCCGAGAAAATAAAATAACTTAACACCGAAAACGGTAAGAGTTGGAGTACAAATTGGGAAAGTTACATCTCGGGTGTTACAATGGGCTAGAGTGAAATGATTACGTCGGTAATTTGAGGGATGTGTTGAACATGTTTTGGTAAAGGTATCGATGAGAGGCCATGTAGGAGTACATGGTGGGTTGTTTCATTGAGGCCGTCCTTAAGAACTGAGATTTGTATTTGTGATTTAAGAATCAGTTACTACCATGCATTGGGATCCTTAATTGACTCTCTTGGCTTCTTAACCACCCTAGTCCTCTGTCCAGGAGTTGCAACTAGTTTCTGGTGTTTATAGGTTTGTGTTGGCGGCCGTGCGTAGCGCTGACCCTAGGGGTGGGCTATGATGCGGTAGATACACCGTGGCTGGGTATGTCGGGTGCTTGTTTGGCGTCTCGGGACCCTGTACACATCGTTCGGGGCCGTATGTGGAAACCTCGGCCGGACTCCCTGCGGATGGAACCTGGATAGGTGATGGACCTGGACTAGAGACTTGAGTGTTTAGGTAGGCCTTGGCCGACACCCTCGTTTGGCTTCTGCTTGAAGGTTGCCGAGTACATGTCGTATAAACGATGATAAGTGGTGAGAGCGTGTATGAAGAAGTACACCCCTGCAGGGTTAACATCATCTATTCGAATAGCCGTGTCCGCGGTAAAGGACTACTTGGTTGCCTATACAGTTCATAGACAAGTTAATGGTTACTACTAAAAGACTCAAGATAAGTGTGAGTACCGTGGATGGCCCTCTCGTTGGATGACGAGGGAGGATCCACAGTGGAGTATTGTGATGGTGACTAGTGGACTCGTGTGCGAAAACTATTTTACAAGTGGTGTCTCATAGGATAGCTTAGCCAAGAGTTAAAGCTGGCTTGCTGCAATAACTCCACTACCTTCTTGAGAATGAGCATGTATAGTAGGTTCTGTTGTAAGACTTGCCGAGTACCTTTGTACTCATGTTGCTTTAATTACTGTTTTCAGACGATAACACCGCCCCCTCCGACGGATTTTACGTAGACCTCGACGTCGATGAGTGACTTGCCACCCAGGTGCTGATTCTGAGCCATGGAGGGCCCTATGTAGATAGACAGGCTTCGTCAAGCCTTCTTTCTTTCTAGTGTCTGTACTCGGACTAGTTTGCTTCCGCATGTGCTTGTATGCTTGTATGACTTGAGTGTCGGGTCATGTGACCCCTACTTATATGAACATGTTATGTATGGCGCTACGGAGCTTTTAAATAAAGTACTTGAGTTGTAGAGTTTTGTTGTGATGCCATGTTGTATTTAAACATATCGAGCATATTGTGTGTATGATTGAAATGCTTGATATGTGTGGGATCCAACAATCTAGTTGTTTATCCTTGGCAGCCTCTCTTATGGGGAAATGTAGTCTAGTGCTTCCATGAGCCATAGTAGTTCGCTACAGCCCGGTTCACCGGAGTCCTGCTAGCCCAGCACTACTGCTCCGGAACACTTGACCGGCTGGCATGTGTTTCACTTCGTTCTTGTGTTTCTCCCTTCGGGGAAATGTCATGCGGTGACTTCCGGAGTCCTGCCTAGCCTGCTACAGCCCGGGTTCCCGGAGTCCTGTTAGCCCAGTGCTACAGCCCGGATTCACACGCTACTGACAGACATGCTCGATGTTTATTCATGTATGCCTGTCCCCATAAGTTTGTGCCTCTTTGGGTTCACGACTAGCCATGTCAGCCCGGATTCTCTGTCATATGGATGCTAGCGACAATATCATATACGTGAGCCAAAAGGCGTAAACGGTCCCGGGCCATGGTAAGGCGACACCCGTGGGAATACCGTGCGTGAGGCCGCAAAGTGATATGAGGTGTTACAGGCTATATCGGAGTGACATGGAATCGGGGTCCTGACAGAATTTGAGAAATACTTGTGTTAAAGTTTGTGATCCCCGTGGCATGCACATATGGTGAACCGTTATGTGATGAAGTCGGAGCATGATTTATTTATTGATTGTCTTCCTTATGAGTGGCGGTCGGGGATGAGCGATGGTCTTTTCCTACCAATCTACCCCCCTAGGAGCATGTGTGTAATACTTTGCTTTGATAACTTGTAGATTTTTGCAACAATTATATGAGTTCTTTATGACTAATTTTGAGTCAATCGATTATACGCACTCTCATCCTTCCACCATTGCTAGCCTCTCTAATACCACACACTTTTCACCGGTATCATACACCCACCATATACCGTCCTCAAAACAGCCATCATACCTACCTATCATGGCAATTCCATAGCCATTCCGAGATGTAATTCCATGCAACTTTCCACCGTTTCGTCATTATGACACGCTTCATCATTGTCATATTGCTTGCATGATCATGCAGTTGACATCGTATTTGTGGCAAAGCCACCGTTCATAATTCTTCATACATGTCACTCATGCATCATTGCACATACTAGTACACCGTCGGAGGCATTCACATAGAGTCATATTTTGTTCTAAGTATTGATTTGTAATTCCTTAGTTGTTAGTAAATTAAAGTGTGATCAACATCATTATTAGAGCATTGTCTTAGTGAAGAAAGGATGATGGAGACTATGATTCCCTCACAAGTCGGGAGGAGACTCCAGATAAAAAAAAGAGAGAAAGGTCATAAAAAAGGAGAAGGCCCAAAAAATGCGAGAAAAAGAGAGAAGGGACAATGCTACTATCCTTTTTCCACACTTGTGCTTCAAAGTAGCACCATGATCTTCATGATAGAGAGTCTCCTATGATATTACTTCCATATACTAGTGGGAATTTTTCATTATAGAACTTGGCTTGTATATTCCAATGATGGGCTTCCTCAAAATGCCCTAGGTCTTCATGAGCAAGCGAGTTGGATGCACACCCACTTAGTTTCTTTTGTTGAGCTTTCATATACTTATAGCTCTAGTGCATCCGTTGCATGGCAATCCCTACTCACTCACATTGATATCTATTAATGGGCATCTCCATAGCCTGTTGATACGCCTAGTTGATGTGAGACTATCTTCTCCTCTTTTGTCTTCCCCACAACCACCATTCTATTCCACATATAGTGCTATATCCATGCCTCACGCTCATGTATTGCGTGAAGATTGAAAAAGTTTGAGAACATCAAAAGTATGAAACAATTGCTTGGCTTGTCATTGGGGTTGTGCATGATGTAAATATTTTGTGTGGTGAACATAGAGCATAGCCAGACTATATGATTTTGTAGGGATAACTTTCTTTGGCCATGTTATTTTGAGAAGACATGATTCCTTAGTTAGTATGCTTGAAGTATTATTATTTTTATGTCAATATTAAACTTTTATGTTGAATCTTTCGGATCTGAACATTCATGACACAATAAAGAAAACTTACAATGAGAAATATGTTAGAAAGTATTCCACATCAAAAATTCTTTTTTATCATTTACCCATTCGAGGACGAGCAGGAATTAAGCTTGGGGATGCTTGATACGTCTCCAACGTATCTATAATTTTTGATTGCTCCATGCTATTATATTATCTATTTTGGATGTTAATGGGCTTTATTTTACACATTTATATCATTTTTGGGACTAACCTACTAACCGGAGGCCCATCCCAAATTGCAGTTTTTTTTGCCTATTTTAGAGTTTTGCCGAAAAGGAATATCAAACAGAGTCCAAACGGAATGAAACCTTCAGGAACGTGATTTTCTCAACAAACGTGATGCAGCAGACTTGGAGTGGGCATCAAGAAACCATCAAGGAGGCCACGAGGCAGGGGCGCGCCTACCCCCCTGGGCACGCCCTCCACCCTCGTGGGCCCCTCGTTGCCCCCACCGACCTACTTCTTCCTCCTATATATCCACGTACCCCCCAAACATCCAGGAGCACCACGAAAGCCGAATTCCACTGCCGCAACCTTCTGTACCCGAGGGATCCCATCTTGGGACCTTTCTCGGAGCTCCGCCGGAGGGGGCATTGATCACGGAGGGCCTCTATATCAACTCGATGGCCTCTCCGATGATGTGTGAGTAGTTTATTTCAGACCTTCGGGTCCATAGTTATTAGCTAGATGACTTCTTCTCTCTCTTTGGATCTCAATACAATGTTCTCCTCAATCTTCTTAGAGATCTATTTGATGTAATATTTTTTGCGGTGTGTTTGTCGAGATCTGCTAAATTGTGGGTTTATAATCCAGATTATCTATGAACAATATTTGATTCTTCTCTGAATTCTTTTATGTATGATTGGTTTATCTTTGCAAGTCTCTTCGAATTATCAGTTTGGTTTGGCCTACTAGATTGATCTTCCTAGCAATGGGAGCAGTGCTTAGCTTTGGGTTCAATCTTGCGGTGTCCTTTCCCAGTGACAACAGGGGCAGCAAGGCACATATTGTATTGTTGCCATTGAGGATGAAAAGATGGGGTTTATATCATATTGCATGAGTCTATCCCTCTACATCATGTCATCTTACTTAAAGCATTACTATGTTCTTATGAATTTAATACTCTAGATGCATGCTGGATAGCGGTCGATGTGTGGAGTAATAGTAGTAGATGCAGAATCGTTTCGGTCTACTTGTCGCGGACGTGATCCCTATATACATGATCATGCCTAGATATTCTCATAACTATGCTCAATTCTATCAATTGCTCGACAGTAATTCGTTTACCCACCGTAATACTTATGCTCTTGAGAGAAGCCACTAGTGAACCTATGGCCCCCGGGTCTATCTTCCATCATATTAATCTTCCAACACTTAGCTATTTCTATTGCCGTTTATTTTACTTTGCATCTTTATTTCTCTTTATCATAAAAATACCAAAAATAATATCTTATCATATCGACCAGGTCTCGCTCTCGTAAGTGACCGTGAAGGGATTGACAGCCCCTTTATTGCGTTGGTTGCGAGCTTCTTATTTGTTTGTGTAGGTGTGTGGGACTCGAGCGTGATCTCCTACTGGATTGATACCTTGGTTCTAAAAAACTGAGGGAAATACTTATGCTACTTTACTGCATCACCCTTTCCTCTTCAAGGGAAAACCAACGCAGTGCTCAAGAGGTAGCACACCCCACCACCACCATTTTCTAGTACTTTGTAGGATCATATTCTTGTCTGTTTCTATTGCTGCTAACCATGGCAGGATCACAAGTCGATGAGACTGACTAGGAGAACATGATGAATAAGGAGTTGCATGATAAATTTCAGCAAATGATGACTGAAGAGGTGCAAGATGTGCTGAACAATTTTGAAGAGGCCATGGATAAGATAACTGGCTTTGTGAAGACGTTCGAAACAAAGCTCAATAACAAATTTAATGAACTGCTTGCACATCTTCCACAACCACCACCGGCTGCACCTGCCACAGCTCTGCAACAACAGCAACAACAACAACAACAACAACAACAACAACAACAACAACAACAACAGCAACAACAACAACAGCAGCAACAACAATAGCAACAACAACAGCAACAACAATAGCAACAACAACAACAACAACAACAACAACAACAACAACAACAACAACAACAACAACAACAACAACAACAACAACAACAACAACCACAACAACCACAACAACAACAACAACAACAACAACAACAACAACAACAACAACGATGATGATGACGACGACTACCTCCACATCGCAAAATAGCCCTCCACCGAGCGAGCCGTGTCCCTCTTGAACTTGGCCAAACTGTTGGTGCTGCTGTTGATACTTCTGTGGCTCCTTCTACTGATGCGGAGGAGGATGATTATGCGGGAGATTACGAGGATGAGGTTGATCAAAATCAGAACTACGTGCAACCACCAGCACCACAACCACCAGGTTGTCCACATGCAAATAATGGCAATCGTAGGGCTCCCCTCAGGTGTGAGATCATCACCATCTCCCAAATCTAAAATTGATTATTCCACCATTTGAGGGTAGATACGTTCCTGATATATATCTTACTTGGGAGTTAGAAACCGAACAATGTTTTACATGTTTAGAATACCCTGAGGAGAGACGTGTTGCTGCTGCCCTTTGTGCTTTCACTAGTTTTGCTTGTGTGTGGTGGTCTCAACATCGTAGATTATATCCGAATCATATTCCAACTACTTGGGCTGCTTTGAAAACTGATATGCGTACTCGTTGGGTTCCACCATATTATCAACGTGAATTACTTCAAAAATTGCAGCTTTTAAGACAAGGAAAAAATTATGTAGAGGAATATTATCAGGAATTACAAACTGTCATGATTAGATGTGGTGTTGTTGAGGATAATGAAGCTATGCTTGCACATTTTATGGGTGGATTAAATAAAGAGATTCAGACCATTCTAGAGTATAAGGATTATAATAATATACCTCATTTATTCCATCTTGCTTGCAAAGCTAAACGTGAAGTGCAGGATCGACAGGCATTAGCACGAACTAACTATTCTGAAGGTCGACCTTCATCATGGACACCGCGTGCATCCTCTACTTCCACCGCACCTCCATGATGTAGGGTGGAACCCTAGATGGCCAATCTTTCACGAAAGGAGCGGATCCCATGATGAACACGAAGAACACGGGGGGAAACACGAGGGGAGACACAAGAGAAACACTAAAACCAACAAGATAGATCACACATGCGCTAGATCCATGAACACAAAGGGAGATACATGATCCACGATCAACAAGGGATGATACACGGTAACCGGTTCTTCTCCATAGGAGGTCTTAATGGGGGCCACCCAAAAGGGGGTCTTGAATCCAAGGGATCTTCTCCGAAGAGGGGCTGCGGTCTCTCTCGTGGAGTAGATCCGTAATGGATGAGCAAAGCTCTATCTCTAATGAGCTATTACTTTGCTAACCCTAACTAGGAGGAGGTGGAGGAGTATATATAGTCTAGGGACACGAAGGGGTAAGTGAGGGTACATGGGCTTCAGCCTGCCACACTGTCCACAGACAGGCATCGGACGTTCGGCGGGTGTCGGACGTCCGGAGTCTCACGAAGGGCTGGTCGTCTGGAAGTCTTTGGACTTCCGCTATTTTCCTTCTATCGCCGTGGCACCGGTCGTCTGGTGGTGCTCGGTCGTTCGGGACCTGGGAGGTGTCGGACGTCCAGTCTCGGTCTGTCGTCCGCTCACTGAAGAGTTCCTCAGCTGTAGCTATTCTGGCAGGCTGAACCTCTAGGCGTCGGATGTCCGGTAAGCACCGGTCGTCCGGTGGCTGTGACTTGATGTCAGCCCTTTCTTTTGTTCCTCGCGCTTGGTGTCCTCGCCGTCTTGTCCAATGCTATCCATGGGCTTCCTCCTAGTTCCTGGACATGCATAGCTCACACGTTTGAGGTAGTAGCCATGTCTCACATGTAGAAAGTGAAGGTTCGGTGAGGAGTGAGTTAACCTTGTGTCCAATGGCGTGTGTTCGAGGTCTCGTCTTATGTACCCTTGGGTCATGGGGAGTGGTCGAAGTGGACATGGGGATGATCGTAGGATTCTCCGCGTCATCTCCTCCCCCCCTTGGGAAAGATTCAACCTCGGATCATGATCCTCATCTCCATGGAAACGGTTGTCGTGGACAGACTTGTAGTTGGACGGAGTTGAAGGCATGGCGCAAACCAAGTACTCCAAGGTGTCTCCGGTATGTGGTACATGCAAAATGAGCAAACATAAAGTACACTTGGAAATACAATGGTTAGCGCACACAAAGTGTCCATCAAGTAAGTATGTGTCTGTACGGCAAGATTGTTCGTGACAAAGCGCATGAAGCTTATCAAGATGATCTAGAATGATATGCAAAGCATCCATTGTGCACACAAATGTGTCGTGAATATGATCAATGCAACCACGGTGCAAAATTATGTCATAGTGAGACGGTTTATCAAAAGCATGAATATGGCAATGGATTCTCAATATGATTATGTTATCATGCAATTGATGATGGACAATATGATCATGATGTATGAATATGCCATCAAGGAAGATCACAACAAATTTGCTAAGGAAATGCACAAGCTCATATAGCATGTATGACATGGGCATACAAGATGCAACAAGGCAATCATAATGTGAGTCAATCCATGCATAGGGTGCAAACTTGTCATGTGTATGATATGTCCATCGAGCATGACATGTGTGAGCACAATCAACAAATATGGAGGTCTTCGTGTACCAATGCTCGATGTCGTGGCATGAGTGGAGGTTCGAAAGTGCATCCAATAAGTCCAAGCGCTCCTCAATGCGAAGGTCCATAGAGCCAATCTTCAATGTCGGTTCTCCATCCAATATGTGCAACATGTAGAGAAGAAGAAGGAAACAACAATGAAAGAATGACCCATCCAATATGCGTATGTGAGGATGGCTCAAAGGGAAGGAGGTCACCTTTAGGATATTCTCGCAAATGTTGGTGTTGCACCTCGTGTATGCCTTCGCATGACCAAGTTGTCGCATAGCAGCACCGCCTTGTGAACCCTCCAAAATGAAAGAACATGAAAAACTTGGAAAAACAAATGAGGTTAGCAAAAGTGCAAAACCTATCATTCGTGTGGTAAGATACCCAACAAGTGTATGCATCATGATCATCATAAGAAAGGACAAGGGAGCATTTCATAGTATGGAGGCATATGATGCGAGAACAACCAAATACAATAGACTCAATCAAACAAGCATGCATCACAAGTAATATGTCCAAGTCTCTGAGATCAATAAGCATAGATGCAACAATTGGAGGCAAGCAACAATGAACAAGATGTATCATGTGAGAGGCATGAACATATATGTCATCAACCCAAGAAAGCAAGTAAGAATGGAACATGGGCGATGCGACAAAGCAATCAATCATAGTGATCAAGTCATGCAAGCTAGTAGTGCGAAGATGCAATGTCCTAGGAGTAACCATGGCAAACATGTCATGTGTGAAAATGGTGGGCATACATAATGCATATGACATATCACATGTATGTAAGCAAGATATGAGCAAAATATGTTCATGGTACACATGGCAATAGCAACAAGGATCTCCACCAAGCATGCAAATACACATAGGAGTAGCATAATGGTGAATCATGGGTAAGTGCAAGCAAGGGTCACAATTGCATGGCAAAGACATAGAAATAGGCATGGCATGCAAAGTGAACATGAGAAAATGGGCATAATGTAACAAGTGATATATAGCCCATAGCCGTGTGAGAGCCAAGTAAAAGAGATGCGCGTAGTCCTTGCGCAAAGGGAATGGTGGGAATGATAATCCACGTGATCCCAAATCGTCGTTGCTCTCAAGAGCTCGTTTCGTCAACTCTTTGGATTGAGAGGTTGATGAGTATACGTGAGTACCTACACAAAACAAAGACAAAGGGAAAAATGTGTGTGCGTGGTATATGTACACATTATCCATCATGATGTGCATGTGCTTGTGTTGGTTAGCACAAAATATCCAATGCTCAAATAAATGAGATGCATGATATATAAACATGTCATCCATCATGATAGGTTTGTTGCTATGCATAGCATAATGGAGACTCAAATTGTGTAATGCATCATGGGAAATATGTAGAGCATTGTTATTCATGGAATGCATATGGTGCAAGCAATTATGGGTATCATGCAAAGTATGGAATGCTTCGAAATCTCCTAATATGTACGAGGGAACTATGGGGGTCTCCTCATGATCATCAGTGGAAACATCACATGGAGAATATTGACAACATCCAAAACGATGCATAGTTGGAACATTGTGATCATGACAAGGCATAGTAGATGAATTGCGCAAATCATGTAAAGGAAGCATGGAAATGTCATCACATGAAAAACAAAAGCCAATGACCATCATCTCGTCTTCTATGCCATAGGTGCAAATGGGATTTATTTGAATGGGGCATGCATAGCTACTATGTTGAGATTGAAATGATGCTATATGGGAGATCTCACTCATAGCATATGAATAGTTTAAAGGATTATCAAACATGATGTGACCTATAGAATTTTCACATGATATCCTATGGAGCATAGCATCACAACTAGGCAAATCAACATGCTCATCATCATATTCATCATAAATTGGTAAGTCATGACATGAAGAATTCGCACTAGCATGAAGCATGGGAATAGGTGGATCAACATCATGCAAGCAATCATTGGTGGGATAGTCCATTAGTGGGACAATAGAAGCACCATCACCTATGTTACCTTTGGAGCATCGCTCATGTGTTGTAGGCGAGGTGTCGAAGACGAAGTCGTCATCATCTTCATCTTGATGGAACCATGTGGTGGTGCATCATCGTCCACCATGTCCATCGTCGCCGTTGGAGATATGACTCGTCGAGGATAGGCATGTCGTCATGTAGGAGACCTAGCACCCAAGAATAAAACACACTCGGAGTAGAGGTTAAGGTGTTAGAAATCATAGTGGCCTCACATGCCGTGTCAACTACCTAACTCACTAAGTGTTGTGGCTCACTCACTCCCTCTTGGATGCTCTCACTCATATGGTTGGTGGAGTCACTCAAATGGCTCTCAACCTCACATAGTATGTGTGGCATGCTCTCATGTGTGGGGGTAGTGGTGGTCACACTCATCCTCTCATTGGAAATGCACTCTATGTCATATATGGTGGAGTCACTCATCTCACTCATGGGGTGGTGGCTCTCCTCACATGTCAATTTGGTCATCTCATGATATGTGGGTGTCGGAGAGATGTAGGTGCAAACGTCTCCATGCTCAATCTCGTACTCGTAGCCGTGGATAAAGGCCGAAGATGGCACATCATCACTCTACTCTAAGACAAAAGATAAGGTCTCATGTGCGGTCTCATAGCTTGACTCGGAGTATGAGTCCAATATGGGTGTTGTCTTCATGTTGTTGAAGAGGTTCATGCTCGTTGCCATAGTCGAAGGGGATGGCCCTTGCTCGACCTTTTTGTCACCGTCTTGCTGTTGGAGGCCCATATGATGTGGCACCTTGAAGCTCATCTCCATGATCGAAGGGAAATTCCCATGCTCGACCATCTTTCTTGAGGGGCTTCAGAAGATGGAAGTGTCGTCGTCACTTTGGGGTGGTTGCCTTGTAGTTGAATATGTCGATGTAGGCGAACTCATGGGAAGTAGGCGAAGATGTCGTACGTCCAAAGGTGAAGATGCCAAAGTGGTTGGTGTAGCTGTAGCTCTGTCTTGGTGGTGCTTGTCTCGCGGTCTTCTCTTTTTCTCTTGAAGCTTGGCCTTGGCGTGAGGTAGGGTTTGTTGGGACTTGTAGGTTTGTGCTTGTGGAGCATCTTCATGATGATGGTGTCATTGTCGTACTTGAGCTCGTAGTAGATGTCGTTCGTCGCCGTCGTGCACATGTGCTTGGAGGTGACTTGCCCTTCATGACGATGTGGATCACGAATGTGATGGTGGTCGCCATGGAGATGTGGACGTGGATGACTTGGGCTTGTATCACTTGGGTGCTCTGAAGATGATCGACTTGCTCGCCGCCGCCTTGAAGATGACGAAGGGGAAGTATACTTGATCAAGGCCCAAATCTCCTCCATCCTTGCATCTTGCTCCTCCTTTTGTGCGGAAAACTTGTTGTCGAAGTAGTCCCTTCTCCTAGCTTTGGAATGTCGTAAGTCGGTGGTGATGTTGTCGATGACTTGTATTGCTCGTTGTAGTCCGAAGTGGGGAGTTTTGTTGTTGTAGTTGTACGCGCCATCGTTGTTGTGGTAGACCGGAGATGAAATGCGTTGCCTATCCATCACAAGACTCGAGCAAATATGCGTGGGAGAAAGAGAAGAACTATACCAAATGTACCTTGACCGATGTTGAAAATGGATCAATGATCACTCAATGATGTAACAAGGAAATAGCACAATTGGTACCGATCTTGTCGATTTCTCACACCTACACAAGTAAGGCTTATAGTGGAGCTCGGTGAGGATAGTGGCATAATTTTTTTTAATCCAAAATGTTAGCAAGAGTCAATAAAGTTGAAAGAGATTCACAAATTTGCAAGTGAAACAAGTAGACCAATAGCAATGAATGGCACACGAAAACGCACATACGAATAGATAAATGGGGTCGTGCAACCAAGGATGAGCACAAAATGTGGAATCCACGGAAAACGCTCGTGTTGCACAACTCAAGAGAGACGCTAGCACGATTTCTCAATAGGCGGATACGACACTTGTGCACAACCTATGAGATGCAAAAAGTATCAACATTCTATCCCAAGTATGCTATGTATGATGTTCCAGTGGTATGATCCAAGATGATCGGATATGACAATCTTAAATGCAATGTGGTATGATGCTGTGGCTATTGCTTACAAGCTTCTTTGCTATTTCTATTTTTCTTAAAAGCTTTGTTCTTTTTTTGTATGGCCACTTTGGCACAATGCACAAACCAAGATAGCTATTGTATATATGCGGGAACAAACATGTGGCACAAGGGATGATATGATACCAATATGATATGGTATGTATGGAATGGAAGGTAGATCACTAATGTGCACAAGTAACATTGCCGGCAATTCTCAAATGGCTAGTCTCGATAGGCATGTGACGCAAAATGGGCTAGGGTTATCAATGCAATGGCAAGGGGAATATACAATGGAGGGATACCACGATACCAAGATGATATGGAGGTTACCGTCCTTGGCGATGATGACTGGCGGTGTTCTTGATGTAGATACCAAGATGATGGAGACTCATCCCTAAGTAGCCGAAACACCTTAGGAAATAGAAAAACCATGAACTCAAAATCTCAAATGTCAAATGTCAAATGGTGGTAGCGGGAATGCGGTGGTCGTTGCGGAAGCATAAAGGGATTGCGGAAATGCAATGATGGGTTGTGGAGTATGCAATGCGGAAATGGAGGGTAAGGTGGTGGACTATACACGGTGTCAGAGTTGGAAGCCCAGTCCCTAAGTATCCGAAACACCTTAGGATACACAACTCACAACACAAACAAAATTGGGTTAAGTCGGTGTGGAAGAAGTGTATGGTTGGTAAGCCTATGCGGAAGTGGTGGTGGTGGTTGATGAAGAAGCAACTGTCCCCAAGTAGCCGAAACACCTTAGGAGACTCAAATCACAACTCAAACAACCACTAATGCTCTATGGATCACAAAGGGTTAGGTTGCGGAAGTCGGTCGTGGTGTAGCAGACGATGTGGTGGAAGCCCTAGGCAAAGATACCAAAATTCACAAAATTTTATGAAGTAAAAATATATTGGTGGTATTTTTGTGGGAAGGGGGATGTCAAAAGCTTCAAAATGAGCTAAAGAACATCAAAACCGGAGTTCGGATGAATTAGTTCTGGCCGAAACAAGAATCAGCTGAAGTCTGAAACTACAGGTTATGGACGTCCGTAAAAGGACGGATGTCCGGTCGGGCTTGGAATCCGTAAATTCTGTTCTGTTGGCTGGTTCCGGTCGTCATGTAAGTTGCGGACGTCCGGTCATTCGGAAAGCTCCGGACGTCCGTAAAAACGTCGGTCGTCCGGTGGGTCGGGGTCAATGCGAGATGCGAGTTTCGGGACGCGATTTTGGGCGGAAAATGGAGATTTTGGGGTCAAAATTGATGAGATTTCATGGATGGAAAGTAGGAAAAATTGGGGAGATGCTAGATCCACTCGAAACCATGGATCAAAATCAACAAAAAATCATCAAATCAACAAATCACATAAAAATTTGGGGCAATTTTTAGTGGGGATTTTCGAATTTAGAGAAGAACTCAACAAAATTAGGCTAGAAAACGAAGAGGGGAGGCTCCGAAATCGTGATCAACGTGGATCATGATACCAAGATGATGTAGGGTGGAACCCTAGAGGGCCGATCTTTCATGAAAGGAGCGGATCCCGCGATGAACACGAAGAACACGAGGGGAAACACGAGGGGAGACACGAGAGAAACACTAAAACCAACAAGATAGATCACACATGCACTAGATCCATGAACACAAAGGAAGATAGATGATCCACGATCAATAAGGGACGATACACGGTAACCGGTTGTTATCCAAAGGAGGTCTTGATGGGGCCCACCCAAAAGGGGGTCTTGAATCCAAGGGATCTACTCCGATGAGGGGCTGCGGTCTCTCTCGTGGAGTAGATCCGTAATGGATGAGCAAAGCTCTATCTCTAATGAGCTATTACTTTGCTAACCCTAACTAGGAGGAGGTGGAGTAGTATATATAGTCTAGAGACACGAAGGGGTAAGTGAGGGGGTACATGGGCTTCGCCCCGCAAAACTGTGCACAGACAGGTGTCGGAGGTCCGGCAGTTGTCGGACATCCACAGGCTCATGAAGGGCCGGTTGTCCGGAAGTCTTCAGAATTCCCCTATTTTCCTTCTATCGCTGTGGCACCAGTCGTCCGGTGGCGCTCAGTCGTCCGGGACCTGGGAGGTGTCGGACGTCCGGTCTCGGTCGGTCGTCTAGTCACTGAAGAGTTCCTCAGCTGTAGCTATTCTGGCAGGCTGAACCTCCAGGCGTCGGACGTCCAGTAAGGACCGATCATCCGGTGGCTGTGAATTGAGGTCAGCCCTTTCTCTTGTTCCTCGCGCTTGGTGTCCTCGCCGTCTTGTCCAATGCTCCTAGCTGATCCATGGCCTTCCTCCTGGTTCCTGGACATGCATAGCTCACACGTTTGAGGTAGTTGCCATGTCTCACATGTAGAAAGTGAAGGTTCGGTGAGGAGCGAGTTAACCTTGTGTCCAATGGCGTGTGTTCGAGGTCTCATCTTATGTACCCTTGGGTCATGGGGAGTGGTCGAAGTGGACATGGAGATGATCGTAGGATGCTCTGCATCTCTCCATCAGGTGCCACCTCCAGCCGTGATACAAGAAAGCAGGCACAACCACCACTATCTGCCAAGAGCACACCTGCCGGGCCTGCACAGAGGTCTTCTTCTTCCATGGCATCAACAGGGCACACAAGTGATATTATTTGTCGTCATTGTAAGGGAAGAGTCATTATGCAATAGAATTCAAATTTGAGCATGTGATGGTTGCTACTAAGGATGGTGGGTATGAGTCTGCTAGTGACTATGATGAGGAGACTTTGGCTCTTATTACACGTGAAGAACATGGTGGAGATGATTCTGTTCATGAGAAGCAATGCATGGATCCTGAAGACGCTGACAAGTATGAATGTTTAGTTGCTCAACGTGTTTTGAGTGTGCAGGTCACACAAGCTGAGCAAAATCAGAGGCTTAATTTGTTCCATACAAAGGGAGTTGTCAAGGAACGCTCTGTTCGCGTCATCATAGATGGAGGGAGCTGCAACAACTTGGCTAGCATGGAGATGGTGGAGAAGTTATCTCTCAACACAAGACCACATCCACATCCTTACTACATCCAATGGTTCAACAATAGCGGCAAGGCTAAGGTAACACGTACTGTTCGTGTGCATTTTAGTATCTCTACATATGTTGATTATGTTGATTGTGATGTGGTACCCATGCAAGCATGTTCGTTACTACTTGGTAGACCACGGAAATTTGATAAAAATTCTATACACCATGCTAGAAACAACCAGTATACTCTTGTTCATAAGGATAAACACATTATTTTGCTTCCTATGTCTCCTGATTCCATTTTAAAAGATGATATTGATAGAGCTAATAAAGCAAAATCGGAGAAAAATAAGAGTGAAAATCAGATTGTCGCAAAATAATTTGAGCAACAAATGAAGCCTAATAATAAACCATCTAGTGTTGCTTTTGAAATTAAATTGCAAAGTGCATGTTTACTTGCCACCAAATCTGATATTGACGATCTAGATTTCAGCAAATCTGTTTGCTATGCTTTTGTGTGCAAAGAGGCATTATTTTAATTCGGGGACGTGCCTTCCTCTTTGCCTCTCGCTGTTACTAACATTTTGCAGGAGTTCGCAGACGTCTTTCCACAACATTGAGCATCAGATTGACTTAATTCCCAGTGCTTCGCTACCCAACCATGCGCCATACCGTACCAATCCAGAGGAGACGAATGAGATTATGCGTCAAGTCCAGGAGCTGCTCGACAAAGGTTACATACACGAATCCCTTAGTCCTTGTGCCGTTCCTATGATTCTAGTGCCGAAAAGGATGGTACATCGCGTATGTGTGTTGATTGTAGATGCATTAATAATATTACTATTCGTTATCGTCATCCTATTGCTAGGCTAGATGATATGCTTGATGAATTGAGTGGCTCTACAATATTCTCCAAAGTTGATTTGCATAGTGGATACCATCAAATTAGTATGTAATTGGGAGATGAATGGAAAATGACATTTAGATCTAAGTTATGTTTATATGAGTGGTTAGTCATGCCTTTTGGGTTAACTAATGCACCTAGTACTTTCATGAGATTAATGAACAAAGTTTTACGTGCTTTCATTGGACGATTTGTGGTAGTCTATTTTGATGATATACTGATTTATAGCAAATTTTTAGAAGAACATTTGGAACATTTATGTGCTATTTTTATTGCTCTACGTGATGCACATTTGTTTGGTAACCTGGGGAAGTGCACCTTTTGCACCGATCGGGTATCTTTTCTTGGCTATGTGGTTACTCCATGGGGAACTGAAGTTGATAAAGCCAAGATTGAAGCTATTGAGAGTTGGCCGCAGCCCAAAATGGTCACACAGGTGAGGATTTTTCTTGGACTCACTGGTTTCTATAGGCATTTTGTGAGAGATTTTAGCACCATTGTCGCACCTCTCAATGATCTTACAAAGAAGGATGTGCCTTTTGTTTGGGGTATCGCACAGGAAGAAGCCTTCACGGTATTGAAAGATAAGTTGACACATGCTCCTTTACTCCAACTTCCTGATTTTAATAAGACTTTTGAGCTTGAATGTGATGCTAGTGGAATTGGATTAGGAGGTGTGTTATTACAAGATGGCAAACTTGTTGCATACTTTTCTGAAAAATTGAGTGGGCCTAGTCTGAACTATTCTACTTATGATAAAGAATTATATGCTCTAGTTTGGACCTTAGAAACATGGCAACATTATTTAAGGCCCAAATAATTTGTTATACATTCTCATCATGAATCTTTGAAGCATATTAAAAGTCAAGCAAAACTGAACCGTAGACATGCTAAATGGGTTGAATTCATTGAGACTTTCACTTATGTCATTAAACACAAGAAGGGTAAAGAAAATGTTATTGTTGATGCATTGTCTCGTCGTTATACTATGCTTTCACAACTTGACTTTAAAATATTTGGTTTGTAGACCATCAAAGATCAATATGTGCATGATGCTGAATTTATACATGTATTGCAGAATTGTAAAGAAGGTAGAACATGGAACAAGTTTGTCGTTAACGATGGATTTGTGTTTTGTGCTAACAAGGTATGCATTCCAGCTAGCTCCGTTTGTCTTTTGTTGTTGCAGGAGGCGCATGGAGGAGGATTAATGGGGCACTTTGGCGTGAAGAAGACGGACTATATACTTGCTACACATTTCTTTTGGCCAGAGATGAGACGGGGATGTTGAGCGTTTTGTTGATCGCTGCACTACATGTCAAAAAGCTAAGTCACGACTCAATCCTAATGGTTGATATATTCCTTTGTCGTACCTAGTGTTCCTTGGGAGGATATATCTATGGACTTTTTTTAGGTTTACCTCGAACAAAGAAGGAGAGGGATAGCATATTTGTTGTCAAGGATAGATTCTTGAAAATGGCACACTTTATCCCATGTCATAAAAGCGATGATGTTGTTAATGTTGCTGATTTCTTCTTTCATGAGATTATTCGCTTGCATGGTGTGCCAAATACTATTGTTTCAGATCGTGATACCAAATTTCTTAGCCACTTTTGGAGATGTTTATGGGCTAAGTTGGGGACTAAACTGCTTTTTAGCACTACTTGTCACCCCCAAACTGATGGTCAAACTGAAGTAGTCAATACAAAATTGTCTACTATGCTTAGGGCTGTTTTGAAGAATAATAAGAAAATGCGGGAAGAATGTTTGCCTCATATTGAATTTGCTTATAATCGTTCATTGCATTCTACTACTAAGATGTGCCCTTTTGAAATTGGGTATGGTTTCCTACCTCGTGCACCTACTGATTTCTTACCTCTTCCATCTTCGGAGAAGGTTAATTTTGATGCTAAACAACATGCTGAATTGATTTTAAAAATGCATGAGTTAACTAAGGAAAACATTACGCGTATGAATGCTAAATATAAACTTGCTAGAGATAAGGGTAGAAAACATGTTGTGTTTGCACCTAGAGATCTTGTTTGGTTACATTTGTGTAAGGATAGATTTCGTAATTTGCACAAATCAAAGCTAATGCCACGTGCTGATGGTCCTTTTAAGGTGTTAGAGAAAATAAATGATAATGCATATAAACTTGAGCTGCCTGCAGATTTTGGGTTTATTCCCACTTTTAACATTGTAGATTTGAAGCCTTATTTGGGTGAGCAGGATGAGCTTCCGTCGAGGATGACTTCATTTCAAGAAGGGGAGGATGATGAGGACATCAATACCATTGTTACACCCACATCCCCTGTTGCTATACATATTGGACCAACTATTAGAGCTCGCACACGCCAATTAAATTATCAGGTACTTTCGTTTCTTAGTAATGATTCTAATGTTCATGGGAATATGATGCTACCAAAATTAGATACATTTGTTTTGCTTACAAATGAAGGGCCTAGCTTGGAGAAGACTGAACATTGGAGGAAGAACAAGCATGGAGTTGATGAATGTGCAAGGGAAACAAGAACGGAGTTTCAAGTGATGATTTCAGGACTTTGAAGCCACCATAATGAGTGCACGAAGCCTTGGATGAAATATCTAAGATGCCACTTCATAATTTTCGTCCAGAGGCTATTCTAGGTGCCGCGTCACCTTAATATTGGGCTAGGCCCATGTATTTTCAAAATACTTAAGTATAGGCTATTTTAGAGTCCGTATGTGTGGGAAACAAGAGTGAGTGGTTTCGGACCCCTTGTCGGTGTCAAAACCGGCGGATCTCGGGTAGGGGGTCCCGAACTGTGCGTCTAGGCCAGATGGTAACAGGAGGCAAGGAACCCGATGTTTTACCCAGGTTCGGGCCCTCTTGATGGAGGTAAAACCCTATGTCCTGCTTGATTAATATTAATGATATGGGTAGTACAAGAGTAGATCTACCACGAGATCAAGGAGGCTAAACCCTAAAAGCTAGCCTCTGGTATGATTGTTGTATGATGAAGTTGTCCTACGGACTAAAACCCTCCGATTTATATAGACACCGGAGAGGGTTAGGGTTACACAAAGTCGGTTACAATGGTAGGAGATCTTGAATATCCGCATCGCCAAGCTTGCCTTCCACGCCAAGGAAAGTCCCATCTGGACACAGGACAAAGTCTTCAATCTTGTATCTTCATAGTCCTGGAGTCCGGCTGAAGGTATAGTCCGGCTACCCGAACACCCCCTAATCCAGGACTCCCTCAGTAGCCCCTGAACCAGGCTTCAATGACAACGAGTCCAGCGCGTAGATTGTCTTCGGCATTGCAAGGCGGGTTCCTCCTCCAAATTCTTCATAAAAGTTTGTAAACACCAAGAGTAGTGTCCGGCTCTGCAAAATAAGTTTCCATGTATTGCCACAGAGAGAATAATATTAACACAAATCTAATCCGCTGACGTATTCCGCAGCGTGACATCACACTATGGCCAAGCCTTTATTCGAATCGTTTTCACTTTTCCACCTCAGCGTGTGTTGCGAGGCGGTTTCCTTGGCACGTCTTGTCAAAGCAGAGATCGTGTCCCCTTTATTTACGGGATTCTCATCAATACGGACGTGGGTAACCCAATCGTGCCTGTTAGCATGTCTTCTCTATTAAAGGCGAGTCCCAAACGGTTACGGGGAGGGCTCCTGGTATTCAACCTCATATAAAGAGACCAAGGCCTTACTCCTTTTCTCCAATCTCAAAACAAGTTCACCCGTCGCCTCGACTTCCAACACCCTAGGCTCCAGACTCCAGGCGCTTCGGACCTTCGACAATGTTCGGTTCTGACCTTCAAGGCCGATGGATGCCCTCCTCCGTCACGGAGGAGGACGTGCTAAAGTTGAGAGAGGCTAAGTTCTTGACCGCCGAAATTTTGCATAGGTTGCCTGCTCAAAGGCAGGCTATTCCCAGTCCCCAGCCTGGTGAGAGCATAGTGTTCATGTCTCACTTCCTTCGGGGGTTAGGCTTCCCGATGGATCCCTTCATGAGGGGGCTGATGTTCTATTATGGGCTGGAATTTCATGACTTAGCTCCGGAGTCCATCCTCCACATTTCCTCATTCATCGTTGTGTGCGAAGCGTTCCTCCGTGTTACTCCTCACTTTGGATTATGGCTCAAGACTTTTGGAGTGGAGCCGAAGATGATCGAGGGACGGCACGCAGAGTGCGGAGGCGCTATCATAAGTAAGAATGCTGATGCTCCATGGCCCGAGGGCTCCTTTCAAGAGGAGCTCGGCTTGTGGCAACGAGAGTGGTTCTATATCACCGCTCACAGGAGCACCAAGTGGGTGGCGCCTCCTGCCTTTCGCTCGGGTCCCCCACCACGGCTAGCGTCATGGGTCAACAAAGGATTAGATTGGGGGTTATCCAAAGACGTGCCCTTGTTGTAGGGCCGCATTAGGGATCTCTTAGAAAGAGACCTCAACCTGGTCAAGGTGACGCAGGTCATGCTGATTCGCCGAACACTGCCCGGCAAACGTCGCTCCCTTCGTCTGTGGGAGTTTAATCTGAAGGGACCACGAGCTCTTCAGCATTTTATGGGCGCAACGCCCATGGAGATGTATGAAATGTTCTTCGGATCACAAGCAATGTGTCCGGATTTGACCAAGGGCGCAGGTTTAAGCTGCAATCGCCCGGATACTCAAGTAAGTAACCTTGTGCCCGGACTCGCTATCTGTAAAATTGTCATAAATTCGCCCCTAAAAGAGCTGTCCTTTTAAACAAGAGTGGATAGCGAAGGCAAAGCTGATCAGGTGTCCGGCTCCCCTTCCTGAGACCAGGCCGGATCCCGTGCTAGTCAGGATGTTCAAGATCATGCCTTTGGAGGGAAGTGAGGGGGAGGACAAGGAAACTATGGCCTCCTCGAAGGAGGCTGCTCCGAAGGGAAGAACCGACAATTCCTCTCCTAAGGGGAAGAAGAGGGCCGCCTCTGACGACCCAGAGACCATGGCCTCAAAGCGGGGGGAAAAGTCCTCGTCAGAGGGTCCGACGCCGGGGAGATCCTCGGCCAAACTACGCCCTTAAAGGGATCAGCCCTCCAGCGAGCCGTAAGTAGAGAAAGATTTTCCTTTAGAGGGATGAGAGAAATCCTTGCTTTTTATCTGAGAAGATTAATCGACATTTTACTTTGTAGCTCGGACCTCAGCCCTTCTCAGCAGAGCTCGTCTTTGGGGGATCTTCTTCCGGAGATGATGGAGAGTGGAACGCCTCCCCCTGTCGTACCGCCTGGTGAGGCGGGCGACCCTGAGGTGTCGTCACGAAGGGTTTCTCCGAATCCGGCAGGGGTGGAAGGTAGCCATATGTCCCCCCAAGGTTCTCCGCGTTCGGCCTTCAATGGAGGTCATAGGACGAGTCCGGCACCGTCCGATGCGTGGTCGGAGGAGCTGATGATTCTGCTGGGGCGAGCTTCTATCTCAGAGGAGCACCGTGCATTGATGGGTACGGTGATTGGAAGGATTTCGTCCGCAGAAAGCGGATTGCATGAGGCCGTCAGAAGTTTGCTGACGGGTTTTGAGGTATGTTTGATAATGTACTTTTTTGTCAGTTGCGCATAAACAAGATGCGCCATGTGTAGATAGTAGCCCCTGAGACTCTGTGCATTGTCAAAATTGACGGCGCGTAGAGGATCATAATCCCAGGTCTAAATGTCGCCTTTGTATACAGGTGGCGAAGTGTCCGGAATCGAGCCGAACTGATGATTTTTCCGAACTAAAGCGGCAACTTGACGTGGCAGATGCCGACATCGCGCTCGTCAATGAGCGGCTTGATGAGGCTCAAGGTATGCAATTCCTCGGGCGGCATCTGGTAAGAGGAGCTTTATGCCAGTATCTTACAATGTGTGTGCTTGACGCAGATGGTGCGGGCGCCGTGGAGAGTCTTCGGGCGGAACTTTCCCGAGCTAAGGAACAAGCCAGGAAAAGTGATGCGGCTGCCGAGAAGGCCCTTGAAGAGCTGAGAGACGAACATGCTGCTCACTGCCGAAGTAAGAAGGAGATGGCCGTGATGGCCGTGAAGTTAAAAAGTGCTGCTGACCATTGCAACTTTCTTGAGAAAGAAGACCGGGCGAGACAGACGGACTTAGAGAAGGCCGTTGCTGATGCCAAGGACGCTCGCTCGGCGATGAGAGCTGCGATGGAGGAGCTGCGTCAGGCCGGACAGATTGTGGCTGGAAAGCCCTTTATGCTGCGGAGGAAGTTTTGCGATCTGAAGTTTGCTCCATTGGACCGGATGTGGAGTGCGGAGGACACCTATCGGGATTTGGCAGCGAGTGCTGCTGATGCGACCGAATACTTTCGAGATCAAGAACATTACGAAGTGGAAAGGTTTTTCTGGTCGTAGTTCCAGAATCCAGAGCATCCACTGGCAGTGGACGATCGTCTGGCTCAATGGGCCGCACTGAATAGATTGTCCGGACTCGCCATGAAGTACGTCATGGGTCATTTGTGGCTGGGGAGATCGGAGCCGAAGAGTTATTTCAGCTTGGTACAGCAATTCCTTGACACGGTGCCACATATCAATGCGATGAAGAGGTCAGCATGCATAGAGGGCGCACAGATGGCTCTTGCCCGTGTCAAGACATACTGTGCAGAGATGGAGACCACCTTCGTTGCATCCCGAGAATCGGACAAAAGCCGAGTACCCTCTGAGCACTATTTTCAGGAAGTCCTTGAAGGCGCTCGTGTAATAGAGACGCAGTGCTCGAAGGATGCTATGTTCTTATAGCATATGTAATTATAAAGCAATATTTTGATGAATTGTAGTAGCCTTTTATACTTGTGCCTTCAAGTATTTGGAACACCTCCTGTGCGGCCGTTTTAAGATATATATACAAAATCTGAAAGATTGCAGTCGTTGGCTTCAGCCCCCACGCACATAGTGTGGGGGTGCTCGTAGAAGGCGCATTTTCACACTTAATCCAACATCTTGGTCCGACAAAGGAGGTGATAGCGCAGCGAGCTAGGCAACCGGACTATAATGCTTTAACACTTTCACTTAGCCATAGGAGCTTGACAATGGGACTATTTAGGTAGCCCCTGGTGGCGACTGCGCTCGCCCGAATTCAGGGCGCGTATGTGCCTGGCTGGGAAACGGCCCTTCGTTAATGCGGAGGAATCCTACAGATTCCGAAGAGTCATCGAGTGGTTGACCAGTCTCACGCCATATCATGACAGTCAGTTTTCGGCTTTCTCTATTGAGGTGCTCGCCTGGCCGAACCAGGGCACAATCGCAGTAGTTCTCCTGGTGCCGCCTTAGCCGATAGAGCGGAACATAAGGCGGCCGAACACAGGAGCCGGGCAACCCAACATTTGACCAAAATCATGACTAGGAGCTGATGCATATAAGGCCAAACTCGCGACGCCGAACACTCCCTAAGGTATTCGGTCTTTATGAGAGTGGGCGAGGTAACGCTCTGAGGTATAAGCCCCTAGTGTCCAGGTACGTGCAAGAATTCTGACGTGGCCACATGCCAAGACGCCAGCCTCCTCCTTGGTCATAGAACCAGGGGATGCGTATCAACAAGAGACAGTAAAAAAGGTTTATGCAGGGTCTTAATCTGAAAAGAATCCTTGGAACGGGTCCCTACTGCACGTCTGCGCCTGTGTCTCCGTTGTGCCGTATCCTGGACGGGCGCAGCACGATGTTCATCTGTAAAAAGAGAGAAACTAGGTTGAAAAAGGGGTGTGCCGAACAAAAGTTATATGAAATAAACAAAGTGTAAAGTAAAATATGAAAAATTGAGCTTTATTGTCTCTTATTTTATACGTGTGAAGCCCCTAGTGCAGGGGTATATGGCCACTAAGCCTTTATCAACGATACTTTTGTGCCGGACTCGTCTATCCGTGTCCGTGGTCTTAATGACCTGTTCCGATGTTCTTGCTGGTGAAGCCATTGTATTGTGGGGCTGTTAAAGCGGCCGCACAATCCTCCGCTTGGGGGAGGTGTTCTCACTGCTTCCCCTTTAAGGAGATGATGCCGCGTGGACCGGGCATCTTAAGCGTAAGAGATGCATAATGCGGTATTGTGTTAAAGCGGGCGAAAGCTTCGCGTCCCAGTAGTGTTTGATAGCGACTTGAGAATGGAACAATGTGGAAAGTCAGCTTTTCGCGACGGAAGTTATCGGCAGAGCAGAAAATAACCTCGAGCCGGAGAAAACCCATGCAATGGGTGTCCGGACCTGGCGTTACTCCTTGAAAGGAGGTTTTGCTGTGGCGGATTCTTTTTGGGTCGATCCCCATGTGGCGGATTGAGTCCTGATATATTAGGTTGAATCTGCTGCCACCGTCCATAAGGACATTTGAAAACTGGAGTCCGCCAATTATTGGATCGAGTCCCAGGGCAGTCCAGCCTGGGTTCCTGACACTTCTAGAATAATCCAGATGATCGAAGATGATTGGTTTTGGCAACCAGTGGCGGGATTCCTTTGGGATAGGCCATGGGGCGCGTACCTTTATGGGTGCCACACGTTTTGGTATGTGGAGTAAGTTTACTATTTTTACTTCTTGTGGGAAATTCTTTTGGTTCCTTGTACTCTGCTTTTGGGGTTCGTCCTCGTCTTCGCTTGGTGTGTCGAGCCCCTTATGTTCGGCGTTGAGTCTGGCGGATTGTTTGAAAACCCAACAATCTCTATGGGTATGGTTAGCAGGCTTTCCGGGAGTGTTGTGTATTTGACATATCCTATCCAAGATTTTGTTTAGGTTGGATAGGTCATCCCTATTATCTTGGAGGGGCGGCTTTTTCTGATTCTGTCGTGAGATTTTGAATCTGGCGTTGACTACCGTGCTCTTTGGACTTTTTTCCTTAGTCCGGCGATGGTCCTTATTGCGTCGCGGTTTTTCGTTTCCATCCCTAGTTTCGGATGTACTTGGGTCACTGGTGCTGCATCTTGCCAACCAGCTGTCCTCTCCTGCGCAAAAGCGGGTCATGAGGCTTATTAGTGCGGCCATTGTTCTTGGCTTTTCTTGGCCGAGGTGTCTGGTGAGCCATTCGTCTCGGACATTATGCCTGAAAGCCGCTAAGGCTTCAGCATCCGGACAGTCGACTATCTGATTCTTTTTAGTAAGAAATCTATTCCAGAATTGCCGAGCTGACTCTCCGAGCTCTTGAGTTATGTGACTAAGATCGTATGCATCCGGAGGGCAGACATAGGTCCCTTGAAAATTTGCTCGGAAAGCGTCCTCGAGCTCTTCCCAACTTCCGATTGTGTTTTCAGGAAGGCTTTTGAGCCAATGCCAGGATGGCCCTTTAAGCTTTAGGGGTAAGTATTTTATGGCGTGGAGGTCATCTCCTCTAGCCATATGTATGTGGAGGATATAATCCTCGATCCAGACTCCAGGGTCTGTTGTTCCATCATATGCCTCTATGTTTACGGGTTTGAATCCCGCTGGAAATTCATAATCCAGGACCTCATCGGTGAAACATAGGGGGTGTGCGGCACCCCTGTATTTGGGTGTGCCGGATTCTGATAATGGCTTTATTGCATTGCTTACGAGAGCTTGCTTTCTTGGCCCGTAAATGGACCTAGTTGGGCCATGATGCAAATCCTTAAGTGGGTCGCATGCCGGTTAAGTGCGGCGCTGCTTGCCACTTTATGCTGGCCATGGGGTCGTCTATCCGACCGTGTGGCTTTCTCACTTTTGGAATGCGAGGGCTCTAAGGCCTCCTCGTCGAATTCAGGCAGTAGCTTTCTCTTCGGATAGCTTTTAGTGCGGCGACTGTCGCCGTATTTGTCTATGGTATTGATTACTTTACTCCATCTGATCCTGAGTGCATCTTCCGTAGTTTTTAGCTTCCGCTTCTCCTTTTTCAGGCTGCGTGCGGTTGCAATGAGCTGTTTGTGGAGGTTCTTCTGCTTCATGGGCTTGTCCGGTGTAGGGTCGTCCGGAATGCCATTTTCACTAGGGGAGGGATGTTCGGTTTCTGAATCCGGGTTGTCCTATTGGGACGGTTGCTCTAAGGCATGCTCGTCGTCTACCGGCTCATCCTGCTCTATGCATGGGTCTTTATCGAGGCGGGGCTTGGGTCGGCATTTATGCCGACACTTTGATTGTTTTTCGAGAGATCGATCCCTCTTTCCATCCCCGTTTTCCTCGTTGTTGCTTCCTTTAGGGGTATCCACCATGTACACATCATGAGATGAGGTGGCTGTCCAATGCCCTATAGGTGTTGGTTCTTGGTTGTCTCCTGCATCGTCGTCCATACCGTCGATGTCTTCGGAGTCGAAGTCGAGCATGTCGGTTAAGTCGTCGACAGTGGCTACGAAGTGGGTGGTGGGTTGGTTTTGAATTTCTTCATCATCTAAATCCCATCCTTGCTGACCGTAGTCCGGCCAGGGCTCTCCTGATAAAGAGAGAGACTTTAGCGAATTCAGGATGTCGCCGAAGGGCGAGTGCTGAAAGATGTCTGCGGCGGTGAACTCCATTATCAGCACCCAATCGGATTCGATCGGCAGGGGCGCGGGGGGCTAGGAGTTCGGAAAGGAATCCGGCTCCTCGGAGTCACGGGCCATGCGGAGTGCGGGGCTGGAGTTCGGCTCGATCGCCTCTGAGATCGTAGCCCTTGAGGCAGTGTCCAACCGCTGATCCTCGATCGGCGCAGTAGGCTCCGAATCAATGGTCGGAACCGATGCGTGTGCGGCCTCCAAGGCGCTGTTCGGCGGCAGAGCTATATCATGCCCGTTGAGACAGTGCGGCGCGCTTGGCTGTGGCTCGAATCCGTCGAAGATCAAGTCCCCGCGGATGTCAGCCGTGTAGTTTAGGCTTCCAAACCTGACCTGATGGCCAGGGGCGTAGCTTTCGATCTGCTCAAGGTGGCCAAGCGACTTGGCCCGTAGTGCGAAGCCGCCGAAGACGAAAATCTGTCCGGGGAGAAAAGTCTCACCCTGGACTGCATCGTTGTTGATGATCGAAGGAGCCATCGGGCCTAAAGGCAACGACACAGAGGAACTCTCAATGAAAGCACCAATGTCGGTGTCAAAACCGGCGGATCTCGGGTAGGGGGTCCCAAACTGTGCGTCGAGGCCGGATGGTAACAGGAGGCAAGGAACACGATCTTTTACCCAGGTTCGGGCCCTCGTGATGGAGGTAAAACCCTACGTCCTGCTTGATTAATATTGATGATATGGGTAGTACAAGAGTAGATCTACCACGAGATCAAGGAGGCTAAACCCTAAAAGCTAGCCTATGGTATGATTGTTGTATGATGAAGTTGTCCTACGGACTAAAACCCTCCGGTTTATATAGACACCGGAGAGGGTTAGGGTTACACAAAGTCGGTTACAATGGTAGGAGATCTTGAATATCCGCATCGCCAAGCTTTCCTTCCACGCCAAGGAAAGTCCCATCTGGACACGGGACGAAGTCTTCAATCTTGTATCTTCATAGTCCTGGAGTCCGGCTGAAGGTATAGTCTGGCTACCCAAACACCCCCTAATCCAGGACTCCCTCACCCCTCCTCCAAGGGCCACAAAATTCCCCCTCTTCCTCCATATATACAGCACTTAGGGCATCATTTAGACTTTGGGTTTTCTTTAGATTATAAGTTTGCCATAGCTGCAATTTCCCGTACTTTGTGTTCAACAACCAGACAAAGGCGTCATAGAACCCCGCCTTCATTAATAAATCTTTCCTCTTATATTTGCAATATCTAGATGGCAATCTCAGTTTCTTCCTTGTTCTTCGTTTGCTCGCAGGAAACAGACCCTCGTGCTCAGGTTGATCGTGCTCCGGCGTGGTCAATAACCACTCGGAAGTTGGTTTAGCGATTGCTAAGGCGTGACGTCTCGCACGTTCATAGTCGGATCGTCAAGGTCGACTCCCAGAGAAAACGATAGCCACCATCTCATCGAAACATTGGGACACCTTCGCCTCTATCATAAAGTATCTTGCGGGAATTCTCTGTGCTCCAATTCTGATGTAAGTACCTGTTGTATATCACTAAATTTTTACATCAGCATGCATTTTGTTAATCGGCGTGAATCGAAGCTTTATCTGATCTAAATTTACTTGTAGAAAAATGTTAAAGGCAACAATGTTGATTTTTGTAAGGAAAACTTCCTGGTAGTTTTGCATACTGAGCTGCATAAGTGTACTATCTCATATCATGCACATTATTAAATTGTAGTGATGTTCTGGTTGCCCAATCATTGATTGTGTCAATGTTTCTTTCCTATTACCTTACCTAGCTGATGATAGTTGTGCCATATTGTGTTATTTCGTGTAGGCTGGTGTGGTTTGGTTGCCCAAACATCCATTGTGTCAATGTTGCTTTCCTATTATCTGACCTGGCCAAAGATAGTAATGCTGGTGTGTTAATTTGATGTAGGCTACTAAAGATAAGAAGACAAACTCTGAAAACAGCAAGGCAACCCCATTTTTTCTTTCCAATAAATCTAGGCCAGTTAATATGGAAATAAATCTTGATTAATCTGTTCGGTTCCCCTCCTAATTTATGTTATGATGTAGTGGTTGAGACACTCTCCACTATTAATAATACAAGCATGCCAAAATCGCCATCTAAATCTGTTGAGTTTCCTCTGTCTCAAATTCAATGGAGAAAATGTATGTTTGTGAATGAATTACTGGCTGAAGCAATCATGGAAATCATGGAAGAATCTGAGGTGCACATTCTTGCGCAATAAAAAATGATCAATGATTTCAGAGACAGTGTAGCAAAGAAGGAAGAACTTGCTCACATGCTTATGGGCGTCATCTGCGCTGAGGTTGGAGATTCTGAGGTTGTAGATCGTTAAGTTCTGCCTAGTGGATGTAATTTCCTGTAATACATGCTGGATGTGCAATGTTTTTTCGTGTATGTCATACGTTTGCTTAGCGCGCCTCGCATTCCAGCTAACTGGTCGCTAGGAAGGCAAAAACATTGAAATTATTTGGTAGCATGAACAGTCGTGGGCCCTATATGAAGGAAGCGGCCCACTGTCCTTAATGGGCTTCCCTAATGGGCTCGCATGGGCCAAAATTAGCATAGGCCATTCATTGATTGGTTTTTGTCTTGTCCATAATTGATCATCGTAATAGGCTGAAATTATAGCTAGGCCAGAATCGACATTATCTAATTGGGCCAACTGACATGTTCGAACTTTAGCGGGTCCATTAAGTTAATGGGCCCTAACCAGGACGAAAGCACTATTGTGCCGCTATAATTGAAATGAGCCAACAGGTAATGCTCGACCCTGTTACCTCTCGGGTCGTTAACAGGCCGACATCGAAGCGGGCAATAAGTGGGCCCATTCGACTTCACGGGCTGTTAACAGGCAGATACTAAGGTCGGGCTATTTATGGCCCAACTGTATTTTGGTCCTTTAGCAGGCCGAAAGAGATAGCGGGCTCATACTGGACCATGAAGAGCATGGGCCGCTAAGAGGCTGAAAGTTAGGTCGGACTTTATATGGCCCAACTGTCTTGTGGGCCTTTAGCGGGCCGAAAGAGAAACTGGGCTGGTATTGGTCATGAAGAGCATGGGCCATTAAGAGGCCAAAACTCAGGTCCAACTACAAATTTTCCCACTCATTTATGGGTCGTTAACGAGCTGAAAGACACATTGGGCTGGAAATTGGCCCAACACTTAAATGGGTCGCTAAAAGGCCGATAGACGTACATCCTAAAAATTGGCCCATCCCTTGAATGGGCTGTTAACAGGCCAAAACCACATGCGGCTGATATTGATCCCAAATATAGTGGACTGTTAGTGGGCTCGAACTGACGATGGGCTGCAGTGGTGTCAAATAGTCAACAGGCCGTTGACGGGCCAAATTGCCACATCTTGTATGGGCCCTGGGCTTAAATGGACCAGACACAAGTAGGCCCTATATGGGTCGGCCTCCTAATTTTGACTGGGCCGACCTCTTTAACCTAAATGGGCCACTGTTGGGCCTTGCCACGTGCCAACGTATCATAGGCGCCTCTCGTACAATGAGTGGATGACATATGTCCCAACGCTGAGACGACACGTGCATCCTCCGACGAATGAGAATTTTACACATGGAAAATCCCCATTGGTCGGGGCTGTTAACGGGTTATCAGATCCAAATCAGAACCTGATAGCTTAACGACAACCCGTTACGGTGGATGCCATGTGTCGGTTACCCTTTATGAAAAAACTTCCATGACACGCCATTTATCGTCACGAAAGTGGGCTCTTCCATGATGATAATTTTGGTATTGTCATGGAACACTTCTACGACAGCAGAGGTATGACTATCTTGATTCTGTCATAAAATCATCATGGATGTACATCCATGACAGAAAATGTGACCTACTGTGACAAACATGTATCATCACAAAAGTGGTTTATTTGTAGTGTAAGTGGGAGGTTCATGCAGTGGAGCTGGCTGTTCCATAGTATTTGAGATTGTCGGATTGCGGGTTCCGGCAAACCCTTGTGAGGTTCAAACTGTGGGGTGCGCACGAAGAACACTTTATTCCTTGCTCGCTCGCTCAACGATTCCACTGCCTAGCTCGACGGACCGAAAGAACAAGAGATGCGAGGGTTTATACTGGTTTGGGCCACCTTGAAGTGTAATACCCTACTCCAGTTTGTGGGTGGATTGCCTCGAGGGGCTGAGGATGAACTAGTACAATGGACGAACCAGCTCAGGAGGTGAGGTGTTCTTGAGCTCGATGAACTGGTGAGCTCATGAGGGTGGAATGAATCTGATTCCAGATCCCTCTCTATGGTGGTGGCTAGGTCCTATTTGTAGTGGCCTTGGTCCTCTTCCCAAATGTTAGGTGGGAAGGGATCCCACAACGACCAAGTTTGAAGGGGGACAACAATTACAAGCTATCCTGACAAAAGGTAGTCTTAGCCTGCCAAAGGCTCTAGTGGTGATGCTGTAGTGGGCTCCGCGATGACATCCTTCCTGCCGTCCTGCTGGTCTTGGTCTTGTTGCACCGATATGGAAACCTTTGCCTCATTCCTTGGGACCCCGTGCTTGCGCTTGCCTCCTTAGCACCAAAGAGGAAACTGGTACACTGCGCCCGCTGGCGCCCGCCTAGCCTTGGTCGTCATGGCTTACGTCACGTGAACCTCGCGAGGTGCTCCCTGCATAGATATCTCTGCTCCTCAGGAGGCACCCTAGTGAGGCTGTCCTTAGGGAGGTCTTGGCATCATCCGCCTCGCGAGGCTTGGCCCCTCGCGAGGGTATTGAGTTGTTGCTGTTGAAGATGGGTCGTGCCGGGCCGTTGGTGGAGCCACGCCCTTGGCCGCAAGCAGGCAAGTCTGGGCACCCTCGGTCCCAGAACGCCGACAGTAGCCCCCGGGCCCAAGGTGTGCCCGGACTTGGCTTCGAGGCAAAGTCAAAGGGCAAGTGCGGAGCACCGCAGGCCCCAACCGCCTGCTTCCTTGATTGACGTGTGGCGACTGGGGGTACGTGGGCGCCTCCACTCCGCCATGCGGCCTTGATATTCACCAGGCTAGGTGGCCACCGTTGCCAACACTGCTCCGCTTCCATTGTTGGCAGCACGCTCCCACAACTCCTCCATTTCCCAGAAATAGCAGTCTCTTCCCCTAACCTGACCCAACTCCAATCCTCTCCGCTGCCATAGTGCCAAGCCAGAAGAAGAAGGGGAAGAAGAAGACCCATACCTCAGTACAGGCGCCGTCGGTCTTCGAGCCCGCCATCGAGCGGTCGGTGGTGCTCAACGAGGAAGCGATGGGCAAGGTTCGCCCTGCACCTGCTTCCTACGCCGCAGTCCATAGGACGGCCATGGAGATCCCCATTCATCTTCACGCCCTCTAGGCTAGCTTGATTCCCCCCTTCTCCGATTTCTTCAATGATGTGCTCTCGCATTACCAAGTCAATGCGTTGCACCTGGATCCCTAGTCCATCCTTCTCCTCGTTGTCTTCGCCTTTTTTGCGAGGCCATGGCGGGCATTGCCCCTTCTGTGGCTTTGCTTCACCATTTCTTCTCGCTGCATCTAACCGACGCCCGCCAGCGCTCAGGGTGCGTGACCTTCCAAGCCGTTGCAGCGACGGCCGGCTCGGGGATTGACTTTGAGCTCTCACCTGTTGTGGGCGGATTTCGGAAGCGATGGGTATTCATGGATGCTAGCGTGCTCAGCGCCCTGCTCCTCCTCCCACGAGCTCCGACTATCCCTATTCTGGTTGGGGGCATGTGAAGCTTGTCGACCGGCGGCTCGCCCACGTCTGGCGTCAGCTAGCCAGGCTGAATGACCTTGGGGTGACGGTGCCTATGGTAGTGAAGGAGTTCATCCGGTGCCACATTGCTTTGCTTCAATGTCACTCTTAGCTGATGTGGGCCTTCTCCGGCGGCGAGACCCCATGAGGCACGGCGTAAAGTGCTCGAGCTCCTGACAGGAGACCCAGTGTCGGCCAATCTATCGGAGGAGGGTTGCCTCTTGTACTGCTGCTCGAACAAGGTGGAGTTCGTGAGGCAGATGCTCCCCTTCGATGAATGGGGACTGCGCCCGGTCGGCCTTGAAGGGCCCCGCGAAAGTCACGTCTTTGTGTTCCCCCTGCCTGCTACCACCTCGACGCTCACCCCAAAAGCTGGTGCAGGGGGGCGTGCACCATCGAACGCCAGTGAAGCGGCCGCCAAGGAAGCAATGTCGGTCGTGGCCCCCGAGGTGGTGGCTTCCGGGGCTTGGGTGAACAACCCCGAGGCGGCGGCTGTGGGGCTAGCGCGGTCCAAGGCTCCTAGGTTGGAAGCCCCCGTCCCAAGGCGGAGACTGAGGGGTCAACGTAGCCTGATGCTCCCGAGGTCATCCCCTCTGGAGCCCCGACCACTGCCCCAAGTGACGGAGATTGCGGCCACGGCTTCGGCCAGCTCCGCCTGAATTTCGAAGCACTCCGCAAGAGGAAGGTGCTTCCAAGTGGCAATGGTGGTGCCTACCGGCCGTTGAAATAGAGGAAATACATTGCCAAAGACGAGTAAGTACCTTATCTGCGTCATTTCCTGAATGTTGCACCCTTTTCTGACCAAGGCTCTTTAGGTTCCCCTCGGCTGGAGCGGCGAGATCTCCTGAGGGGTGGCCCTCGCCGGCCGCCGCCTCGTCATTGATCCTAAGCCCTGCTGGCCGGACCACAGCCCGGGGCCCGAGGCCCGCTCCGGAGGCGGACGCGCCGATCTGGGGCCTCGAGCGTAGCTAGCATCATTTCTTCGCGCCCCAGCCTGGAGCGTAGCTGGCGTGCCAAGGACTCCTCCGTTGGTCATCGCCAGTGGCTGGGCGACCCTAGAACCGGCCTCATCTTCAGGTGCTGATGTCGCGTCATCTAGCACCTTTGCCGACGCCCGCTAGGTGGTAAAGAAGGTGCCGGCCCCGAGCCCCCTGTCGGGGGTGAGCGGGCCAGCTCTAGCTTCCCCAGCAACCCTTGGCGCGGAGGACGGACTTGGCCGTGCACTGGAGGTCGCGCGCGGGTGCGCCACGAGCTCTTGTGGGTGGCGATGGGTGCGCTAAGCCGCCTTGGGGGAGAGCTCGCGGCGGTTGATGCTCGCGTCGAGACGAAGGACCTCTGCTTGGCGCTTGAGTGGCACCAATTGAAGGTCGCCATCAACCTTGGGCAGCTCCAGCAAGAGCATGAAAAGGCAAAGGCCGTAGTGGAACTCGCGGCCTCCCGCGAGGCCTGCGCTCGGGCCTTGGAGGAGGCAAAGGAGGCCGACCACCGGTGTGAGAGCGCCGAGGAGCCGGAACACGAGCTCCCGGCCTTGAATGCTGCTGTGGAGCAGCAAATCGAGGCGCGCAGGACTGTCTTGGCGTCGATGAAGGGAGTGCCTTGTGAAGAGAAGGAGATCCTGAAGCGCGAGGAGGTACTAGCGCTGGAGGCCTTGGAGTGTAGCCTGAACATGAGCGGCTGGAGGCAAGGGTGTGCCATGTGGCTGAGGCCCAAGATGTCGTCACCGCTCGCAAAGCCAAGGTCTGGGAGGAGGTCGACCGGAGGGTAGAGAGGGCTCGTGCAGATCTTGCCAACGAGTACAACCTGAAGTTGAAGCTCCAGCGGGCCAAAGCTGAGGGTAGGACCACTGTCCTCGGGTCGAGGCTGGATGATGCAGAGTAGCGCAAGAGGACCACTGCGGCGGCCCTGACCTCTGCGTAGGCTGCCTTGACCTCCACACGTGCAGATCTGCTCTCGCTTTAGCAGCAGATAAATGAAGCCGCGTCCCTCACGCAGTAGAACAGGGAGGAGGCGTGTCGTCGGCAGACGCTGCAGTGCGAACACGCCCAATGCTCCAGACCCTCAGGGTAAGGGCCAACCGAGCACTAGGCATCATTTGCGAAGAAAGTGTCCCTCATGCCCACACGGAAGACAATGCCAACCACACCGCTTCTTTACCGAAGTTGTAACACGCTTGGAGTACCGTGCTGCGAGGGCTCGCGAGCTTGTTGAGGAGAGGGCCGAGGCCTCCTTGGGCGCGCGTTCTCACGTGTCTTCAGCCATCTCCAGAACCTCGACCCCCACTTCGACTTTGACGCCGCCATTGTCCCGATGCCAGGGGCTATCCGAGACAACCTGTCACGCTGGGTGGACAATCACGTGGACGTTGATGCATAGCGTACCAAGGTCATCCCCATGGACCTACCATCGTCTCACCAGGTGCCTAGCGGACCCATGACATGAGCACGTGCAAGAGCTCTCTAAACCGAGGTGACATCTCTTGTCTCACAAGTTCACCTCGATGCACATGAGACATGGCTACTACCTCAAATGGAGACATTATGCATACTCAGGTATCAAGGAGTTAGCCATGAAGAAGCGAAGGAGCAAGGATAATTAGAAGAGGAAGATGGACGTGAAGAAGAAGAGATGCGGAAGAAGCTACAGGCTCCGGACGACCGACCAGGGTCGGACGTCCAATGATCTCTAGGCTCCGGACGTCCGACCCAGACCGGACGACCGACACACCCACAACCGAGCCAAAACTACGGATTTCCGATACCACCCGGATGACCTGCACCCGGACGACCGACCCCGATCGGACGTCCGACCGAACCACACCCGATCGGAATCTACGGACATCCGATGAGAACCGGACGTTCGGACCCTCATGAGCCTCCGGACGACCGGTGACTCCCGGACGTCCGACGCCTGTGTGTTGTTATGTGTTGGGCCGCAGCCCATGTACCCCCAAATTCATTGCCTTTTGCACTAAGACTATAAATAGACCTGCTATTCCTTCTAGCTAGGGTTAGCATTGGTTTAGATCATATTAGAGATAGAGCATTACTCATCCACATCGGATCTACTCCATGAGAGAGATCGCGGCCCCTCTTCGGAGAAGATCCCTTTGGATTCAAGACCCCTTTACGGGAAGAACCTCAAGATCTCCTCACAGAGAAGACCGACTACCTTTGTATCATCCTTAGTTGTCCGTGGATCGTGTGATCGCTTATGTACTCGAGGATCTAGCACATGTGTGACTATTTCTTGTTGGTTTAGTGATTCTCTTGTGTTTTTCCTTGTGTTTCCCCTTGTGTTCTTCGTGTTCATCATGGGATCCGCTCCTTTCGTGAAAGATCGGCCCCTAGGGTTCCTACCCTACATCATCTTGGTATCTAGAGCCACATTGATCACGATTTCGGAGCCTCCCCGTTGTGTTTCTAGCCTTGTTTTGTTGTGTTTTTCCCACATTTCGAAAATCCCCAGAAAAAATAGCCCCAAATTTTATTTTTGTGATTTTTTGGTGTGTTGATATTTTGTTGGATTTGATCCGTGGATTTGCTTTGTCTTGAGTGAACCTACCTTTTCCATCCACACAATCCCCCGGATTTGACCTTTTTCGCCATCCCCATAACGAACCCTAGCTGTTTGTCCCATGCCCGAATTTTCGCCCACGCACCGGACGTCCAACGGCCGGACGAATGGCCCATCCCATACGTCCAGACCTTACCTGGCGAAACTGAAGTTTTTTCAATTTAGTCACCACGACCGCCCCACGTCCGCATACGCACTACCACCACCTCTACACCATCACCACTTCCGCATACCTCCACCATTGCTTACCCGTTTTGCACTACGACACGTTTTGCCACTTCAAGCTTTGAGAATTTGAGTTGCGGTTCCGTGTCTTATTATGTTTTGGCTATTTAGGTATGGTATGACTTCAACATCACCGCCGCTCATCTTCTCCACGGAGGCATCATCAACAACGACCACCACGACTACATCTTGGTATTCGTAACACCAATTTTGACACCATCAACCGTGTCTTGCTTACAAGGAACCAATGAACGGTAACCTCACCTTGGTATTGGACATATCATTCTTGCCATTACATTGATAGCCATCATAGCCTTACTCCTTTGCGTCACTTACCCATCGAGACTAGCCTTTGAGTATTGCCGGCAACGAGACTTGTGCACATTAGTGATCATACTTCCCATAGCGTACATACATTATTGGTGCATATATTTGTATCATCTCTTGTGTCACAAGGTTGTCATCACATACACAATTGCTATCTTGGTTTGTGAAGCATTGTGCACAAGTCTTGTATCCACCTGTGGTGCAATCGTGCTAGCGTATCTCTAGGGTTGTGCAACAAGAGCATTTTCGTGGACTCCACATTTTGGCTCATCCTTGGTTGCACGACCCCACTTATCTTTTGCGTGTGTGTTTCCGTGTACCTTATTGCTTGGTCTACTTGTTGCATTGCAAACTTGCGAATCTTTTCCAACATTATTGAAGCTCACTTACAATTGTATCAAATTTTTTGCCACCATCCTAACCAAGCTCCACCATAAGCTTTTACTTGTGTAGTTGTGAGAAACCGACAAGAATTGGTACCAATTATGCTATTTCCTTATTCCAGATTGGAGTGATCATTGATCCACCTTCAACTTCGGTCAAGGTACATTTGGTATATGTTCTTCTCTTTCTCTCACTCACATATTTCGAGTGGAATGATGGATAGGCCAAGTACATCTACCAACCCACTTTTCATCGGACAAGAAGACGACATGAACTCCTACGTCACCAAGAGCCACCTCTTTGGTGCGCAACGTGCTTTGCATCAAGAGCAACAAGCTATGAGTGAACGCATCGACAACCTCGCCGCCGACTTGCGACTCTCCGAGCAACGTACAAGGGACTACTTCGACTACAAGCTCGATGATCACAAGCAAGAGAATGACGCCAGAATGGACGAGATTCGTGCTTTGTTTCTCAACCACTCTTCTTCCACTTCGTCCTCATCAAGACGGAGCCGCTCAAGTCGACACTCCGACTTCACCCTCTCCAGCTCAAGTACACCGACATTGAACACTCTTCGACGTGCCGCGCGCAATGATCATCAAGCAAGCCTCAATCCTCTAAGCGGCACCAACTCTCAAGAGCACCGACAACGTCAAACCCAAGAGGCTTTTGCACTAGCACGAGAGCGGAAACGATGACTCCAACATGAAGAGGAAGAGCGAGCGCATCTACACCAAGATGCACAAGATGCCGAGGCACAACGACAAGAACAACAACTCCGTGAAGCTCAAGCACTTGAGGCGCAACGTGCCCTCCGAGATTAAAGTCGAGCCGTAGCCAACCGAGGCTGACAAGCTCGTGAAGATGAAGAAGCACTTAGCGAAGAAACTCGCGAACGAAGATTTCAAGCTCGCATGCATCGTCATGTTCCTCCTCAAGCTCGACAAGCCCCTCCACAAGCTCCTCAAGGACATCAAGCTCAACAAGAGCATGAAGACAATGGAAATCCTCGACGAAAAGAGCAACACGAGGTTGACAACCCTCCTCGCCAAGAGCAACACGAGCTTGACAATCATCAACAACATGGGCGTCATCATCCCCGACCCCAGCACAATGAAGAGCAAGGCTACGGCAAGCTAAAATTCACCATGCCCAATTTCAATGGAAGCAATGATCCTAAAGAGTACCTTTCATGGGCATTGAAGGTCGACAAAATCTTCCGCTTGCACAACTATGATGAAGAGAAAAAGATCACGATGGAATCCCTTGAGTTCTAAGTCTATGTCCTCATTTGGTGGGAACAAGTCATCGAGCGTCATGAGGCAAAAGGTGAACCACCCATCACTACTTGGGCGCAAATGAAGGATGTCATGAGAGCATGATTCATGCCTACTTACTACAACCGCGACCTCTTCAAGAAACTTCAACTACTCAAGCAAGGAACCAAGAGCGTTCAAGAGTACTACAAGGAAATGGAGATTTCCATGATAAGAGCCAACGTCACGGAAGATGATGAGCAAACTATGGCACGTTTCTTGAATGGACTCAACCATCGCCGACTTCCAACCATACTCGAACATCATCGAGCTAGTGCATCAAGCTACCAAAGCGGAACGTCAAGTGCAAGACGATTACAAGTATGCCAAGTTCTCATCCAAGTCATACGACTTCTCCAACACCCAAGCTTCAATGACTCCAACTCCATCTACCAAGCCTTCTACAAGAAACCTCGACAAGTCTAGTTCCAAGAAAGCTTCGTCAACTCCAAGTCATCCTCCTACAACGAGCAACTTCAAGCCGAAAGCTTCATCATCATCCACCCCAACCGATGAGACCGTCAAGACAAGTTCCTTCAAATGCTTCACATGCGGATGCCGAGGCCACAAGTCCTATGAGTGCACCAACAAGCGGACCATGATCCTCAACTACGACGGCACTTTTGACTCAATGATTGAAGGAGAAATGGAAGCCCTTGACCAACAGGCCATACACCGGCAAGTGAACGAAGAAGACACGGAACAAGTCTTTTGCAATGAAGATTCAAGTCCCGCTCTCATTTTCTCCAAGGTCTTGACTCTTCAACATCACCAATAAGAAGACCAACGATGTCATATCTTTCATACCAAGGCCGACATCAATGGATGGTCCATCAAGGTCATCATCGATGGAGGGAGTTGTCATAACCTCGCAAGTGAATAACTTTCCTCCAAGCTCCAATGGCTTACTGACTCCAGCACTTTCCAAGTCGAGCATCGAGTACAAGTCTCCTTCACAATTGGTGCCTACAAAGACACTTTGGAGTGCGTCGTTGTTCCAATGACCGTTTTCCACCTTCTTCTTGGACGCCCATGGAAATTTGATAGAGGTGTCATCCACAATGGCCGAACGAACAACTACATGTTCAATATGAAAGGAAAGGAGTACGGACTTCGCCCCATATCTCCAAGCCAAGTGATCGTCGACAATCAAGCCACCCATCGTGGAGAGAATAGTGAGAGAGCGAACCACCAAAAAGAGAGTGAGCCCCACAAGCCTAAATCAAGTGCCTCCACGATGAGCAACAAGAAGAACTTAGTTCTATTCGCCACCAAAAGTAAGATAAGAGGAGTGTGTGAGCACCCATCTAGTGTCCTACACTATGCCCTTTTGTGCAAGGACGACGCACCAAACGCTAACACATCTAGTTCTATTTATTTTGCAGGAATTTCAAGATGTTTTCCTCGACGAGCTACCTCTGGGACTACCACCACTACGAGGCATCGAGCACCGCATCAACCTCATTCCCGGAGCACCTCTTCCGAACAAAGCTCCATACCACGTCAATCCCGAAGAAACCAAAGAAATCCAAAGGCAAGTAAGACATCTCATAGACGATGGACATATGCGTGAAAGTTTGAACCCTTGTGCCGTACCAGTCATTCTTGTGCCAAAAAGAGACGGTAGCTTTCGCATGTGCTCCGATTGTAGACCAATCAATGCTATCACCGTTCACTATAGGTATCCCATTCCACGCCTTGATGATATGCTTGATGAACTTAGTGGTGCCACTATATTCTCCAAGATTCATCTTAAAAGCAGTTACTATCAAATCCGCATACAAGAGGGTAATGAATGGAAAACCACTTTCAAAACCAAGTTTGGGTCGTATGAGTCGTTAGTCATGCCTATGGGTCTATCAGAAGCGTCGGGTACTTTTATGCGTCTTATGAATCATGTCTTTCGCCCTTACATTGCTGTGTTTGTGGTGGTCTACTTCGATGATATCCTTGTTTATAGCAAATCTCTTCAAGCTCATGTCACCCATGTCCGAACCGTTTTGCAAACTCTTTGAAACGAGCATCTCTATGCTAACATGGAAAAGTGCCTTTTCGACGTTGATAAGATCGTTTTTCTGGGTTTTGTTGTTTCCTCTAAGGGTGTTCATGTTGATGACTCTAAGATCAATGCTATTAAAACTTTTCCACAACCAACAATTTGCATCAAGTGCGTAGTTTCCTTTGTCTAGCCGGTTTCTATCGTCGCTTTGTGAAATATTTTAGCACCATTGCTTCGCCTTTGCATGATTTGAGCAAGAAAAATGCGCCTTTTGTTTGGGGACCATCCCAAGATACCGCTTTCAATGAGCTTAAGAATTTGCTTACTCATGCTCTCGTGCTTGCTTTACCCAACTTTGACAAGCCCTTTGAGATTCATTGCGATGCTAGCGGTAATGGCATAGGAGGTGTGTTAACGCAAGAGAAGCGCCTCATAGATTAGTTTAGTGAGAAACTTTCCGGCGCGCAACTCAATTACCCCATCTATGACAAAGAGTTTTATGCTTTAGTGCGAGTTTTGCATGAATGGGAACACTATCTTCGCCCTCACGAATTCATTATTCATACCAATCATGAAACGCTCAAGTACCTTAAGGGTCAAACCAAGTTGAACAAGAGTCATGCTAAATGGAGTGAATTCATTGAGTCTTTTCCTTATGTCATCAAGTACATCAAAGGTAAGGAAAATGTTGTGGCGGATGCCCTTTCCTGCATATGCATGCTTGTTACTCAACTTGAATTAGATGTCATTGGCATGATCCTACTTTTCCTACTACTTATGCCAAATGTTTGACGCATACCTCTTGGGAACTCTATTACATCAAAGATGGATATCTTATGAGAGCTAACAAGATTTGCATCCCCTAGTCTTCTCTTCGTTTGTTGCTTTTGCAGGAATCTCATGGAGGAGGCCTAATGGGACATTTTGGACGCAACAAGACTTTCGCTGCGCTCTCCAAGAACTACTATTGGCCCAAGATGTTTCAGGACGTCAACCGCTTCACGAACCGATGCTCTACATGTCGCAAAGATAAGTCTAAAGCTCAATCCCATGGCCTTTACATGCCTCTACCAATTCCATATCAACCATGGGAAGATATTAGCATGGATTTTGTACTTGGCTTGCCTAGGACTAGAAATGGAAAGGATTTGGTATTTGTCGTTGTGGACCGATTCTCTAAGATGGCACATTTCATTCCTTGCAACAAGATAGACGATGCTTCACATGTTGCCAATCTCTTGTAGGGAAATATTGCCTCTACATGGAGTGCCAAAGACGATGTCTCAGACCCTGACGTCAAGTTCCTTAGCTACTTTTGGAAGACCCTACGCGCCAAGATTGGAATCAAGCTACTCTTCTCCACGGCGTATCATCCACAAACCGACGGCCAAACGGAGGTGACCAACCGCACACTCTCCATTCTACTTCGCGTGCTCGTCAAGAAGAACCTCATGGAGTGGGAGGAGTGTCTACATATCACCGAGTTCTCCTACAACTGAGCAAGACACTCAACAACAGGCAAGTCCCCCTTCAAGGTCGTCTACGGATTCAACCCATTGTCACCATTGCACATTCTTCCTATACCACTACAAGAGCGCATCAATATGGACGCAAGTGCACGTGTGAACCATCTCAAGAAGGTGCATGAAGATACAGCGCACACCATCGAGTGCCAAGTACAACGACTTGTAACCAAGCTCAACATCAACAAGCAACCCATGGTATTCGACATTGGTGATCTTGTGTGTCTACACCTTCGCAAAGATCGCTTCCCCACCAAACGCAAGTCCCAGCTTCTACCTCGAGCGGATGTACCCTTCAAAGTGCTTGCACTCTAGAACAACAACATTTACAAGATCGACCTCCCGCGTGACAAGTACAACGTGAGCAACATTTTCAATGTCAAGGACCTCTCGCCCTACCATGGTGATGAAGAATTTGATCCGAGGTTGGATCTTCCCCATAGGAGGGGAGATGATGCGGAGCATCCCAAGGTCATCCCCATGGACCTACCATCGTCTCACCAAGTGCCTAGCAGACCCATGACACGAGCACGTGCAAGAGCTCTCGAAACCGAGGTGACATCTCTCGTCTCACAAGTTCACTTTGATGCACATGAGACATGGCTACTACCTCAAACAGAGACATTATGCATACTCAGGTGTCAAGGAGTTAGCCATGAAGAAGCGAAGGAGCAAGGAGAATCAGAAGAGGAAGATGGACGTTTAGAAGAGATGCGGAAGAAGCTACAGGCTCTGGACGACCGACCAGGGCCAGACGTCCGACGATCTCCAGGCTCCGGACATCCGACCCAGACCGGACGGCAGAAACACCTACACTCGAGCCAAAACTACGGATTTCCAACACCACCCGGACGATAGGCGCCCGGACGACTGACCCCGACCGGACATCCGACTGAACCACACCCGAGCCGAATCTATGGATGTTCGACGAGCACCGGACGTCCGGACCCTCATGAGCCTCCGGACGACCGGTGACTCCCGGACGTCCGACGCATGTGTGCTGTTATGTGTTGGGCCGCAGCCCATGTACCCCCCACTTCGTCCCCTTTTGCACTAAGACTATAAATATACCTCCTATTCCTTCTAGCTAGGGTTAGCATTGGTTTAGTGATGCGGATCATCCTATGGACATCACCATGTCAAGAGTCCGTTTGGTGAGTGACACGTGCGACATCTACTTGGCATACCCAATGGTGAATCATCTCCTTTACACATGCTCACTTGACCCCTTCCAGGATGGTATACTACTTGACACCCCTCTTGTGTGCATGCATAAGTATTGTTGGAACACTATGGACGACGAGGGGGAGTGCAAGCGCCAAGGAAAAACTACACCATCCGCAAGGGAAGCATGAAAGCGACGACAGAAGAAGACGGACACAGCTCGCAGGACCCGGACATCCGGCCCTGGCCCGAACATCTAGCCCTGGCCCGAACATCCGGCCCTTGGAAGTGTCACCAGCAGCAAGGAGCCAGCGGCCAAGTCTACAGGGCCAGGACATCCGGCGACCAGCCCGGACATCCGATGTGTCCCGAGTCCCCGGACATCCAGCCCCCATCCCAGAAATCTGGACCCTGCCATTCCAGAGAGCAACAAGGCCGGCCCCAGTGCCCAGACATCCGGCCCCAGCGCTCGGGAAGGCCCAGACATCCGGCCCGACGCCCGGACATCCGGCCCCCCTGCCTGCGTGCAGCACATCTGGGCCATGGCCCATGTAGCCGTTCGCCCCTTAGACTATATATACTCCCCTCCTCCTATGTTTTAGGGTTAGCGTTGTGATAGCTCATTTGAGAGATAGAGCTTCGCTCATCCATATCGGATCTACTCCACGAGAGAGACCGCGCCCCCTCTTCGGAGAAGATCCACCTTGGATTCAAGACCCCATCTTGGGAGGCCCCATCAAGACCTCCTCACGGATAAGAACCGATTACCCTATGTATCATCCTTTGTTGGATTCGGATCTTATATCTCTTTGTGTTTCAAGGATCTAGCACATGTGTGATCATTCTTGTTGGTTTTAGTGTTTCTCTCGTCTTTCTCCTCGTGGTTCCCCTCGGTTCTCCCTTCGTGTTCTTCGTGTTCATCACGGGATCCACTCCTTTCATGAAAGAACGGGCCACTAGGGTTCTACCCTACATCATCTTGGTATCATGAGCCACGTTGATCATGATTTCGGAGCCTCCCCTCTTTGTTTTCTAGCTTGATTTTGTTGTGTTCTTCCCCAATTTCGAAAATCCCCACCAAAAATAGCCCCAATTTTTTGTGTGATTTGTTGGTTTGATGAAGTTTTGTTGATTTTGATCCATGGATTTGCTTGGTTTCAAGTGGATCTAGCATATCCCATCCATGAAATCACATCAATTTTGCCCCTAAAATCATCCATTTCCGCCCCAATTCGAAAATTTCCGCCCCAAACGAGAGCTAGATTCATCGGGCCGGACATCCGGGTCCCCGGACAGACATCCGGCTCCTGGAGCGCCAAATCTGCTCGGTTCTGGACAGACCGCCCCGGAAATCCAGGCTCCACCACGGACATCCGGCCCCCTGGGATTTTAGCCTTCCCCGTTTCACCCTTTTGTCCATTACTATTTCATCCGGAGTCCGTTTTTGACGTTCTTTAGCTCGTTGAAAATCTCTTGACATCCCCCTTCCCACAAAAATAATACCATCACCATTTGACTCCATCAAATTTTTGGCATTTTGGCATCTTTGCCTAGGGCTTCCACCATATCTTCCGCAAAACCACCATAGCCTTCCGCAACCTAACCTATTTTGTTCCCCATTATATTTGTGGTTGTTTGAGTTGTGATTTGAGTCTTCTAAGGTGTTTAGGCTACTTAGGGACGATTGCTTCTTCACCAACCACCACCACCACCATAACTCCCACATATGCTTGCCCACCATACACTTCCGCCAACCCAACTTAACCCAATTTTGTTAGTGTTGTAAGTTGTGTCTCCTAAGGTGTTTCGGCTACTTAGGGACTGTGCTTCTAACCCCGACACCGTGTATAGTACACCACCTTACCCTCCATTTCAACATTGCGTCTTAAAACCCATCATTGCATTTCCGCAATCCCATTGAGCTTCCGCAACCACCACCATTTGACATTTGACATTTGACATTTGAGATTTTGAGGGTTTTTTCGTTTCCTAAGGTGTTTCGGCTACTTAGGGACGAGTCTCCATCATATTGGTATCTCCATCAAGATCACCGCCACTCATCATCGACACGGACGGTAACCTCCATATCATCTTGGTATTGTGGTATCCCTCCATTGTATATTCCCTTTCCATTCCATTGTTAACCCCTAGCCCATTTTGCGTTACTTGCCTATCGAGACTAGCCATTTGAGTATTGCCGGCAACGTTACTTGTGCACATTAGTGATCTACACCTTCCATCGCATACATACCATATCATATTGGTATCACATCATCCCCTTTGTCACAAGATTGTTCCCGTATATACCCAATTGCTATCTTGGTTTGTGCATTTCGCATTGTGGCCATAAAAAAAGAATAAAGCTTTAAAGCAAAATAGAAAGAGCAAAGAAGCTTGTAAGCGATAGCCATATCATCATACCACATTGCATAAGATTGTCATATCCGATCATCTTGGATCTTAGCACCGGAACACCATACATACATAGCATAGTTGGGATAGAAAGTTTATCCATTTTGCATCTTATAGGTTGTGCACAAGTGTCGTATCCGCGTATAGAGCAATCGTGCTAGCGTCTCTCTTGAGTTGTGCAACACGAGCGTTTTCCGTGGATTCCACATTTTTTGCTCATTCCTTGGTTGCATGACAACATTCATCTATCCGTGTGTGCGTTTCCGTGTGCCATATATTGCTATTGGTCTACTTGTTTCACTTGCAAATTTGTGAATCTCTTTCAACATTATTGACTCTTGCTAACACTTTCCATCAAATTTTTGTGCCACTATCCTCAGCGAGCTCCACCATAAGACTTATTTGTGTAGGTGTGAGAAACTGACAAGAATTGGTACCAATTGTGCTATTTCCTTGTTACATCATTGAGTGATCATTGATCCATATTCAACATTGGTCAAGGTACATTTGGTATATTTATTATACTTTCTCCACTCATATTTGCTCGAGTCTTGTGATGGATAGGCAAGGCATTTCATCTTCGGTCTACAACAACAACGACGAGTTCGATGCCACACAAAACTCCACCGACGCCAAGAAGCAAGCTCAAATGGAGGAGATAAAAGCCCTCATCAAGTCCTACAAGAGATCTTCCTCATCTTCGTGAAGACGCTCAAGTACACACGCTTCCGAGCTACCATCTTCGGCAAGGTCACATCGGCATCGACACCATCACCACCAGGAATGTGAAGGTCAAGAGCTCAACACCAAAAACCGCTCAACGACATCACCATATCCCTTGGCATCTTCGCCAAGCGACTTCCAGGCATCTTCGCCTTCGGATATACGACACCTTCGCCAACAAGCACATCAAGACTATGATCAAGAGAAGCTCCCCAAGCTCAAGTCCGCGGCTTCCACGATCTACTACGACCTCGACATCGACCATGAGATTCCTTTCTATGGAACTCAAGAACCCGAGGAGTATCTCGAGTGGGAGCGTCTAATGGACGACTATCTCAAGCTACATCAAGTTCCTCCCGAAGATCAAGTGAAGTGCGCCACAATGAACTTCCACGACTACGCGTCCACATGGTGGCTTCACACACCTTCGGAGAGCTACGACGTGAGTTGGCCCAAGACGAAGAGAGCTTTGCGGCGAGAGTTCGTGCCTCCAACCTAGACGGAACAATTTCTACGCCAATTGGAGAACACCATCCAAGGATCCAAGTCCATCGACGCGTACTTCAAGGAAATGAAGATTGCCTTGCGACGAGCCGGTGTGCACGACCCAATTTAGATGAAGTTCCACTTCATGATGGTATTTCACAATGACATCTCCAAGACGATCTTCCTCGCAAACTACAAGTCCCTCGATGACAACTACATTGGTGCTCTCAAGGTGGAACAAGAACTCATGAAGGCCAAAGCATCTCCACCCCAAACTCATTTCGCGACGACCAAGCTCCATGACAACGAGCATGAGGCTAGTACCACCACAATGTCCAAGCCCGACGAGCTCCAAGACGATGCGCCGAAGTTCGACTTCACCGCCATCCCTCTTTGTGCCATTGCTGATGCCGAGTCTACTTCGACTCTTTTTCAAGATGGTGTGGCGATGACTACAACTACGGAGACCATCAAGGACCAAGCTTTGGAGGCGAGCGACATGGTGACGAGCAAGGATGAGTCTTCCATCTTAGGAGGCGAGAGTGATGATGTGCCATCTTCGGGCCTTCATCCATGGCGACGACGATGAGATGGTTGAGCATGGGATTTTCCCTTCGACCACGGTGACGTATGATGACTTGAGTGACTTTTGCCACCATATTGAGAGTCAGAGTGGCTTCACCACTAGCCCCATATATGATGTGTTACCACAATTCCCATGTAAGGAGAGCTACAACCCCCACCACTTGAGTGAGATGAGTGACTCCACCATACGTGAGATTGAGTGCACCTACCTTGAGGGAGTGAGTGAACCACCACATAGAGAGAGCGAGAGAGTTGATAGGTCATGTGAGGCCACTTTCAACACTAACGACATGACCTCTACCTCTATTGTTTCTACTCATATGGTGCTAGGTCCCATCTATGATGACGCGCCGATTCGCGATGACTTCGTCCTACCTTTGGACAAGACGATGGCCATGGTGGAATATGATGCACCCCCCACATGGTTCCATCAAGACGAAGATGACCACCATTTGGTCTTTCCCACCTCAGCTACACCACATGAGTGGAATGACAAAGGTAACATAGGTGAAGGTGATGCTCTAGTCCCACTAGTGGACATTCATGACATTGATTGCTTGCATGATGTCCATCCCCCTATTCACATGCTTCATGCTAGTATGATTTCCCCATTTGATGATTTACCCATTTATGATGAGTTTGATGATTGTCATGTGGAGTCTATTAGTTGTGATGCAATGTTACATAGGATTTCTTGTGCTAATTCTCTCGGTCACATCATGTTTGCCAATCCGCTTGACTTGTCATATGCTATGCATGAGATCAATCATATGTCATATTTGCAATCTCTTCATAGTTCTTATGCATGTGTTATTAGAATAAACCCAATTTGCACATATGGCATAGATGACAAGCCTATGGTTATTGGCATTTGTTTCTCTTGTGATGATAATTACATGCTACTGTTGCATCATTTATCTCATATTCCATGCCATAACCACCTAGCTTCAGATATGCATTGTTTTGGATGTTGTCCATTTTCTCCATATGATGTTTCCGATATTGCTCATGAGGAGACCCCCATAGTTTCCTCATACATGTTAGGAGATTTTGATTCATCCCATACATTGCATGATCCGCATACTTATGTGCACAATATTCTCCCCATGTACGAATATGATATTGATGTGCCATATATTTGTATGCTCAATTTGCATCCCCATCATATTAGAGATAGAGCATTGATCATCCACATCAGATCTACTCCACGAGAGAGACCGTGGACCCTCTTCGGAGAAGATCCCTTTGGATTCAAGACCCCTTTACGGGAAGAACCTCAAGACCTCCTCACGGAGAAGACCGACTACCTTTGTATCGTCCTTAGTTGTTTGTGGATCGTGTGATCTCTTATGTACTCGAGGATCTAGCACATGTGTGACTATTTCTTGTTGGTTTAGTGGTTCTCTCATGTTTTCCCTTGTGTTTCCCCTTGTTTTCTCCCTTGTGTTCTTCGTGTTCATCGCGGGATCCACTCCTTTCGTGAAATATCGGCCCCTAGGGTTCCTACCCTACCTCAGATGCCCTGGGCAGGGCATTTGCCACTGATGATGACGTGGTAGTCGTGGCGGATGACAAAGGGAACAAACGTATGTTGTTATGCGGTCTGACCGATAAAGATCTTCGTAGAATATGTAGGAGCCAATATGAGCATCCAGGTTCCGCTATTGGTTATTGACCGGAGACGTGTCTCGGTCATGTCTACATTGTTCTCGAACCCGTAGGGTCTGCACGCTTAACGTTACGATGACAGTTTCATTATGAGTTTATATATTTTGATGTACTGAAGGTTGTTCGGAGTCCCGGATTTGATCACAGACTTGACGAGGAGTCTCGAAATGGTCGAGATATAAAGATCGATATATTGGACGACTATATTTGGACACCGGAAAGGTTCCGGGTGAGATTGGGACAATACCGGATCACCGCGAGGTTATCGGAACCCCCCGGGAGGTATATGGGCCTTATTGGGCCTTAGTAGAAAGGAGGGGAAAGGAGCAAGGGAGGGGGCGCCCCCCCAAGCCCAATCCGAATTGGGAGGCCCCCCCTTTCCTTCCTCCATCCTTCCTCTTCCTTCCCTCTCCTACTCCTAATAAGAGAAAGGGGAGTCCTACTCCCTGTGGGAGTTGGACTCCCCCTTAGGGTGCACCACCCTCCTTGGCCGGCCCCCTCCTCCACTCCTTTATATACGGGGGTAGGGGGGCACCCCATAGACACAACAATTGATCATTGATCTCTTAGCCGTGTGCGGTGCCCCCTCCACCATAATCCTCGATAATATTGTAGCGGTGCTTAGGCGAAGCCCTGCGATGGTAGAGCATCAAGATCGTCGCCACACCGTCGTGCTGACGGAACTCATCCCCGAAACTTTGCTGGATCGGAGTCCGGGGATCGTCATCGAGCTGAAGTGTGCTAGAACTCGAAGGTGTCATAGTTTAGGTGCTTGATCGCTCGGGCCGTGAAGACGTACGACTACATCAACCGCGTTGTGCTAATGCTTCCGCTTCGGGTCTACGAGGGTACATAGACAACACTCTTCCCTCTCGTTGCTATGCATCACCATGATCTTGCGTGTGCGTAGGAAAATTATTGAAATTACTACGTTCCCCAACACATGAACACAAAGGTCCAGGGTCGACTCCCACTTCCACAATGCATAACCTTTCATTTTACTTCTCGCTCCTGATGAAGCTGGAGTATTGAAATTTTATCTGAAAAAAGCTAGTAGAGTAAAACCCGCATAACTTTCGAGTTCACACAGATTAGGGAAGGCATAGGTTCAACCCATCGGGGCATCTTAGGAACATATAACATAAATTTCAAGAATAAATAACACAAGATCGGTAGTAGAGCATGCTTGATAAAGCAGAGGATACAATTTACCAAAAGCCTTATGTATCCGAGGAAAGGCTCACAAGCTTATTGAATATGAAGGATGTTGTCGGATAAAATCCGAAAAAGGGGTCCGATGGTCCACAAGGGATCTAATGTGAGCATCGGTACTCAACCAGAGGAAGAAAGAATGCAAGGAGATCAGATTATCGAAACAACTTACTAACTCAAAGCTCAATTGCAGAGGAATAATGAATTCCAAGACAAGGGATCAGAAGTAATGCTCTGATTAGGGATGGATAGGTAGAATAGCCTTAGGGGTACAATCGACTGTGATTTGATTGGCCGAGATCCATCACATGTTAAAATGACGTCTGAGACGGAAGGATGAATTATAGAATCTGATTGAGGATTGCGAGAATTCGCAACATATTGTATCAACGGACTCAAAATGATAAACCGGCGGGATTTAGTCCGTAGGACAACAATCACAACATACAATCATACCGTAGGCTAGCTTCTAGGGTTTAGCCTCTCTGATCTCATGGTAGATCTACTCTTGTAATACCCATATCTTCAATATTAATCAAGCAGGACGTAGGGTTTTACCTCCATCAAGAGGGCCCAAAACTGGGTAAAACTTCGTGTCCCTTGCCTCCTGTTACGATCCAGCCTAGATGCACAGTTCGTGACCCCCTACCCGAGATCCGCCGGTTTTGACACCGACATTGGTGCTTTCATTGAGAGTTCCTCTGTGTCGTCGCTGTTAGGCTTGATGGCTCCTACTATCATCGATAGCGATACGGTCCAGGGTGAGACTTTTCTCCCCGGACAGATCTTCGTATTTGGCGGCTTTGCACTGCGGGCTAATTCGCTTGGCCATCTGGAGCAGATTGAAAGCTACGCCCCTGGCCATCAGGTCAGATTTGGAAGTTTGAACTACACGGACGACATCTGCGGAGACTTGATCTTTGATGGATTCGAGCCACAACCGGGCGCGCCGCAATGTCTTGATGGGCATGACCTAGCTCTGCCACCAGACGGTACTCCAGAGGCCGCGCCCACACCAGCTCCGACCCTTAGCTCGGAGGCAGCTGCACCAATCGAGGACGAGTGGCTAGACACCGCCTCAAGGGCTGCAGTCTCAACGGCGATCAAGCCGAACACCAGCATAATCCTCTGCGTAGCCCGTGACTCCAAGGTGCCGGACTCTCCTCCGGACCCCGAACCATCCGCGCCCCTGCCAATCGAATCCTACTGGGCGCCGATCATGGAATTCACCTCTGCGGATATCTTTGAGCACTCGCCCTTCGGCGACATCCTGAATTCACTAAGGTCTCTCTCTTTGTCAGGAGAGCCCTGGCCGGATCATGGCCAACAGGACTGGGATGAGGACGACGAGGAAATTCGACGCCCACCCACCACCCACTTTATAGCCACTGTTGATGATTTAACCGACATGCTCGACTTTGACTCCGAAGACATCGACGGTATGGACGACGATGTAGGAGACGAACATGAACCAGCACCTATAGGGCACTGGAAAGCCACCTTGTCGTATAACATATACATGGTGGATACACCCAATGAAGGCAACAACGACGAGATAGCAGCGGATGACCCCTCCAAGAAGCAACCCAAGCGCCGACGTCAGCGGCGCCGCTATAAGTCCCGCCAAAGAAAAAGTGGTGATACCAGCACAGGAGATAATAACACTCCGGATAGCGCCGAAGACAATGAAAACCCCCTCCAGCAAGAGTTAGATCAGGAGGATGAAGGAGCCAGCTCTCCTGAGAGAGCGGCTGGCGGAGAGGAGGAGGATGACAATTACATGCCCCCCTCCGAAGACAAGGCAAGCCTCGGCGGCGATGAATTCGCCGTACCAGAGGATCCTGTCGAACAAGAGCGCTTCAAGCGCAGGCTTATGGCCACGGCAAATAGCCTGAAGAAAAAGCAGCAGCAGCTTCAAGCTGATCAAGATCTGCTAGCAGACAAATGGACTGAAGTCCTCGCAGCCGAGGAATATAAACTCGACCGTCCCTCCAAGAGTTACCCAAGGCGCAGGTTACTACCCCGACTAGAGGAAGAAGCGTATGATATGGCTGATCGGCCACCTCGTGACCGCGATAGAGAGGCATTCATGCCGAAAGCTCAGCCTCCACCCCAACGCCATCCAAATAAAAAGGCATGGGGAGATACACCAGACCTGCGAGACATATTGGAGGACAAAGCAAAGCACTCAAGATCGATCTACGGATCACGAGGGTGCACCACTCTACGAGTTGGTAAACGTCACGCCGGATACAGTAAAAGCAAATCCGGCCGGGCCGAACACAGCGGGCAGGACCCATACGAGCTGCGTTGCGACATAGCCCAATACAGAGGCGCCGCACACCCCTTATGCTTCACAGACGAAGTAATGGAACATCAATTCCCAAAAGGTTTCAAACCTGTAAACATTGAATCATACGACGGAACAACAGATCCCGCGGTATGGATTGAGGACTTCCTCCTCCACATCCACATGGCCCGTGGTAATGACTTACATGTCATCAAGTACCTCCCTCTAAAACTCAAAGGACCAGCATGACATTGGCTAAATAGCTTGCCAGCGGACTCCATTAGCTGTTGGGAAGATCTGGAAGCCGCATTCCTCGACAACTTTCAGGGAACTTATGTGCGACCACCAGACGCCGATGACTTGAGCCACATAATTCAGCAGCCAGAAGAATCGGCCAGGCAATTCTGGACTCGGTTCCTTACAAAGAAAAACAAAATCGTCGACTTTCCGGATGCGGAGGCCTTAGCGGCTTTTAAGCACAACATCCGAGACGAGTGGCTAGCCCGGAACCTTGGTTAGGAAAAGCCGAAATCTATGGCAGCCTACATGACGCTCATGACCCGCTTTTGTGCGGGAGAAGATAGCCGGTTGGCTCGCAGTAACAACATATCAAAGAACCATGGTACCTCAGATACCAAGGACGGCAACAGCAGGTCACGTCGCAACAAGCATAAGCACCGCATTAATGGAGAAAGTACTGAGGATACGGCAGTCAATGCCAGATTCAAATGCTCTAAACCCGGTCAGCGGAAAAAGGCATTCAAACAAAGTACGTCGGGTCCGTCCAGCTTGGACCGTACACTCGATCGCTCGTGTCAAATACATGGCACCCCAGACAAGCTAGCCAATCACACCAACAGGGATTGTTGGGTATTCAAGCAGGCCGGCAAGTTAATTGCCAAAAACAAAGACAAGGGGCCGTGTAGCGATGACGAGGAAGAACCTCGGCAGCCGCACACTGGAGGACAGAAGAGTTTTCCCCCGCAAGTGAGGACGGTGAACATGATATACGCAACCCACATCCCCAAGAGGGAGCGGAAGCGTGCGCTCAGGGACGTATATGCGCTGGAGCCAGTCGCCCCGAAGTTCAACCCTTAGTCCTCCTGTCCGATCACCTTTGATCACAGGGACCACCCCACTAGTATCTATCACGGCGGATTCGCCGCACTGGTCCTAGACCCAATCATCGACGGATTTCACCTCAACCGAGTCCTCATGGACGGCGGCAGTAGCCTGAACCTGCTTTATCAGGACACAGTGCACAAAATGGGTATAGACCCCTCAAGGATCAAACCCACAAAGACGACCTTTAAAGGCGTCATTCCAGGCGTAGAGGCCCACTGCACAGGCTCAATTACACTGGAAGTGGTCTTCGGATCCCCGGATAACTTCCGAAGCGAAGAGTTAATCTTTGATATAGTCCCGTTCCGCAGTGGTTATCACGCACTACTCGGACGAACCGCATTCGCTAGATTCAATGCGGTACCACATTATGCATACCTCAAGCTCAAGATGCCAGGACCTCGCGGAGTTATTACAGTCAATGGAAACACAGAGCGCTCTCTTCGAACAGAGGAGCACACCGCGGCCCTCGCAGCAGAAGCGCAAAGCAGCCTTTCAAGGCAATCTACCAGTTTGGCGTTTCAAAGCCCGGACACCTTCAAGAGCGCTCGGGGCAATCGGCAAACAGACCGCCTAGCACGATCTGAGCTTGCGTAGCAATACGGAGGCCACCCCAACCCCAGCCCAACATCGTTGTTCGTGCCGCGCGTACATCATTATGCATTAAAAACACCATGGGCATAGATGGGGAGGGGGAGGCACAACTACGGCATGTCCCAAAACGCGACCTAAACCGCACTAGGCGCTTCCCGATTGGTTATTTTTCTTTTTCTTTCAGGACTTCAATCTCTGGAAACACTGTCCAGCAGCTCTATTGCCGAACACATGATACAGCAACCAAGGAGGCCGACGACTACGGAATTCCTAGGTGGATTACAGATTTCACATAATTCCTCAGCTCGCCCTTGGATGGGACATAGTCCTACTCTTTTTCTCATTACAATATCTGTATCACTCTACTTCAATGCAAATTTTTAATATACAATGCGTGACATTACGACTATTATCACATTTTTGTTATATGTATACATATCTATGTGTTCATTAATGATGCCTAGCAACCATACACTCTGGTACGGCCAATGCACCAGGGGCTTACGTACCCACAATATGGTGTGAAAAGTCCAACACTTTCACAAGTGCGGCACCCCGAACTTATAGCATTATATGCATCAGCTCAGAATCATGTCTTTGGTCAAATGTTGGGTTTGCCTGGCTCCTATGTTTTGGTACCTTACGTTCCGCTCTATTGGCTAAGGTAGCGCTAGCAGAACTACTGCGATTGTGCCCCGGTTCTGCCGGGCCAAGCACCTCAGTAGAGAAAGCTAAAACTAACTCTCATGATAAGGCGAGAGACTGGTCGCTGTTCGGCGAGGTTTTTCGAGTCCCTAAAGACTTATGCCGCTTAGGGCGAGGGGCCGGCTCCGTCCGGCTTACAGGCGTGTATCGCGCCCCGAATTCGGCCTTCGGAATACCAGGGGCTTCGCCGAAATTTAAAATTATAGAATTCTATGGCTAAGTGAGAGTGATAAAGCATTATTAGTTCGGTTGCCTTGTTCGTTGTGCTGAGCACCTCCCTCGAAGGACCCAAACATGGGAACAAGAGTGCTCAGGTTTATCCCGAACACCCCGGCACTCGTGGCATGGGGGCAGAAGCCGAGGACTAGCCATCTCTCAGATAGGATAAACAGCCAAACAGAAGGTAATATTTTAAATTCACACAAGCGTTGCATAGTGCATATGAAACAAGTTTTCATTACACAAGATAAAAAACGAGCAAGTCTCATTCAAATATTACATTTTGTGAACACTCATCTGCGATCAGACGGGCGCCCGGCAGAACACCCTCGTAGTACATCTCGGGGTGGCGGTGCTCCTTGCCCTCCGGCGGCCCCTCCTTGATAAGCTTCACGGCGTCTAGCTTGACCCACTGTGTTTTCACACGGGCGAAGGCCCGGCGTGCACCTTCAATGCAGACGGATCACTTGACGACCTTCAACCGTGGGCAGGCATCCACAAGCCGCCTCACCAGGCCGAAGAAGCTGTTCGAAAGGGCATCGCCAGGCCACAACCGGACTATGAAGCCCTTCATGGCCTGATCGGCCACCTTATGTAGCTCGGCCATCTGCTTCAGCTGGTCGCTCATTGGCACCGGATGTTCGGCCTCAAGATACTTAGACCAGAATAGCTTCTCCGTCGAGCTTCCGTCCTCGTCCTGGTAGAACAGTGCAGCATCGGACACACTATGGGGCAAATCTGCGAATGCTCCTGAAGAGCTCCGGATTCGGGTAAGTAATCGGTAATTCACATTTACATGCTTGCTTTGCGTATAGAAAGCCTTACCCGCCGCTATCTTCTTCATCGTGTCTATATCCTGAAGGGCCTTCTGGGCCTCGGCCTTGGCACTCCTCGCGCTCTCACGGGCCGCGGCAAGCTCAGACTCTCTCGTCTTCAAGTCAAGCTCCAACGCCTCGTGCTTGGTCACGAGAGCCTGGAGCTCTTGCTGCACCTTGCCCACCCGAGCCTCGTGCCTCTCTCGCTCGGTGCGCTCCTGGGCCGCCTTTTCTTCGGCCTGGGCCAGAGCTTGCTTCAGGGTCGCCACCTCAGTCATAGCCCCTGGCAAACATACAATGATCCTGTCATTTAGCAATCGCGTCCTTTTTCTCATCTACAGATGTGGTATCACTTACCCTTGTTCTCCTCGAGCTGCCTCTTAGCAAGGTCGAGCTCCTTCTGGGACCCCTCGAGGGCCTCCTTCAGTACGGCGACCTCCGTAGTTAGTGCGGCGAACGCCAGCAGCAAAGCCTGCACATGCATATTGACATACTTATATTAGACTCCTGCGATATTATTTGATCCGCTGTTCGGCTTTTCTTTGTGAACACCGAACAAAGCATCAGGGGCTACTGTCTATGCGGTAAAATACTTACCTCGAAGCCTGTTAGAAGGCTAGTACAGGCCTCAGTCAATCCGCTCTTGGCAAACTGAACCTTCTGGATCACCGCACTCATGATAGTGCGGTGCTCCTCCTCGATGGAAGCGCTGCGAAGCGCTTCCAACATAGTGTCCGGTGCCTCTAGGTGGACATAGGTCACCGGCACAGGCGTTTCACCCTCCTTAGAAGGGGACCGCCTACCCGAGCTCGGAGCCGTTGGAGGGTCCGGCGTGGTGTTCGGCTGACGGCCAAACTTGGAGCTCTCGGGGACCCAGTCCCCTCGGCTCCCGGAGTCCGGAAGGTCGCCTTGCGGCGCCTCCGGGACTGTCCCCCCTTGATCCGGTGCCTCTTGAGACAGCACCTCGGTGTCGTCGGCTGGATGAGGGGAGGTGGCCGTCGGGACTGGATCGCTATCCATGTCCGACGAAGCCAGGGAGCCGTCCGAGGATACCTCGATATTGGCTCGGGGTGGCCTGTACAATTGAGTTCGGCGTTAGGGAAAGCAACGCGACAAAGGAATCCTATGGGTTACTTTGGTATCCGAACACTTACGATCTCGCCGGGGGCTTGCCCCTGGGCAACCACTCGTCTTCACTTTCGTCGGCGGCGGTAGCACTGTCCGGAGGGAGCGTCCTTCCCTTCTTGGACCCTTCGGCCTCCCCAGTTGGGGCGGCCTTCCTTTTCTTGTCTCCCCCAGTCGGTGGGGGAGCCTCTTCTTCCTCTTCCTCGTCTTCGGGGGAAGAGTGCATCGCAGAGTCATCGGACGGTGAGTCCGACGAGGCCTGGCGTCGGGAACTCTTTCGAGCTCCCTTGGCCTTCTTGGTCTTCTCCGACACCTTATAGGGGGCTGGAGTCAGCATCTTCATCAGAAGAGCGTCTACGGGGCCTTCTGGCAAGGGAGCCGGACAGTCGATCTGTCCGGCCATCTTCTGCCAGTCCTGTTAACGACACGGGAGTTTAGATCCCGCATAGAGCCAATCTATATATATATAACAAATATCCTGTAAGAGGTAAAACAACTTACCGCACTGGCATGGCGCTTCGCGCTGAATCCGCGATCCTCAGTAATGGGGGGAGGGACCACGGCACCCTTGAACAGCACCCTCCAGGCATCTTCATGAGTCGTGTCGAAGAGCCTGTTCGGAGTATCCACAAGGTAAACTCCACATGTTGGCACGGGAGTATCCGGCGAACGAGCATAACCTGACTATGTTGACAACCTTGAGCTTCTTATCCACCATGTTCTGAATGCATGACTGGAGTCTGGTCAGCTCTTTTGAATTACCCCAGGACAGGCCCTTCTCTTTCCAGGAGGTGAGCTGCATGGGGATTCTGGATCGGAACTCGGGGGCCGCTACCCATGTGGGGTCGTGCGGCTCGGTGATATAGAACCACCCCGATTGCCACCCCTTTATGGTGTCCACGAAGGTGCCCTCAAGCCATGTGATGTTGGGCATCTTGCCCACCATGGCGCCTCCGCACTCTACCTGGCGGCTGCTCACTACCTTCGGCATGACATTGAAGGTCTTCAGCCATAAGCCGAAGTGGGGCTTGATGTGAAGGAAAGCCTCGTACATGACGATAAACGCCAAGATGTTGAGGATGAAGTTTGAGGCTAGATCATGGAAATCCAGGCCGTAATAAAACATGAGCCCCCGGACAAAGGGATGGAGAGGGAATCCTAGTCCGCGGAGGAAATGGGTGAGGAATACCACCCTCTCATGGGGCGCGGTGGTGGGGATGAGCTGTCCCTCATCTGGGAGCCGATGCGCGATGTCGTCGTGCAGGTATCCGGCTCTCCTCAGTTTCTTGATGTCTCCCTCCGTGACGGAGGAGACCATCCACTTGCCTCCCGCTCAGGACATGGTTGGAGAAGGTTGAGATGGAAGTGAGGACTTGGGCGCTAGAGCTCGAGTATGCGGGAGCGGATGAGCAGAGGAGGAAGAAGGCGTGGATAGAAAGGTGAATCCTTATCCCTTTATATGGGCGGACAAAATTAAACGTCCCCACTTGCCTAGTAAAACTCGCTTATACCCCAAGCGCCGCAATTGATGGCGCGGTTGGGTTACCCACGCCCGTATTTATGAGAATCCCGTAATAAGGGGACACGATCTCTGCTTTGACAAGACATGTCAAAAACTGCCTCGCGTTATGTGCGGGGCTGGTTAAAAGAAATGGTTCGAATAATCACCGGGCCATGACATAACGTCATGCTGTCACAACAAGCCAGCAAATTAGATCTGCGAAAAAACATTATTCTCTCTACGGTGAAATGTGGAACTTATTTTGCAGGGTCGGACACTATCCTCGTATTCAACTTCTTCTGCAATGTATTCGGAGAAGGAACCCGCCTTGCAATGCCGAAGACAACTGCGCGCCGGACTTATCGTCATTGAAGCCTGGTTCAGGGGCTACTGTGGGAGTCCTGGATTAGCGGGTCTCCGGACAGCCGGACTGTCTCCATGGGCCGGACTGTTAGACTATGAAGATACAAGATTGAAGACTTCGTCTGGTGTCCGGATGGGACTCTACTTGGCGTGGAAGGTAAGCTAGGCAATACGTATATGGATATCTCCTCCTTTGTAACCGACCTTGTGTAACCCTAACCCTCTCCGGTGTCTATATAAATCGGAGGGTTTTAGTCCGTAGGACAACAATCACAACATACAATCATACCGTAGGCTAGCTTCTAGGGTTTAGCCTCTCTAATCTCGTGGTAGATCTACTCTTGTAATACCCATATCGTCAATATTAATCAAGCAGGACGTAGGGTTTTACCTCCATCAAGAGGGCCCGAACCTGGGTAAAACTTTGTGTCCCTTGCCTCCTCTTACCATCCGGCCTAGACGCACAGTTCGGGACACCCTACCCGAGATCCGCCGGTTTTGACACCGACAGGGGGTTTGCTTCCCTGGAAGCTCTGTTGAAAAGTAAGAAGTGTCGTCGTCGACGTAGTCGCTCACAAGGGCATCAACATCGGTCTCGGGGTCTACCGGAGGGAAGAGGGGGAAAAACAGTAAATATAGAGCAAACAGAGGTACCACTAAGCATGACATGATGAAAAGCAGAACTAGGGTTGAACTAACGTAGTACTGCACGATATAGGTGAAGGGGGGATTCAACCGGGAATGTATTCCTGGTTCCAACCTCTATCAGACAGATGACCAGAGGGGGAAAGTTCCATGTTCAGAAAGTTAGAGGAATATGAAAGGTAAACGGACAGCGTATTCGGATTCGTTGGATTTTTCTGAGCAACTTTCATGTATAAAGTTTTTTGACCTGAGCTACGGTTTAATTTCTACGAATTTCTAAAGATTTATACATTTCCTGGAATTATTTAAATTAACAGAAATTCATTATGATGTCAGCATTGCGTGGGGATGACGTCAGCAGTCAACAGACTAGCTGACTAGGTCAAACCTGACCTGTGGGTTCAGTGGGACCCACATGTCATAGACACAGAGCTAACAGAGTTTTTTAAAACTAACTAAACCGAGTTATTTCGCAGGTAGGCCCCACCTGTCATAGACTAATTAACTAAACTAATTAGTTTTAAGTATTAAAATAATTTAATTAGCGGATTTGGCAGTGGGGCCTGCACGTCAGCGTCACAGAGACGCCCAGTCAGCACGTTGACTAGGTCATCTGATGCGGAGCATCCCACATTCATCCCCATGTACACTCCGACTACTCTCCAAGCCCCAAGAGGACATATGACGAGACCTCGAACATACGCCATTGGACACAAGGTGAATTCACTCCTCTTCGAACCGTCACTTTCCGCATATGAGACATGGTTACTACCTCAAACGGAAACGCTATGCATACTCAGGTACCAAGGACTTCACCGTGAAGAAGCTAGGGAGCAAGGAGAACCGGAAGCGGAAGACATACGTGAAGACGGAGAGGAAAAACGCCAAGGACCCGACTGGCCGGACGATTCGGATGGCGACCCGGATGATCCGGACAGAGCCCGGACGATCCGGACCCCCATCCAGACGATCCGGCTAATTCGACCGAAGACTACAGAAGCCTCCCCCCCTGAAGCCGGATCATCCGGACCCCGTCCCGGATCATCTGGACCCTGCCCAGACGTCCGGACCGCCAGCCGGACATCCGGCCCTGCGCCTCCACTAGCTGAGTCTCCGGATCATCCGGGCCTCCACCCGGACCATCCGGACCAGCCCGGATCATCCGGCTTCGGACCCGGATCATCCGGCCAGCATCTGTGTGCGCGTGTTGGGCTGAGCCAGTGTACCCCTTCGACCCCCTAGCCTATAAATAGGAGTCCTCCTCCTTTTGGGACTTAGCATTGGATTAGCTCATGTTTGTGTGAGAGCCTTTGCTCATCCACTTGGATACTTCTCCTCGGAGATCACGACCTCTTCGGAGAAGATCCCCCAAGCGGATTCAAGACCCCTCTCTAGGGAAGAACATCAAGGCCTCCTCGCGGAGAAGAACGGTTCCTTTGTATCCTTACCTTTGTTGACTTTGGATCTCGTGTATCTCTTTGTGTTCTTCGATATAGCACTTGTGTGACCGATTCCTTGTTGGTTGAGTGTTTTCCCTCGTTCCTCCCCGTGATTTCCTCATGTTCTTCCGCTCGTTCTTCGTGTCTCCCCGTAGGATCCACTCCAAACGTGAAAGATCGACGCTATAGGGTTCCACCCTACATCATCATGGTATCATGAGCCACGTTGATCACGTTTTTGGAGCCCCTACCCCTCTTTTTCTAGCTTGATGTTGTTGTTTTCGTCCTAAATCCGAAAATCCCCACCAAAAATAGCCCCAAATTTTTTTGTGATTTGTTGGTTTGATGATGTTTTGTTGATTTTGATCCGTGGATTTGCTTGGTTTCAAGTGGATCTAGCATTTCCCCAAGTTTCCCCACCTTCCATCCACGAAATCCCTCAAATTTTGCCCCTGATAGAGGCAAAGGTGTCCCGTCTTTCGATGAGATGATGGATATCGCTTTGGTGGCAGTCGACTTTGACGATCCGACTACGAACGTGCGAGGACGTCGCGCCTTAGCAATCGCTAAACCAACTCCGAGAGGTTATTAACCACGCCGGAGCACGATCAACCTGACCACGAGGGTGTGTTTCTTGCGAGCAAACGAAGAACAAGCAAGAAACTGAGATTGCAATCTGGATATTGCGAATATAAGATGAAAGCTTTATTGATCAAGGTGGGGTTCTGTGACGCCTTTGTCTGGTCGTTGAACACAAACGAAGTACGCGAAGTTGCAGCTATGGCGAACTTTTAATCTAAACAAAACCCGCAGTCTAAACGATGCCCTAAGGGCTGTATATATGGAGGAAGAGGGGGGAATTTCGTGGCCCTTGGTGGAGGGGTCCGAAATCAACCCTATCTCTTGTTTCCCCACACATACGTACTCTAAAAATAGCCTATACTTATGTATTTCGAAATTACATGGGCCTGGCCCAATAATAAGGTGACGCAGCACCTAAAATAGCCCCGGGACGAAATTTATGAAGTGGCATCTTGTATATTTCGTCCAAGGCTTCATGCACCCATTATGGTGGCTTCAAAGTCCTGAAATCATCACTTGTAACTCCGTTCTTGTTCCCCTTGTGCATGCCATCATCTCCATGCTTGTTCTTGCTCCAATGTTCATCCTTCTCCAAGCTAGGCCCTTCATTTGTAAGCAAAACAAATGTATCCAATTTAGGCAGCATCATATTCTCTTGAACATTAGAATCATTACCAAGAAACGAAAGTACCTGGTAATTTAGTTGGCGTGCACGAGCTCTAGTAATTGGTCCAGTATGTATAGCAGCAGGGGCTGTGGGTGTAACAACTGTATTGATGTCCTCATCATCCTCGAAAATCATCCATTTCCGCCCAAAAATTCGTCCCCGAGAGGAAATCCCGAGCAGTTTGACCTGCCCGGATCATCCGGACCTTCTCCCGGATCATCCGGACACCTCCCGGATCAGCTGGACCCTCTCCCGGACGTCCGGATACCCCACGCACCCAGAAAACAGAACCGGAGCTGACGAACCCGGATCATCCAGATGTACACCCGGATCATCCGGACCTAGCTCGGATGTCCGGTTAACCCTGACACTGCATTGGCTGAAATCTTGTTTTGGCCGTAACTAATTCATCCGAACTCCGATTTTGACGTTCTTTAGCTCGTTTTGAAGCTATTGACATCCCCCATCCCACAAAAATACCACCAACACCATTTGACTCCATCAAATTTTCGGAATTTGGCAAGTTTGCCTAGGCCTTCCACCATATCATCCGCATAGCCACCATCGACTTCCGCAACCTAACCCATTTTGTTCCCCATAGCATTAGTGGTTGCTTGAGTAGTGATTCGAGTCTCCTAAGGTGTTTCGGCTACTTAGGGACGGTTGCTTCTTCATCAACCACCACCACTACCACTTCCGCATAACCTTGCCCATCATACACTTCCACCAACCCAACTTAACCAAATTGTTGTTTGAGCTTGTTCGAGTTGTGGCATGTGTCTCCTAAGGTGTTTCGGCTACTTAGGGACGGCAACTTCAACTTCGACACGTGTATAGCCCATCATTTCACTTCCGCATTGCCTAGTGCAACACCACCACCGCTTTCCGCTACCACCATTTGACATTTGTCATTTGAGATTTTGAGTTTGCGGTTTTTCCGTTTCGTAAGGTGTTTCGGCTACTTAGGGACGAGACTCCATCATCTTGGTATCTACATCAAGAACACCGCTACTCATCATCGCTGGACGGTAACCTCCATATCATCTTGGTATCGTGGTATCCCTCCATTGTATATTCCCTTGCTATTGCATTGTTAACCCCTAGCCTTACTTTTGCGTTACTTGCCTATCGAGACTAGCCATTTGAGTATTGCCGGCAACGTTACTTGTGCACATTAGTGATCTATACTTCCCATAGCATACATACCATATCATCGTGGTGCATATATTGCTATCATATCTTGTGTCACAAGTTTGTTCCCGCATATACAAAATTGCTATCTTGGTTTGTGCATTGTGCAAAGTGGCCATAGAAAAAAAAAGAAATAAAGCTTTTAAGCAACAGAGAAAGAGAGCAAAGAAGCTTGTAAGCAAGTGCCATAGCATCATACCACATTGCATATAAGATTGTCATATCCGATCATCTTGGATCATCTTGAGAGAAACACCGAGAACCATACATACATAGCATACTTGGGATAGAAGTTTATCCATTTTGCATCTTATAGGTTGTGCACAAGTGTCGTATCCGCCTATTGAGCAATCGCGCTAGCGTCTCTCTTGAGTTGTGCAACACGAGCGTTTTCCGTGGATTCCACATTTTGTGCTCATTCCTTGGTTGCACGACCCCAATTATCTATCCGTGTGTGCGTTTCCGTGTGCCTTCCATATTGCTATTGGTCTACTTGTTTCACTTGCGAATTTGTGAATCTCTTTCAACATTATTGACTCTTGCTAACATTTTGCATTAAATTTTTGTGCCACTATCCTCACCGAGCTCCACTATAAGCTTTACTTGTGTAGGTGTGAGAACTGACAAGGATTGGTACCAATAGTGCTATTTCATTGTCCGCATTTGAGTGAACTTGATTCATTGTCAACATCGGTCAAGGTACATTGGTATAAGTTCTTCTCTTTTTCCCACTCATATTTGCTCGAGTCTTGTGATGGATAGGCAAGGCATTTCCTCTCCGGTCCTCGACAACAACGACGGCGTGAACAACTACATAACCAAAGCGTCTATCTTCGATCTACAACGACAAGTGCAAGGCACACAATCAAGATTGCGAGAGCGCATCGAGAACATCTCCATCGACATTCATCACTCCGAAGCAAGGAGAAGGGACTACTTCGACAAGAAGCTTGCCGCACATAAAGAGGAGCAAGATGCAAGGATGGAGGAGATTAGGGCCTTGATCAAGTCTTCTTCCACTTCATCATCCTCAATACGACGACGTTCAAGCCACAAGTCTTCGGAGCGCGAAAAAGATGCAAGTGCAAATCGTCCTCGTCCACATCTACATGGCGACCACCATCACGTTCGTGATCAACATCGTCATGAAGGGCACGTCACCTCCAAGCATCATGTGCACAACGACGACGAACTCCTTCGAGCTCAAGCACGACAACGACACCATCATCATGAAGATGCTCCACAAGCACAAATGCACAAGTCCCAACACGCCAAGTCGAAGCTTCATGAGCATAAAAGAAGACCGCGAGACGACCACCACCAAGACGGCGCTACGGCTACATCAACCACTTCGGCATCTTCGCCAAGTGTTCTCAAGGCATCTTCGCCTTTGGACGTACGGCATCTTCGCCTACTTCCCACGAGTACGCCTACAACGACTTCATCAAGTCCAAGGCGACCACCTACAAGCGAGGGCGACACTTCCATCTTCGGAAGCCCCTCAAGGAAGATGGCCGAGTATGGGAAACTCCCTTCGGTCATGGAGACGAGCTATGAGGTGCCACATCATATGGACCTCCAACACCAAGACGGCGACAAGAAGGTCGATCAAGGGCCATCCCCTTCGACCACGGCGACGCGCGCGAACCACTTCAACAACATGAAGACGATGCCCATATTGGACTCATACTCCGACTCAATCTACGCGACCGCACATGAAGACATTTGCACCAACATCTCTCCGACACCCACATATGAAGAGATGCCCCAAGTGCCATGTGAGGAGAGCCACCACCAGATGAGTGACATGAGTGACTCCACCATACGTGACATTGAGAACATTTCCTATGAGAGGATGAGTGTGACCACCACTAGCCCCACACATGAGAGCATGCAACACATCCTATGTGAGGTTGAGAGCCATTTGAGTGACTCCACCTACCATACGAGTGAGAGCATCCTTGAGGGAGTGAGTGAGCCATAACACTTAGTGAGTGAGGTAGTTGACACAGCATGTGAGGCCACTATGATTTCTAACAACTTAACCTCTACTCCTAGTGTGTTTTCTTCTTTGGTGCTAGGTCTCCTACATGACGACATGCCTATCCTTGACGAGTCCATCCCTCTTTTGGAGACGACGATGGCCATGGTGGATATTGATGCACCCCCCACATGGTTCCATCAAGATGAAGATGACAACGATTGGATCTTTGACACCTCACCTACAACACATGAGCGATGCTCCAAGGGTAACATAGGTGATGGTGCTTCTCTTGTCCCACTAGTGGACTCTCTTGACATTGATTTCTCCCATGATGTTGACCCACCTATTGCCATGCTTCATGCTAGTGAAACTTCTTCATGTCTTGACTTACCTATTTATGATAAATATGATGATGAGCATGTTGAGTTGCCTAGTTGTGATGCTATGCTCCATAGGATAACTTGTGAAAATTCTATTGGTCACATTATGCTTGACAATCCATTGAAATTGTCATATGCTATGAGTGAGATCTCCCATATTGATTCATTTCAATCTCAACATAGTAACTATGCATGCCCCATTAAGATCAATCCCATTTGCACTTATGGCATAGATGACGAGATGATGGTCATTGGCTTTTGCTTCTCTTGTGATGATATTGCCATGCTTCCTTTACATGATTTGTGCAATTCATCTACTATGTCATGCCATGATCACATTGTTTCGAATATGCATTGTTTTGGATGTTGTCAATATTCTCCATGTGATGTTGCTACTCATGCTCATGAGGAGACCCCCATAGTTTCCTCATACATATTAGGAGATCTTGATGCATTTCATACTTTGCATGATTCCCATGATTGCTTGCACCATATGCATTCCATGAATAACAATTCTCTAGATATTTCTCATTATGCATTACACAATTTGAGTCTCCATTATGCGATACATAACAACAAACCTCTCATGATGGATGACATGTTTCTATATCACGCATCTCATTTATTTGAGCATTGGCTATTTAGTACTAACCGACACATGCACGTGCGCATCATGATGGATGATGTGTACATATACCATGCACACACAATTTTCTCTTTGTCTTTGTTTTGTGTAGGTACTTATGAACACTCGTCAACCTCACAATCCCATGAGTTGACGAAACGAGCTCTTGAGAGCAACGATGACTTGGGATCCCGTGGACTATCCTTACCACCGTTCCCTTCGCGCAAGGACTACGCGCATCTCTTTATTTGGCTCTCACACGGCTATGGGCTATTTACCACTTGTCACCTTATGCCCACACTATTGTGTTCACTTTGCATGTTATACTTGCTTCTATGCATTTGCCCTGCAATTGTGACCCTTGCTTGCATCTACCCATGACTCACCATTATGATACTTCTATGTGTATTTGCATGCTTGGTGGAGATCCTTGTTGTTTTTGCCATGTTTATCATGTGCCCCATGCTATTGTTGATTGTTGTGTTGGGAGAGTCATGATGCCCCATTGCTATTTACATATGGTGTCTCGCCAATACATTGATGACATTTTACTCATATCTTGCTTTCATGCTTGTGCTATGACATGTGAATTATTCATGCCCACCATTCACACACATGACATGCTTGCCATGATTCCTTCTAGTATGTTGCATCTTCGCACTACTAGCTTGCTTGACTTGATCACTATGATTGCTTGCTATGTTGCATCACCCATGTTCCACTATTACTTGCTTTCTTGGGTTGATGACATATATGCTCATGCCTCTCACATGATAAATCATGATCATTGTCTCTTGTCTCCATTAGTTGCATCTCTCATATCACCTTATATTGAGTGCCAACTAGCTATGCTTATTGATCTTGGAGACTTGGACACTTTACTTGTGATGCATACTTGTTTGATTGAGCCTCTTGTATTTGGATGTTCTTGCATCATATGCCTCCATACTATGACACGCTCCCTTGTACTTTCTTATGATGAGCATGATGCATACACTTGTTGGGTATCTTACCACTCGAATGATAAGTTTTGCATTTCCGCTAACCTCATTTGTTTTTCCGAGTGTTTCTCATGTTCTTTCATTTTGGAGGTTTCACAAGGCGATGCCGTTATGCGACAACTTGGTCATGCGAAGACAGACACGATGTGCAACACCAACATTTGTGAGAATCTACTAAAGGTGAACTCCTTCTCTTTGAGCCATCCTCAATTACGCATATTGGATGGGTCACTCTTTCATTGTTGTTTCCTTATTGTTGTCTACGTGATACATCTCGTGAACGGAGGAACGACATTGGAGATTGGATACATGGACCTTCACATTGAGGAGCGCTCGCACTTATTGGATGCACCTTCGGTCTTCCACCCATGCCTCAACATTGAGCTTTGGTAGACCAACACCTCCATATTTGTTGATTGTGCTCATACATGTCATGCTCGATGGACATATCATACTCACCACAAGTTTGCACACTATGCATGGATTGACTCACATTATGATTGCCTTGTTGCATCTTGTATTACCATGTCATCCATGATATATGATCTTGTGCATTTCCTTAGCAAATTTGTTGTGATCTTCCTTGATGGCATATTCATACATCATGATCATATTGTCCACCATCAATTGCATGATAGCTTACACATGTTGAGCATCCATTGCCATATTCATGCTATTGAAAAACCGTCTCACTATGACATCATTTTGCACCGTGGTTGCATTGATCATATTTACAACACATTTGTGTGCACAATGATTGCATTTCCTCCCATGAATGCTTTGCATCTCATTCTAGATCATCTTGATAAGCTTCATGCGTTTTGTCACGACCAATCTTGCCGCATGGACTCATTCTTACATGATGGACACTTTGTGTGCGCTAACCATTGCATTTCCGAGTGTTGCTTGTGTTTGCTCTTTTTGCATGTTTACCACTCCGGCTACACCTTGGAATACTTGGATTGCGCCATGCCTTCAACTTCGTCCAACTACAAGTCCGTCCTCGACAACTGTTTCCATGGTGATGAGGATCACGATCCGAGGTCAGATCTTTCACAAGGGGGGGGGGGGAGATGATGCGGAGCATCCCACGTTCATCCCCATGTACACTCCGACTACTCTCCAAGCCCCAAGAGGACATATGACGAGACCTCGAACATACGCCATTGGACACAAGGTGAATTCACTCCTCTTCGAACCGTCACTTTCCGCATATGAGACATGGTTACTACCTCAAACGGAAACGCTATGCATACTCAGGTACCAAGGACTTCACCGTGAAGAAGCTAGGGAGCAAGGAGAACCGGAAGCGGAAGACATACGTGAAGACGGAGAGGAAAAACGACAAGGACCCGACTGGCCGGACGATCCGGACGGCGACCCGGATGATCCGGACAGAGCCCGGACGATCCGGACCCCCATCCGGACGATCCGGCTAATTCGAGCGAAGACTACAGAAGCCTCCCCCCTGAAGTCGGATCATCCGGACCCCGTCCCGGATCATCCGGACCCTGCCCGGACGTCCGGACCGCCAGCCGGACATCCGGCCCTGCGCCTCCACCAGCCGAGTCTCCGGATCATCCGGGCCTCCACCCTGACCATCCGGACCAGCCCGGATCATCCGGCTTCGGACCCGGATCATCCGGCCAGCGCCTGTGTGCGCGTGTTGAGCTGAGCCCGTGTACCCCTTCGACCCCCTAGCCTATAAATAGGACTCCTCCTCCTCCTTTTGGGACTTAGCATTGGATTAGGTCATGTTTGTGTGAGAGCCTTTGCTCATCCACTTGGATACTTCTCCTCGGAGATCACGACCTCTTCGGAGAAGATCCCCCAAGCGGATTCAAGACCCCTCTCTAGGGAAGAACATCAAGGCCTCCTCGCGGAGAAGAACGGTTCCTTTGTATCCTTACCTTTGTTGACTTTGGATCTCGTGTATCTCTTTGTGTTCTTCGATCTAGCACTTGTGTGACCGATTCCTTGTTGGTTGAGTGTTTTCCCTCGTTCCTCCCCGTGATTTCCTCGTGTTCTTCTGCTCGTTCTTCGTGTCTCCCCATAGGATCCACTCCAAACGTGAAAGATCGACGCCATAGGGTTCCACCCTACATCATCATCCCAGTCAATGGGGCCTGCAGGGCCCTGCTACCTCTTGAGCACTTGCATTGGTTTTCCCTTGAAGAGGAAAGAGTGATGCAGCAGAGTAGCATAAGTATTTACCTCAGTTTTTGAGAACCAAGGTATCAATCCAGTAGGAGGCTATGCGCGAGTCCCTCACACCTGCACAAAACAAATAGATCCTCGCAACCAACGCGATAAGGGGTTGTCAATCCCTACACGGTCACTTACGAGAGTGAGATTTGATAGATATGATAAGATAATATTTTTGGTATTTTTATGATAAAGATGCAAAGTAAAATAAAAGGGAATGAAAATAACAAAGTATTGGAAGATTAATATGATGAAGATAGACCCGGGGGCCATAGGTTTCACTAGTGGCTTCTCTCGAGAGCATAAGTATTTTACGATGGGTGAACGAATTACTATTGAGTAATTGACAGAATTAAGCATAGTTATGAGAATATCTAGGTATGATCATGTATATAGGCATCACGTCCAAGACAAGTAGACCGACTCCTGCTTGCATCTACTACTATTACTCCACACATCGACCGCTATCCAGCATGCATCTAGAGTATTAAGTTCATAAGAACAGAGTAACGCCTTAAGCAAGATGACATGATGTAGAGGGATAAACTCATGCAATATGATGAAAACCCCATCTTATTATCCTCGATGGAAACAATACAATACATGCCTTGCTGCCCCTACTGTCACTGGGAAAGCACACCGCAAGATTGAACCCAAAGCTAAGAACTTCTCCCATTGCAAGAAAGATCAATCTAGTAGGCCAAACCAAACTGATAATTCAAAGAGACTTGCAAAGATAACCAATCATACATAAAATAATTCAGAGGAGATTCAAATATTGTTCATAGATAAACTTGATCATAAACCCACAATTCATCGGTCTCAACAAACACACCGCAAAAGAAGATTACATCGAATAGATCTCCACAAGAGAGGGGGAGAACTTTGTATTGAGATCCAAAAAGAGAGAAGAAGCCATCTAGCTAATAACTATGGACCCGTAGGTCTGAGGTAAACTACTCACAATTCATCAGAGAGGCTATGGTGTTGATGTAGAAGCCCTCTGTGATCGATGCCCCCTCCGGCGGAGCTCCGAAATAGGCCCCAAGATGGGATTTCGTGGATACAGAAAGTTACGGCGGTGGAATTAGGGTTTTGGCTCCACATCTGATCTTTTGGGGGTTCGTAGGTATATATAGGAGGAAGAAGTACGTCGGTGGAGCAACAGGGGGCCCACGAGGGTGGAGGGCGCGCCTGGGGGGTAGGCGCGCCCCCCTACCTCGTGGCCTCCCTGTTGGTTGCTTGACGTAGGGTCCAAGTCTCATGGGTCTTGGTTGGTGAGAAAATCATGTTCCTGAAGGTTTCATTCTGTTTGGACTCCGTTTGATATTCCTTTTCTTCGAAACCCTAAAATAGGCAAAAAAACATCAATTTTGGGCTGGGCCTCCGGTTAATAGGTTTGTCCCAAAAATAATATAAAAGTGGATAATAAAGCCCAATAAGGTCCAAAACAGTAGATAATATAGCATGGAGCAATCAAAAATTATAGATACGTTGGAGACGTATCAGGCCCACTAGCAGTGACCCAGGGGTGGCCCCAGGTGTGCCATGTCAGCGATGGCTGGCGGCTCAGCACCGGCGACGCCAAACATGGCGGCGCGGCACGGGACATCATCAGGTTTCGTCTACAGGCGGACGTTTCACACGCGAGAGGGCGCATTCGAACGAGCGGAGCTAGCTGCATCGAACGGTGGCGGTTACCTGGCCGAAGGTGGCCGGAAACGAGGTCGGCAACGAGCTACAGCGGCGGCGCATACGGCACCTCGATGGAAAGAGCGCTACGGAGCTCGGCAAAGCGCGTGCGCATGCTCGTTGTGCTCCTGGGAGCAACAGGAGCACGGTGCTGTGCTCAAGCGAGCATGACAGTGGCTATGGTGATGAACACGAGCTCGTCTTTGGTGGACAGAATACGGGCATGGTGGAAAGCTATCTACGGCCCGCGAGGAAGCTAACGGAGAGGAGCAGGAGGTGGAGGAGCTCACCGTGTGGCTAAGGAAAGTCTTCGAGAGCTTAGTAGCAGTAGACGGTGGCCGGAGTGGAAGAAGATCGACGGTGGCCGAGGTGGAAGGGGGCAGCTCGATCCACGTGTTGTGGAGCTCCCCGACTCCCATTCGTGGATGGAGACGATGCAGACGACGTCGGCGAAGACGAGTGACACGGTGGTGAGGTGATGTGATGGATGTGGCCGCGCATTTTATGGCGGCGAGTCCATGTCGGCTCTCGGTAGCGGTGGACCTAGAGGGAGAGAGGGAGAGAGTGTGAGGGCAACGTGTGGGGAGGCACTAGGGTTCGTCCGTGGCAGGGCGACCAAGTAGGCATCGGGGAGCCGCCGGATGGCCGCCGGATGGCCGCCCCATGGGCATTGGCGGCCACGGACGGCACGAGCGCGTCCACCCAGCCCCTGTTGAACAGAGGTAGGGGACGACAGGGTTAGGTGGGCTGGGCTGCACTATTGCGCGGCTAGGCCAAGTGCACAGTGTAGCCTGGCCTTTTCTTTTTCCCTTTTTTTTGATTTTTGTTTTTCTTTTACATAAAGGGTTTTGTAATATTTGTGGTGCCAAAACGATTTTTGTAAGATATGGGAATTGTCCACATAAATAGAGTGCAATGGTTGGCATTGCCACAAAAAGATTGTCAAGTTTTTGAAATAGATTGCAATTTTTATAAATTGAAAAGCCATTTAATCTATTGTTTTAGCCACTGCTTTAATTGGTTTGGGCCATTTAAACACCTTGCAAAATGTTGGTTCACCACCAATATTAACAAATGATTATTTGCCACATGGTGAAAATTTTAGTTTTCATGTCTGACAAATATGGATTTTTTACTTCAGATTGGATTAGAATTTGACTTGTGATTTGGATCAAGTGACGATTAGCAACAGTAGTGTGATGACATGGCACAATCAACAGGGGATTACTGTAGCATGACACTTGGAGTGTTACACTCGGCAACCACAGGCCCTCTGCCGGGGGGAAGGGCTCGCCGGCGCCTCCCCCGACAGAGGACCTATGTAACGCCCCGAGACCGTTGCGCCAGGTGTCTTCCAGTTATTCGCTGTTGTTGCCTTGTCATTTCTTTGCGTGTCTTGCATTTCATATCATGTCATCATGTGCATCGCTTTTGCATACATGTTCGTCTCATGCATCCGAGCATTTTCCCCGTTCTCCATTTTGCAATCCGACGCACCTATGTCCTCCAGCGCCCCCTTTTGCCTCTTTTCGTGTGCGAGTGTTCAACGTTCTCGGATTGGACCGAGATTTGCCAAGCAGGCTTGGTTCACAAACGGTAGACCCCCTATCAAGTTTCGTGTCATTTGGAGTTCATTTGATACTCCAACGGTTAACCGGGGAACCGCAAAGGCCTCATGTGTGTTGCATCCCAACACCCCTCCAAGTGGCCCAAAAACCCATCCAAACCCACTCCATCCTCTCGGCCTTTCGATCATGATCGCGTGTCCTAAAACCGCTCCTCATTTGGACTCTGCTAGCTCCCTCTACCTATATATTTGTGCTCTCCTCCGAATTTTTCGCGGATGAACCCTAGATCCCACCTCCTCGCGCCGACGAACATGTCCGCCCCGTGCCGGACATGTCCGCGCCGCTGTCCCCGACGAATCCGCCGCCGCCACATCGCCTCTCTCTCCTCCCACCGCGCCGGCCACCCGGGGCCCAGATCCGGCTTGCCCCGGGGCCGAACCGGGCCGCGCCGGGCCCTCTCTCCGCCGCCGCTCGCCCGCCGGCGGCCCGAAGCCGCACCGCCCCGCAGATCTCCGCCGGCACCCCGAGCCGCCCGCCGGCGACCGCGCCTCGCCGGAGCTGCATTCTCTCCGGTCCTCCTCCGCGCGCCGCCCTCTTCCTCGTCCCGTGACCCCGCGCCAGTCCCGCCGGTCAAGAGCTGCCACTGCAGCGCCGCTGCTGCCTGACGTGCGCCGCCACCCGAGGCTGCCTTGGCGCCCATCGATGACCGCCATCGCCGGTGAATGGAGTCCGACGCCGGATCCTCGACCCCGACCCCAGATCCGGTCGCCCCATCTCCGATCTCTCCAGTCCTGGCCTCTCCTCGTGTTCCGCGCCCTCACCGGAGTCGCCGGAACGTTCGCCGGAGTCGGATCCGGGCTAGAGTGGATCAGATCCACCGGGATACGAAGCAAACACCTCCCCATGTCCTGGATCTCCTCATCACGCTCGCCCTCATCCCGCGTTGACTTTTTGTGAGGTCTATCTTTTTTCTCTAAGTCTCAGATCTGCGACATTTTCATGCATACTTCATCATGCCATAACTTCAACACTGTAGCTCCATTTTGCGTGCATAATATATCAAAATGTTCATCTGATTGTGTTCTTCATTTTTTTCCATTGCACCATGCTCGTTTGAGTCCATCTTGATTCCCAAATTGTTGATGCAAGAGTGCTTCATAATGTTAGGTGCTGTTTCTTATCAGTTTATGAGCATTTGTCCTTTTTGCCATGATTATTGTGTGCCTCCTATGAACTTGAGCCCTACATTTGTTTTGGGCTATGCCATGCCATCATTACACGGGTGTATGCCATGTATTTTTGTGATCAATGTGGTTACTAGCACAAGCATGCAAAGTAGCTCTCGTGATGTTGCTGATTTCAGGGACTTAGAATTCTTCTAAGTCATCTCCCTGGTGTTATTTTTATGCCATGTATTCATGTTGCTATAGAGTGATCCATGCCTTTTTGAGCATGTTTAGTAAGGATGATTTTGAGATATTATTATTTTATATCCATCCATGTCTTTTTTTGAAATTATGGAGTAACCTAGCATGACTCAATCTTGCTCTACTTTTGCTATAAAATGTTTCTGGCAGATTGGTTACGTGTTAATCAATTTTGCCAAGGTTGTTGTAGTTGATCCTTGCATGCTATGAGTTGGTTCTTGCCATGGTTAGCTTCTTTATCATGTCTTCTTTCTCGGTGTATGCTTAGTTTGACATGCAATGCCTTGTGGTGAGTGCATCGAGCTCGCAAACATGCCTTCGTTATTCTGTTTATGCCATGTCCTGTTTTCTGTTAAGTCTGAATCTGTTAATGAAACTTGCTATGTTTACATGGGTGCCATCATATCTTCTGATCCCTTTTGGCTTATGGTCAGTAAGGTACTATTGTTATATGCTTTGAGTAGATTTATGCCATGCCTTGTATTGCTATGTTATGTTCCTGTAGCATGTTGTTATCTTGCTCTAAACATTGCTTCCTCATGTTAAATCCTGACATGTTATTTTCACCAAGTCTGAGATGCTGTTATCTTTTGCACTTTTGCCATGCTTGTTTGAGCCTGCTATTGTGTGATTTAGCCGCAGCTCAGTGTTCATCTTTTGTCAAGCGTCTTGAGTGGATCACTGCCATGTGGTTTGTTGGTATGTTAGAGTGCAGTAGCTTAGTTTCTTGTTGCATTCTAGGTGGCATCATGCTATTAATCGCAGTTTAGTGCCATTATTGTTTTCCTTGCCGTTTGCAAACCGTGCATCCGTTTCTGATGATCTTTCTATCGATTTGGACCAAAATCAACTCATCTTTCCAGCGATGCACTTGGTTTGCCAAGTTTAGGCCTGGTTCAATCTTTTCCTTCCGAAGCACACATATGCATTGCATATCACATCCCACATATCATGCCATGTTTTGCATCATGTTGTTTGCGCATTGCACCGTGGTTGATTGTGTTTCCTTTGCCCGTGTTCTTGCTTTGGGTAGAGCCGGGAGACGAGTTCGTGTTCGAGGAACCCATTGAGTACGCTTACGAGGATCAAGCTTTCGTCTTCTCGGAGAACTTTGCAGGCAACATGACCATACCCTCGAAATCACTTCTATCTTTGCTTGCTAGTTGCTCGCTCTATCGCTATGCCACAATACCTACCACTTGCTATATCATGCCTCCCATATTGCCATGTCAAGCCTCTAACCCTCCTTTCCTAGCAAACCGTTGTTTGGCTATGTTACCGCTTTGCTCAGCCCCTCCTATAGCGTTGCTAGTTGCAGGTAAAGATGAAGTTTGTTCCATGTTGTAACATGGATATGTTGGGATATCACAATATCTCTTATTTTATTTAATGCATCAATATACTTGGTAAAGGGTGGAAGGCTCGGCCTTATGTCTGGTGTTTTGTTCCACTCTTGCTGCCCTAGTTTCCGTCATAGCGGTGTTATGTTCCTTGATTTTGCGTTCCTTACGCGGTTGGGTTATAATGGGAACCCCTTGACAGTTCGCTTTGAATAAAAATCCTCCAGCAAGGCCCAACCTTGGTTTTACCATTTGCCTCACCACCACCTACTTTTCCCTTGGGAGTCGTGCTCCCGAGGGTCATCTTTATTTTAACCCCCCCGGGCCAGTGCTCCTCTAAGTGTTGGTCCAAACTAGAGCCCCTTGCAGCGCCACCTCGCAGAAACATGAGGGTTGGTTTTAGTTGTACGGACTGCTCATCCGGTGTGCTTGAGAACAAGATATGTGCAGCTCCTATCGGGATTTGTCGGCACATTCGGGAGGCTTTGCTGGTCTTGTTTTACCATTGTCGAAATGTCTGATCGGGTCTTCCTGGGAGAAGGAATATCCTTCGTTGACCGTGAGAGCTTGTGATGGGCTAAGTTGGGAAACCCCTGCAGGGTTTTGAACTTTCGAAAGCCGTGCCCGCGGTTATGGGCAGATGGGAATTTGTTAATGTCCGGTTGTAGAGAACTTGACACTTAACTTAATTAAAATGCATCAACCACATGTGTAGCCGTGATGGTCTCTTTCTGGCGGAGTCCCGGGAGTGAACACGGTTCTTGTGTTATGCTTGAACGTAAGTAGTTTCAGGATCACTTCTTGATCACTTCTAGTTCACGACCGTGCTTTGCTTCTCTTCTCATTCTCATTTGCATAAGTTAGCCACCATATATGCTAGTGCTTGTTGGAGCTCCACCTCACTACCTTTTCCTACCCATAAGCTTAAATAGTCTTGATCACGAGGGTGTGAGATTGCTAAGTCCTCGTGACTCACAGATTATTTCCAAAAACTAGTTGCAGGTGCCGATGAAACCGGTTGCAGGTGACGTAATCCAGCTCAAGGAGGAGCTCAAGGAAGATCGTGTTCGTTGTGTTGTTTCATTTCCAGTTGATTAGTAGTGGAGCCCAGTCGGGGCGATCGGGGATCTAGCATTAGGGGTGGTCTTACTTTATTATGGTTCCGTAGTCGGACCATGATTGTATATGGATGATGTAATGCTATATTCATGTATTCTGTGAAGTGGCGATTGTAAGCCAACTTTGTACCTCTTTCTTATTCAGTACATGGGATGTGTAAAGATTACCCCTCTTGCGACATGCTTACAATGCGGTTATGCCTCTAAGTCGTGCTCCAACACGTGGGAGATACAACCGCATCATGGGTGTTACAACCCACCTCCGTGCAGCGCCCTGCTCCACGCGGCGCGGGGGAGGCTCTGGCTCCAGGCCCCTCCTGCGCAGCCCCAGTGCACCACCCCCGTCGGAGGCGGAGCCACCGCCCTGGTGTCTCCATCTACGGTCTGGTTCACCTGCAGCTCATGGTTAGCATAAACTTGTTCCCGAGATATTGGATGTACCCCACTGTCGTCGTCGCTGAAGGGGTCGGCGAAGCTTCCGGGTGACTCGTGGAAGGCCCCGGCCTCGTGCGCTTCGCCTTCCCATCCTGGCTCAGGGAACGGGCTGGGGCCTTCTCCTAGAGTGTATTCCTGGTTCACCATGCGGGGGACGTAGGTGTCTTAGGTCGCCCCGCTAGGGCCATCACCTGGATGCCCGGCGCCTTGAGCCACGAGCCGAGGCGCCTGGCCCTAGTGGCCGCTGGGTGGCACTCCAGCGCGTCTTCGGGGTGGTTTGTCGATGCTTGTCCGTACTGGTGACGGTGTCGTCGTGGCTGGACGGGTCATGTCGGGGTTCTTGTTGGTGTTGTCGGGTCCCATTGGCGCTCCAGGAGCGCACGAGCTGGCCGGGGCCTCGCGCGCGCCTCTGCCACGACTTGAGGCATGGGCGAGGAGCAGAAGGGCGGCATACCTCTGCAGGCAGCGTCCAGCAGTTCGGCCACGCGCTCCAGCAGTGCATCACGGGCGCTCTCCGCTAGCCTGCGTTGCAACAGCTGCCTCGCCATGATGAGCTCGCCTCGCATGTTCGTGTGCTCCTGTCGGGTGTGCGATGCCATTACCACAGCTTAGCCTGAAGACTGCATGGTGGCACGCGTGCGCCACGGCGTGAGGGCGGAGGGCGTCGGTCCGCGCCGCCCGCGTCCGACAGTGTTCAGTGTTGTGCGGGCCGCCTGGAGAGTGAAGTAGAGGTCTTCTTGGGCGGACGGTGCCGCCCGGATGGGCCAAGCAGCCCAATGGTCGGTGTGGGTCCTCGGGTCGACCGACATCGGAACCGCGGGGTGTCGACGGGTCGATCGACAGAAGAGGGGCTTCGGCGCACCCCTACCTGGTGCATCAAATGTCGGATTGCGGATACCAGGAAACCCTTGTGAGGTTCGAACTCTACGTGCGCACAAAGAACACTCTCTTCCTCGCTCGCTCGCTCAACGATTCCACGGCCTAGCTCGACGGACCCAAAGAACAAGAGACGTGAGGGTTTATACTGGTAAGGGCCACCTTGTAGTGTAATACCCTACTCCAGTTTGTGGGTGGATTGCCTCGAGGGGCTGAGGATGAACTAGTACAATGGATGAACCGCCTCTTGAGGTGAGGTGTTATTGAGCTCGATGAACTGGTGATCTCGTTAGGGTGGAATGAATCCGATTCCAGATCCCTCTCAATGGTGGTGGCTAGGTCCTATTTATAGTGGCCTTGGTCCTCTTCCCAAATGTTAGGCATGAAGTTATCCCACAACGGCCAAGTTTGAAGGGGGACAACAAGTACAAGCTATCCTGACAAAAGCTGGTCTTTGCCTGCCAAAGGCTTTGGTGGTGATGCTGTTGTGGGCTCCACGATGACCTCCGTCCTGCTGGTCTTGGTCTTGTTGCATTGATATGGAAACCTTTCCCTGATTCCTTGGGACCCCGCGCCTGCGCTTGCCTCCTTAGCACCAAAGAGGAAACTGGTACACTGCACCTGCTAGCGCCCGCCTGGCCTTGGTCATCATGGCTCACGTCATGTGAACCTCGCGAGGTGCTCCTTGCATAGATATCTCCGCTCCTCAGGAGCCAACCTAGTGAAGTTGTGCTTAGGGAGGTCTTGGCGTCGTGCGCCTCGCGAGGCTTGGCCCCTCGCGAGGGTCTTGAGTTGTTTCTATTGAAGATGGGCCATACCAGGCCGTTGGTGGAGCCACGCCCTAGGCCGCAGGCAGGCAAGTCTGGGCACCCCCGGTTCCAGAATGCCGACATAGATGGTCGGAGCACACGATAACGTGGAGCAGGGCGGATCACCCGCGTCAGGTTGATAACCCAAGTCACCTAGCCCTTGTTGTAGCCCCCAGGTTGGTGGTTATAAATTCACCAATGTGCTTATGGATGGTGGTAGCAGCATCACCATACTATACTATGATACTTTTCGTTGGATGAATCTGGCTGACAAAGATCTTAAGCCGTCCTCCACAGTATTCCATGGTGTGGTGCCTGGCAAGTCAACTTACCTTGTTGGAAAGATATCCCTAGAAGTGACTTTTGGGGATGAGTACAATTACAGGGTAGAGACATTCTGGTTTGAGGTGCTCAAAATCAAGATTCCATATCATACCTTGTTTGCATGGCCGGCTTATGCTCGATTTATGGCCCGACCTTGTTTTATCTATCTACAGCTTAAAATGCTAGTGCAAAGGGGACCATTATGGTTCATGGGGATCAGAAGGGCACGCTAGAGTGCGAGGAAGGAGATGCATCTTATGTAGTGTCATCTTGTGCCACAAAGGAGCTCAAATATTATAAGGACAATGTTGACCCGACTGATATGACCCCTCTGAAAAAAACCACCACAGAGTCTGACCTGACACTCAAATTTTAGTCGGCAAAGGATACACAACAAGTTGATTTTGTCCTTGGCGACTCTTCTCAGCAGTTCACCATTGGGACAGGGATGGATCCAAAATTGGAAAGGGCGCTCATCGAGTTCAGCCGTGAGAATCGGGACATTTTTGCATGGAAACCATCTGACATGTCTGGTATGCCGAGAGAATTCGCTGAGCACAAGTTTAATATTGATCCTAAGATCAAACCTTTTCGCCAATTCCTTCATCGTTTTAATGAAGAGAGGCGTAAGGCCATTGGGGAGGAAGTGGCCTGGCTCCTAGCTGCCGGGTTCATGGTCGAAGTGTTTCACCCTCAGTGGTTGGCTAACCCAGTGCAGGTGCTTAAGAAGAATGAAACTTGGCATATGTGTGTTGATTACACAGATCTTAACAAAGCATGTCCAGCTGACCCATTTTCTCTCCCTCGCATTAACCAAATCATTGATGCCACGGCGGGTTGCGAGAGTTTATGCTTCCTGGCCGCGTATTCTGGGTATCATCAGATCAAGATGGCACTGGAGGATCCGGAAAAGACAACTTTTATCACCCCCTTTTGAGCTTTTTGCTATGTGTCTATGCCTTTTGGGCTCAAGAGTACCAAGGCGACTTACCAGCATTGTGTTTAAAATTGTTTTCACAGGAAGATTGGTCAAAACGTCTATGCCTATGTGGATGATATTGGGGTTAAGTCAAGGAAGAAAGAGACCCTACTTGATGACCTGAAGGAGACCTTTGACAATCTCAGGGTGTACAAGACGATGCTTAACCCAACCAAGTGTGTTTTTGGTGTTCCAACTGGAAAACTATTAGGCTTCTTAGTCTTATAGAGGGGCATTGAGGCTAACCTAGAGAAGATTGAGGCAATTAGGTCTATCTCTAAGCCGACATGCATTGATGATGTTCAACGTTTGGCGAGTCGTATTGCATCTTTGAGCCGGTTTATAAGCCACCTTGGAGAGAAGGCAATTCCTTTATACCAGATGATGAAGAAAACTGATCATTTCGTCTAGAGTGATACAACTAATGAGGCATTTGAGCCACTCAAAAAGCAGTTGGCTGAGCTTCCTATCTTGGCTGCTCCTATAGAAAAAGAGCCTTTTCTCCTGTACGTGGCAGCTAATAATAAGGCCGTTAGTGTTGCAGTTGTCGTAGAGCGCAAGGAGGCGGGTAAAGAGTATCTAGCTCAGCCGCCGGCTTATTATGTCCATGAAGTCCTTGTGTAGTCAAAGCAAAGATACCCATATTGGCATAAGCTGGTGTTTGGGGTATTCATGGCTAGCCGTAAACTTAAGCATTATTTCCTTGGACATCCAATCACAGTGGTCAGTTCTGCTCTACTTGGCGACATAATTCAAAACAGAGAGGCCACTGGCCGGGTTGCTAAGTGGGCGATTGAGCTTGGGCCACATCATCTTAAGTATGTGCCCCGAATGACCATCAAATCATAGGCTCTAGTGAATTTCGTCAATGATTGGACAGAGCTGCAAGCACCTGAGGAGAAGTCGGATAACATATTATCGGATTCAGGGCTCCGCAGACCCAAGAAGGTTCAAATTCTAGGGCGTATGCGAAGATCTCAACATATCAAGTCTCAAGCTCGTCACCCAACAGCCTAGCCTCGTCGAGCACGCACTCGAGCGGGGAAGAAGATGAACACAACAGTTTACCCAGGTTCGAGCCACCTTGCGGTGTAAAACCCTACTCCTGCTTTGTGGTGGATTGGCCTCATGAGGAGGCCGAGAATGAACAAGTACAGTGGATGAACAGCCTCACAAGGGCTCTGGTGGTGAGGGTGGAAAGGATATGATCCAGTCCCTCACTATGGTGGTGGATAACCTATATTTTTGGTGGCCTCGGTCCTCTTCCCTCAAAACTTAGGCGGGAAGGGATCCCACAATGGCCAATTCTAAAGGGGACAATAAGTACATCTAATCCCGATGAAAGGTGGTCTTCGCCTGCAAAGCTTCTGGTCATGATGCAGGAGTGGGATCGGTGATGACATCCGTCCTCCCGAGCTCGTGGTCTTGGTCTCTTTGCACCAGAATGGGAACCTTTGGGGGACTCCTCGAGAACCTGCGTCCCTCCTTGCTCCCTTAGCACCGAAAGGGAAATTGTCTCCTCTGCGCCCGCATGTCCTTGGTCATCATGGCTCACGTCATCGCAGCCTCGTGAGGCTAGGTACCTGCATAGAAATCTTCGCTCCTCGGGAGGCAACCTAGGGAAGCCGCCCCTCTAGAGGTCTTGGCGTCACTCTCCTCGCGAGGTTGGGGCCCTCGTGAGGGTATTGTCTTGGAGGTCGTGCCGCTGGGTCGTACCAGGCCATCGAGGGAACTACGCTATGGGCCAGAGGCAGGTAGATCTGGGTATCCCCGATCCCAAAACACCGACAGTAGCCCCCGGGCCCAAGGCACGCTTGGGCTGGCTTCTAGGCGAAGCCAAAGAGGAAAGGCAGAAGCGACGTGTGCCCCAATCGCCTATGGGTTAGGGTTGACGCGTGGCGCTTGACGGGATGCGGACGCCTCCGCTCCCCCACATAGCCTCGGCAACTGCCCAGGATGAAAAAGACTAGCACCCTCCTGCATGGCCATTATTGCTCGAACGTGAAGGGATGCCGGTTGGCCTCCCACTAACTATAAGAGGGCGAGGGAGACGAAGCCCCCAGCCCATCTTCATCTTCTTGCTCCTCATTCCTCATTCTTGCAGCGGCATCCATGGCACCGGTGAGGAGGTTCTCTGCCACCGAGAAGGGGAAAGTCCCCAGGAGGGGCCAGGCTCGCCGCGACACCGCTGGCGGTCCCCCAGGGGCGCGGGCGCACAACCACGGGCGTCTGCATTGCCTCCGGCGGTCGCAGAAAGGGTCCCTCCCGCGAGGGCGGTAGCGGAAGCCTTAAAGGTCGTGGTCGGTGTGGGGTTCTCATGGTGTCCCTCGGTCACCGCGCCCGTGATCCTGCATGGCCAATGTGGCCCGGGAGTTCATGGTGTAGGTGGAGAAGCTGGAGGGCCTCTGGATCCACCCCCCCGTGCTTCTTCACGGACGAGCTGCTGGCCGGTGGGCCCAGTGGCATGTGGCTGCAATCTGACGGTTGTTGCTGCAAGGCCTCATGGGTGGAGGTCGAGGTCACCCCCGCGGGCAATGTGTTCCCGAAACACAGGTGGTAGACATTCGCCCGCGCCCGCGGCCTGCAGGGGTGGCGTACCCTCCACTTCAAGTTTGATGGAGCGGCGGCGCTCTTCGTCAAGATCTTCGGGGAATACAGTCGGCTCTTAGGGTGCTGCCCATAAGGCGACGGCAGCGACAGCGGCCACCTTTCCGACGACGACGGCCATTGCGGCGGTGGCGCCCTCCGCGGTGAACTTGCCCTTGGCGACGGTCGTGACACCACCAGTAGCCGCAGCGCTTGATATGTCTCCATCGTATCTACTTTTCCAAACTCTTTTGCCCTTGTTTTGGATTCTAATTTGCATGATTTGAATGGAACTGGCACGGACTGACGCTGCTTTCAGCAGAATTGCCTTGGTGTTATTTTTGTGTGGAAATAAAAGTTCTCGGAATGACCTAAAAATTTACGGATAATATTTTTGGAATATATAAAAAATACTACCAAAAGAATCAACCAGAGGGGGTCCACCCATTAGCCACAATGCTGGGGGGCACGCCCCCCTGGGGCGCGCCCTGGCGGCTTGCGGCCCCCCTGGACCTCCTCTGACCCTAACCCCAACTCTATATATTCACATCCAGAGAGAGAAAAAATAAGAGGGAAGGATTCATCGCGCTTTACGATACGGAGCCGGTGCCACCTCCTGTTCTTCATCGGGAGGGCGGATCTGGAGTCCGTTTGGGGCTCTAGAGAGGCGGATTGGTCACCATCATCATCACCAACCTTCGTCCATCACCAATTTCTTGATGCTCACCGCCATGCGTGAGTAATTCCATCGTAGGCTTGCTGGATAGTGATTGGTTGGATGATATTTATCATGTAATCGATTTAGTTTTGTTAGGGTTTGGTCCCTAGTATGCAATATGTTCTAAGATTGATGTTGCTATAACTTTGCCATGCTTAATGCTTCTCACTAGGGGCCGAGTGTCATGATTTAGATCTGAACCTATTATGATTTCATGAATATATTTGTGTTCGTGATCCTATCTTGCAAGCTATAGACACCTATTACGAGTTATGATCTCCATACCCCAAGGTGACAATAATTGGGATTCTTTCTGGTGATTACCGTAGTTTGAGGAGTTCATGTATTCAATAGGTGCTAATGCTTTGGTCCGATTCTCTGTTAAAAGGAGGCCTTAATGTCCCATAGTTTACATTAGGACCCGCTGCCATGTCATACAAGTTCTTTTCCATAAGCACGTATGACTATATTGAGAATACGTGCCTATATTATATTGATGAATTGGAGCTAGTTCCGTGTCACCCTAGGTTATAACTATTGCATGATGAATGCCATCTGACATAATTATCCATCACTAATCCATTGCCCACGAGCTTTTAACATATTGATCTTTGCTATGTTACTTTGCCGTTGCCACTATTACAATTGCTACAAAACTACTATTGTTACTTTTTCCACCATTACTATTACTGCCATACTACTTTGCTACTAAAAACTTTGCTGTAGATATTAAGTCTTTTAGGTGTGGTTGAATTAACAACTCAGTTACTAATACTTGGGAATATTCTTTGGCTCCCCTTATGTCAAATCAATAAATTTGGGTTGAATACTCTACCCTCAAAACCTGGTGTGATCCCCTATACTTGTGGGTTATCAGCGCCTCCAACCGGGGGAGAGCACAAGCGATGACGACTATGATGAGCCACCACACCGCAGCGGAAGGCAAGGAGAATAGAGCTATGCTACTTCTACTATGAATGATGCTTATGATGCTACTACTTTGCTTCATAAAACTATGCCACTTGGTGAATTACTTGATGAACACCTTGCTAGAGTTAGAATTGATTATGCTGAAGATGATGATATTTCTGAAACTAATGAAATTATTGAAGCTAAACACTTTGAGAAACATGTTAGACCTAGCTCTCCTAGATATGAATTGCATGTTATGCCTAAAGGTTATGTTATGGATGGAGAGGTAGCTAGGGACTTTCTTGCTTGTAAGGAGAGAGATGCTCTTAAGAAATTATTATGCAATTGGAAAGAAAAATCTTTGAATGCTAGAATGCAATATGATCCTAAGTTTAGTACTTCACCTATCTTTGTTACTGATAAGAATTATGAATTCTCTGTCGATCCTGAGTTAATTACTTTGGTTGAATCTGATCCTTTTCATGGTTATGAATCTGAAACTGTTGTGGCACATCTTACTAAATTGAATGATATAGCCACCCTATTTGCTCATGAGGAAAAAATTCACTATTACTATATTCTTAAGTTGCTTCCTTTCTTGTTAAAGGGTGATGCTAAGTTATGGTTTAATTCTCTTGCTCCTGGTTGTGTGTGTAGTCCCCAGGATATGATTTACTACTTCTTTGAAAAATATTTCCCTAGCTGCCTTAAAGAGTGTCCCACAAGAGAGTGTCCCACAAGCTTGGGGGAGGCTTCTCCGATTACTTAATGCTTTGCCTAATCATCCTCTCAAGAAAAAATGAAATACTTGATATCTTTTATAATGGACTAACCGATGCTTCTAGGGACCACCTAGATAGTTGTGCTGGTTGTGTTTACAGGGAACAAACTGTTGAGCAAGCAGAATTGCTATTGAACAATATATTGAGTAATGATAATGATTGTACTCTTCGTGAACCAACTACTAAGCCAACTCCAAAGAAAAGAGGTATTCTATTTTTCAGTCTAGAAGATATGCAAGAGGCAAAGAAATCTATGAAAGAGAAACGTATTAAAGATCAAGATGTTAAGAATTTACCACCTATTGAAGAAATACATGGTCTTGATAACCTGACACAGGTAGTAGTGGTAAACTCTCTCTATAGATTTGACGAAGGTGATATTCCTCATAATAAGTCTGCTAGTTAATGCTTGGATGATTTTGATAATTTTATTGTTAAACAAGAAAATTTCAATGCTTATGTTAGTAGACAATTGAAACATAATGCTTATATGCTTGACTGCTTGGGTGATTATATGAGTAGAACTGTTAATGATCTTAAGATTATTAGTAAGCATGCTTGCATGGTAAAAACTCAAGTAGAACAAGTTCTCAAAGCTCGGAATGAATTGTTTAATGAGTTGAATAGTAAGAACAATGATAATGATGTTAGGGTTATGACTAGACGAGGTAAAATGACCCAGGAACCTTTATATCCTGAGGTCCATCCTAAGAGAATTGAGCAATATTCTCATAAATCTAATATGTATGCACCAGGTCCTTCCAAAATGAAAAAGAAGGGTGATAGGACTTTGCATGCTTCTAGTGAACCTGCTATAGATACACATGAGAATCCAAATGATATTTCTATTTCTGATGGTGAAACACAATCTGGTGATGAAGATGAACCCAGTGCTAATGTTAATGATGATGTTCATGTTGATGCTCAACCTAGTAATGATAATGATGTGGAGGTAGAACCTGCTGTTGATCTTGATAACCCACAATCTAAGAATCAACGTTATGATAAGAGAGACTTCAGTGCTAGGAAATATGGTAAAGAAAGAGAACCATGGGTTCAGAAACCCATGCCCTTTGCTCCTAAACCATCCAAGAAAAAGGATGATGAGAATTTTGAGCGCTTTGTTGAAATGCTTAGACCTGTCTTTTTGCGTATGCATTTGACTGATATTCTGAAAATGTCTCCTTATGCTAAGTATAAGAAGGAAATTTTTCTAAATAAAAGAAAGATACTGGAAGCTAAAATTTCCACCATGCTTCCTAATTATACTTTTAAGGGTGGAATACGAAAGAAACTAGGAGATCCAGGAGACCTACTATACCTTGCTCCATTAAAAGAAACTATGTTAAAACTGCTTTATGTGATCTTGGAGCCAGTGTTAATGTTATGCCTTTCTCTTTATATTGTAGACATGAATTGAATAAGTTGGCACCAACTGAAATGTCTTTGCAAATGGCTGATAAATCAACTGCTATACCCATCAGTATTTGTGAGGATGTACGGGTCGTAGTTGCAAATGTTACTATTTTAACAGACTTTGTTATTCTTGATATTCCTGAGGATGACAGTATGTCGATCATCCTTGGTAGACCTTTTTTAATACTGAGGGGACTGTAATTGATTGCAACAAGGGCAATGTCACTTTTCATGTTATTGGTAATGAGCATATGGTACACTTTCCAAAGAAGCAACCTCAAGTTAATAGCATCAATTCTATTGGAAAATTTTCAAATATTGTTATTGGAGGTTTTGAATTCCCTATTCCTACTATCAAAAAGAAGTATGATATTCTTATTGTTGGGGACTTGCATATACCATTGAGATAACATAGTGTTATTTGAAAATTCTCCAGTTTCATGTCATTCGGAAGAGGTTTGTTAATAAGACTTGATCAACCTTGTTAATGGATTCCTTTTGATGGGAATGAGATGGATGAATTCAGAAAGCATAACTTTCTATACCCACTTTTTACTTTCTGTTTTTTAGAATGAATAAAGCAAAAATACTATTATTCATCAGTTTTTCTGAATTATCCGTGCAATAAAAAATGTCTCGAAAATAGAAGTTCTCCAAATGCCCTGAAAATTTACTACGATTTTTTATAGAATATTTAAGAATTTTTGGCACTGAGAACACACCAGGGGGCTGCACCAGTGGGCCACTACGCCTAGGCGCTCGCACATGGCTCCCACATGGGTCCCACTCACTTATTCCAGCACCCATTCACTTCGTCTTCCTCCAGAAAAAATCATCATGTTGCTCAAACTCGTGTTCTTACTCATCTTGCTACCATTTTTTATCTCCCTGTGCAAAGCTCCACTTGCAAAACTGTTTGGGGGGATTGTTCTTAGAGAAATAAAAATGTTTACGAAGATATACGAAGGTGGTTCCTCGAGGAAGCAAGCCTCAAGGCTAGCGATACATGAGCCAGACCTTGAACCACCAAGGGAAGCTGGAGTACGGCCTTGCGAATCACTACTGCAGGATGCTCCTAACGCGACACTACGATCAGATACCCTTTGGAGAAACAGTGTGCAATGCATTAATCGCAAACGGTGGTGTAAAAAACCCGCCAAAAAAGGTGCAAAATGTTTGCGATGGCAGAGCCATCAAACACGGTTCAGATTTTAGTTGCATGTGCGATGCAGAGCACACGGTTAATCCATTCGAACTGTTTGCGATGAGACAAAACAACAGAAATGGGCAGCCATATCAATGTGTGTGTGATATATGACATACAGTTCGCTTCGATGAACCGTTTGCTATGATCGAGGTGAACACAAACGATTCGGTGTAACAAGATGTGTGTCATACCCCGCAAACAGGTCGGTAACCATAATTGTGTGGAATCATTATAGACAGCCCATACGGTCTTTTTTGTGAATTGTGTGCTCGTCAGGGCACACAGTTCAACAAACCAACCTGTGGGCGATAATGTAGAAGATCTCTGTTGAATACATATTACTAACCGTCTGCGATGAGATTGACAGGATAAACAGAGATAACAAATTAATATGAGCGAACGGAAATAGAGATATATACAGTCTGCATAATTTAGTCCTTCTTCTTCTTCTTCTTCTAGTGTTTGTTGGATGGACCCGCAACATCGTCTTGGCCAGGACGCTTCTTGCCGCTGGCCGTTGGCTTTTCACCATCGCCGCTGTCGTCGTCCTCCTCCTCCTTGTTCGACCATTCCTCCTCATCATCATCAGCATCCTATTCTTTGTCCTCCGACGGCTCCTCGTCCGTCTGGTTGTCATCTAACGACTCCGGAGGCAAAGGCCCTTCCATGATCCGGATATAATCGAGGTCTGGGCTCGAGGTCGGACCCATGGAAGATGAGCGGGATGATTCCGATGTTCACCTATCATCGGGCGCCATACTGTTGGTCGAACTGTCATCCTCACTATCACTCGACATGGCTGCAGAGTGTGTGCCAGTGTGTAGTGCGGCCTGATGACCCACAAGTATAGGGCATCTATCGTAGTCCTTTCGATAAGTAAGAGTGTCGAACCCAACGAGGAGCAGAAGGAAATGATAAATGGTTTTCAGCAAGGTATTCTCTGCAAGTACTGAAATAAGTGGTAATAGATAGTTTTGTAATGATATAATTTGTAACGAGCAACAAGTAAAAAAAGTAAATAAAGTGCAGCAAGGTGGCCCAATCCTTTTTGTAGAAAAGGATAAGCCTGGAAAAACTCTTATATAAGGAAAAGCGCTCCCGAGGACACATGGGAATATCGTCAAGCTAGTTTTCATAACGTTCATATGATTCGCGTTCGGTACTTTGATAATTTGATATGTGGGTGGACCGGTGCTTGGGTGTTGTTCTTACTTGAACAAGCATCCCACTTATGATTAACCTCTATTGCAAGCATCCACAACTACAACAAAAGTATTAAGGTAAACCTAACCATAGCATGAAACATATGGATCCAAATCAGCCCCTTACGAAGCAACGCATAAACTAGGGTTTAAGCCTCTGCCACTCTAGCAACCCATCATCTACTTATTACTTCCCAATGCCTTCCTCTAGGCCCAAATAATGGTGAAGTGTTATGTAGTCGCTGTTCACATAACACCACTAGAGGCTAGACAACATATATCATCAAAATATCGAACGAATACCAAATTCACATGACTACTAATAGCAAGACTTCTCCCTTGTCCTCAGGAACAAACGTAACTACTCACAAAGTATAAACATGTTCATAATTATAGGGGTATTAATATGCATAAAGGATCTGAACATATGATCTTCCAAAAATTAAACCAACTAGCATCAACTACAAGGAGTAATTAACACTACTAGCATCCTACTAGCACCAATCCCAGATTTGAAGACAAGAATCGGATACAAGAGATGAACTAGGGTTTTGAGATGAGATGGTGCTGATGAAGATGTTCATGGAGATTGCCCTCTCCCGATGAGAGGAGCGTTGGTGATGACGATGGCGATGATTCCCCCTTCGGGAGGGAAGTTTCCCCGACAGAACAACTCTACTGGAGCTCTGGATTGGATCCGCCAAGGTTCCGCCTCGTGGCGGCGGAGTTTTGTCCCGAAAGGTTGCTTCTTATTTTTTTCTCGACGAAATACTTCATATAGGACAAGATGGTCATCGGAGAGCCACCAGGGGGCCCACGAGGCAGGGGGCGCGCCCTAGGGGGGCGCCCCCACCCTCGTGAGAAGGGTGTGGGCCCCTAGTCTTCATCTTTGGCGAGGATTTTTCATTATTTATTATAAGGTGTTCCGTGGAGTTTTAGGACTTTTGGAGTTGTGCAGAATAGGTCTCTAATATTTGCTCCTTTTCCAGCCCAGAATTCCAGTTGCCGGTATTCTCCCTCCTTATGTAAACCTTGTAAAATAAGAGAGAATAGCCATAAGTATTGTGACAAAATGTGAAATAACAGCCCATAATGCAATAAATATCGATATAAAATCATGATGCAAAATGTACGTATCAACTCCCCCAAGCTTAGACCTCGCTTGTCCTCAAGCGAAAAGCCGAAATCGAAAAATTTGTCCACATGTTTAGAGATGAAGGTGTCGATAAAAATAAAATACGGACATGAGGACATCATGATCATTCTTATAACAGCAACTTATATAATTTTTGTCATATGATCTCTAATGCTAGAGTAATAATTCAATCACAATATCAGGTATGAATTGTAAACTTCATTGAAAACTAACAAACTACAATCTCGGTCATTGAAGCAATTGCAATTTATCATAACATAGGAAAGAGTCAATGTATAAGAGCTTTTCAGCAAGTCCACATACTCAACTATCATATAATCTTTCACAATTGCTGACACTCGCGCAATACGTATGGTTATAGAGTTTTAATCGGACATAGAGAAAGATAGGGGCTTATAGTCTTGCCTCCCAACGTTTTATCTCAAGGGTAATGTCAACAGTAATAGTTCATGAAAACTCACATCCATTTAGCCATATATACCAGGATCTTTCCAACATACTATGCTTGCCAAAGGATAAAGTGTAAAAAGGAAGGGTGAAAATCACCATGACTCTTGCATAAGGTAGAAGATAATGATAAAAGATAGGCCCTTCGCAGAGGGAAGCAGAGGTTGCCATGCGCTTTTATGGTTGGATGCACAAAATCTTAATGCGAAAGAACGTCACTTTATATTGCCCCTTGTGATATGAACCTTTATTATGCATTCTATTGCTTTTATTACTTCCACATCACAAGATCGTATAAAGCTTATTTCTCCCACACCAATCAATCATACATATTTAGAGAACAATTTTTATTGCTTTGCACCGATGACAACTTACTTGAAGGATCTTATTCAATCCATAGGTAGATATGGTGGACTCTCATGGCAAAACTGGTTTACGGGTATTTGGAAGCACAAGTAGTATCTCTACTTGGTGCAATGAATTTGGCTACCATGAGGGGGAAAGGCAAGCTCAACATGTTGGAAGATCCAAGACAATATAATTTATCTCAGATGTAAGAAAACATCACCCATTATGTTGTCTTCCTTGTCCAATGTCAACTCTTTAGCATGTCATATTTTAATGAGTGTTCACAATCATAAAAGATGTCCAAGATAGTATATCTATATGTGAAGACCTCTCTTTCTTTATTACTTCCTATTACTTACAACGATGACCAAAACTATGCTTGTCAACTCTCAACAACTTTTATTCATCATACTTTTTCTATGTGAGCTCATTACTCTCCATGAGATCCATATGATCTCTTTGTTTCTTTTTATTTCTTTCTCTCTTTTATTCACTTAGGATCATGGCAAAACAATCAAGCCCTTGACTCAACACTAATCTTTATTATATAGCTCACGGACTCGATTACATAGAGGGATAATAAAGGAAAACTCACAACTAGATCATGCCACAAACTTTATTCTACTAGATCAAAATACTACTAATAATATCGAACTAAGGAAAACAGTAAAGACAAAAGTGATGGTGATACGATACCGGGGCACTCCCCCAAGCTTGGCAGTCGCCAAGTGGAGTGCCCATACCCAGATACTCATTTCTTCTTTGTTGGAGGAGACGGTGGTGATTTTGTTGATGGCGTAGGCTTCTTCCTTAATTTACGTTTGAGGACAGAATTTTGGTCCCTTAGGTCCTCGATCTCCTGCTCCAAGCTCAGTATCTTTTTGCATAGTTCCTGCTTGTTCTCCTACAAGAGGTGAAAAGGGATAAACTCGATCTTAGGTTTCTTTACCCTATCCGGGAGGCTTGACTTTTTGAACTCCACATGCATGTCCCCAGGTTGAGGTAGTGGGACTTCATCTTCATCTGAGCTCGTCTCCTCCTTTCTCTTCGGTTCACAGTCTTCTTCTTCTTCCGTAGTGCAACCACAATGCTCCATATCCCCATAAACCTTAGGATATGCAAGGTAATCAGCCACATAGCTTTCTCCTTCCAAATCCTGGGACGACATGTTGCTCTGTCTACAGCAGGACAACTCAAAGTAAAGACAAGGGATTTTTTCGTGATACAGGAGTCAGAACCCCCTGGAGATTATATAATGAATTTTTACTAACCAAAATACGTATCGTGCAGGAAAATGGAGTCTAGAAGGCACACGAGGAGCTCAGTAGGTAGGGGGCGTGCCCTAGGGCGGGGCGCCCTCCACCCTCGTGAGGCCCTCGTGTCCTTCCCGGACTGCTACTAAATTTTCTATTTTTCTAAATATTCCAAAACGGAGAAATATTGCCTTAAAAATTGTTTTGGGGTCGGTGTACTTACCGTACCACATACCTATTCCTTTTCGGAGTCTGAAATGTTCTGGAAAGTGTCCCTTATGTATTCCTCCGGGGTTACGGTTTCAATAATATTGGTTTCAATATTTATGGGATTACCTGAGATATAATGTTTGATTCTTTGACCATTTACCACCTTTAGATTTGTGCCTTCGAAGTTGTTGATTTTTATGGCACCAGAACGATAGACCTCCTCGATAACATAGGGGCCTTCCCATTTAGAGAGAAGTTTCCCTGCAAAAAATCATAAACGAGAGTTGTATAGCAATACATAATCACCTACATTAAACTCACACTTTTGTATCCTTTTGTCATGCCATCTTTTAACCTTTTCTTTAAACAAGTTGGCATTTTCATAAGCTTGGGTTCTCCATTCATCAAGTGAGCTAATATCAAATAACCTCTTTTCACCGGCAAGTTTGAAATCATAGTTGAGCTCTTTAATACCCAATATGCTTTATGTTCTAGTTCGAGAGGTAAGTGACATGCTTCTTGTAGCGACCCGACCCGAATGGATCAAGTCTCTATGCTTAAGTGTCATCCCTGGATCGGTATGCTGACACACACAGTACTCGAGGATTTATAACAGAGGTAAATCACATGTAAAGGTAACGTAAATACTATTACCTCAATCCAAAATAGCGAAAGTAACAAGGTTGTGGATTCCCATCAACACCAACGGCAAAGTTGAGTATAGAAATCGTAACCCTAACGTATCACTTACTTGTCGTAAGAAATCCTGCAGCATGAGACGTTGCAGCCACAAAGGGTCAGTACATTTAATGTACTGGAAAATTCACACCATAGAGAATGATGAAAAATGGCTATCACTAGATGCATATTTGGCTGATGGAAAAGCTCTATGGTTATAAGGTTTTTCCGAAAAGCCAATTTTTCCCTACTGCAAAGGAATATATTTTATTTAACTATCATGGTGGTTGTTAATCATTGAGAATGGTTGACAACATTCTCAATCCCAATTAAGTAACATCATTAAACCCAACAAAATTAATTTAAAGTAACATGATGAGATTCACATGATAATCCAAGTACTAGATACTCAAGATGTCCATAACCGGGGACACGGCTAATCATGATTAGTTTATACACTCTGCAGAGGTTTGCACACTTTTCCCCACAAGACTCAATCTCCTCCGTTGGATTTCTCGCACTACAGGGTGTTTGAGAAATGGATGACCGAGACATAGTCTTTCAGAAGCGTTTGCACCTTACGATGGGTAGACCGTTCCACATACAACCCCTACATCTGCTAGTCTACCACTGTAAGAGTTCACAATACTTAATCAACTATGCTAGAGCCCATAATAGCTTGTGGCTGCACACGGAAGTTTCTAGTATGAATAATCTCATGATCCCTTTGAGCCTGGGTGGCGGTCCATAAAAAACAGGCAATCCTGGAATACCCAGGTGCCTAGACAGGCAATCGCTGGAATACCCAGGTGCCTCAATCCACCCAGATGTGTGTTAAAGTTGCCACCTTAAGTAAACCATTAATTAACAATCTCACATCTGGCATGAAATCCTCTCAAACCCAATCCACGTCTACGAGCATAGCATAGCAGTATAAGCCTAACGTAATAGTAACTCCCAAGGTTTGAATGCAGGGCAATAGGTTCCTACCTCATCAACTACTTCCCAATACCCACATGTTATCAATCCTACTCATGCAATCTTTGAGGGTTGAGACTAATGCATAAAAATTGGGTATGAAAAGGGATATGATCAAAGTGTGAACTTGCCTGCAATGTTGATCAAGATGATTTGCAATCAAAACTATTGATAGATCTACTCGTCACTCCGGTCAATCTATCGTAGGCAAGCAATAGTAACCACATATAAGCAATCACTCAAAAGATCAGAAAGATCGAAGGAAACGATTCGGAGAACATCAAAACCAAGCAAATAACTCTTGCAACATAAAACAATTTCTAACAGTACCAAAATTATGTGAATTTGGCCTTATCAGAAAGTTTACGTCAAGAGCTTCGATTTGCAAAAAGAATCAACTAAATCGGAGCTACGAAACTCAAGTTATGATCAAATGAAGTTTGAATCTAAATCTGTTCTAATTCAAATTTTAAAATTTTCAAAAACCTCTTTGAGTTGGATTACTGGATAGAGGAGATCGTAACGAAGAAGTGAGCGTTGGTTTCGTTGGATTTGGACTAACGAGTAAAAAGTTGTAGCCGTTTGAAGTACAGGGACTAATCTGTGAAGAAAATTTATCACGAATAGGTCCCTGACCGAAAACTAAAATAAAAGAAAAAGAGAAACGCTACCGAACGAACGTTCGCTGCCGAACGTCAACTAATGAATCTGTTCACTAGAACTACCTAAACAAAAAACGTTCGTTAAATAAACTAACAAAAATAATAAACCGCTCTAATCTAAAGCCCAAACAAACCGTAGGAAACTGAGGGGTTTTTGTACCGGTTCTCGTGAATTCAACGGTGGCGAGAAAAACCAACGGCGGCAGTGGCGGCATTCTCCGGCGATGGCAACGGCAAGGCGGGACGGCGCTGCAGCGGCTCCGGCGGGGTGCAGCAACGGCGGTGGCG
>NC_041392.1:365350887-365478436 GCF_002162155.2 Triticum dicoccoides
GGTTGCTGCGAGGAGCGGCGCGGGGCGAGGGGACGGGGTATTTAAGAGGGGGAGGCGAGAGGCGTGGGCGAGGGGTAAAGCGAGGCGGCGCGAGGAGTCCGAGGCGGGGACGGCGGCCATGGCGGCGCGGCGGCGTGCTGCGGGCGGAGTCCCACCCGGGAGGTCAGGGCGCGCGGCGTCGGGCTGGGCCGGCCCAGTCGTGGAAGATTTTTTTTTAACATTTCCAGAAAATTAAAATAATAAAACCAGATAATTAAAAATATTATATAGGTATATAATATATCCAAATTTTCAGAAAAAGATTTTCTATAACATGAACATTTTTCTTGCATTAAATAAAATACACATAAATTCTAATAATTCAAACAGTGCTCCTGCTCTAATAAAATCCAATAAAAATCATTTTCAAAATACCAAAATGATTTCAAATTAATTTTTCTCCAATTTTCTATTGTAGGGAATCATGTTACCCTATTTTCCATGTATTTTGTTTTTGGAGAAAAATAATTTGAATAAAACTCAAATAACTCTAAATTGAAAAAAAAATCCAAAAGGACTTTGAATTCGATCCTTTTAACTTCCAACTCATATTTCATATATTTTAAAGAAGTCATTTTATCTTCTCTCATGAAAATCTTTGAGTTGCTTGAAGTTTATGAATTTTAAATATTTTCAAACGAAATTCAAATATTTTCAACAACCCTTTTCATGTATCTAGGGTTTTGTGTTGAAAAGAATTTGAATTCATGGAGATCACGAATGAAAAATGAAAGTTTGGGAAAGTCCTTTTATTCCCTCTCATTTAACTTTCAAAATGTTTCGAATTTCACTCAATCAATCACACAACAATCAAACAATCAATCTATCTATCTATTTATTATAACATTCCAAAATTTAGAATTTTGGGATGTTACACTTTTCCATATACCATTTTATACGGAGAAATACCCATAGGATTTTTATATGCAGTTCTATAGGCCCATAATGCATCATCAAGTTTCTTGGACCAATTCTTTCTAGACCTATTGACAGTCTTTTGCAAAATTAATTTGAGTTCTCTATTACTCAATTCCACTTGACCACTAGACTGTGGGTGATACGGAGATGCAATTCTATGATTGACGTCATATTTAGCAAGCATTTTACGGGAAGCACCATGAATAAAATGTGAACCACCATCAGTCATTAAATATCTAGGGACTCCAAACCTTGGAAAAATAACTTCTTTAAGCATTTTAATAGAAGTGTTATGATCAGCACTACTAGTTGGAATAGCTTCTACCCACTTAGTAACGTAATCAACAGCAACTAAAATATGTGTATATCCATTAGAGGCAGGAAAAGGTCCCATATAATCAAAGCCCCAAACATCAAACGGTTCAATAACAAGTGAATAATTCATAGGCATTTCTTGACGTCTACTAATATTGCCAATTCTTTGACATTCATCACAAGATATGGAAAACTTACGGGCATCCTTGAAGAGAGTAGGCCAATAAAAACCGGATTGCAATACCTTATGTGCAGTTCTATCTCCCGCGTGGTGTCCTCCATAAGTTTCGGAGTGGCACTTGCGTAGGATCTGTTCCTGTTCATGCTCAGGTACACAACGTCTAATAACACCATCTACTCCTTCTTTATAAAGATGTGGGTCATCCGAAAAGTAATGTCTCAAATCATAGAAGAACTTTTTCTTTTGTTGGTATGTGAAGCTAGGTGGTATAAATTTAGCAACTATGTAATTAGCATAATCAGCATACCAAGGGGTACTACGAGAAGTACTTATGACATTTAATTGTTCATCAGGAAAACTATCATCAATAGGTAGTGGGTCATCAAGATCATTCTCTAACCTAGATAAGTTGTCTGCAACGGGGTTTTCAACTCCTTTTCTATCAACAATATGCAAATCAAATTCTTGTAGCAAGAGAACCCATCTAATAGGTCTAGGTTTAGCATCTTTCTTTTCCATAAGATATTTAATAGCAGCATGATCAGTGTGGATAGTTACTTTAGAATCAACAATATAATGTCTGAACTTATCACAAGCAAATATAACTGCTAAAAGTTCTTTTTCAGTAGTAGCATAATTTCTTTGAGCATTGTCTAGAGTCTTACTAGCATAATGGATAACATTTAGTTTCTTATCAACTCTTTGCCCTAGAACAGCACCTACAACATAATCACTAGCATCACACATAATTTCAAAGGGTAAATTCCAATCAGGTGGCCGAACAATAGGTGCAGAGACTAATGATTTCTTAAGTATTTCAAATGCTTCTACACAATCATCATCAAAGACAAATGGTATATCTTTTTTTAATAAATTAGTCAGAGGTCGAGAAATTTTTGAGAAGTCCTTGATGAACCTCCTATAAAATCCGGTGTGACCAAGGAAACTTCTTATACCTTTGATGTCCTTGGAACATGGCATCTTTTCAATAGCATCAACCTTGGCTTTATCAACTTCAATACCACTTTCAGAAACTTTATGCCCCAAGACAATACATTCATTAACCATAAAGTGGCACTTTTCCCAATTCAAGACAAGATTATTTCTTCACATCTCTACAAAACTCGATCAAGATTGCTCAAGCAATGATCAAAAGAAGATCCATAGACGGAAAAGTCGTCCATGAAAACCTCACAAATCTTTTCACAAAAGTCAGAGAATATAGCCATCATGCATCTTTGAAAGGTAGCAGGTGCCTTACATAAACCAAAAGGCATACGTCTATAAGCAAAAGTACCAAAAGGGCATGTAAAAGTAGTCTTTCATTGATCTTTAGCCGACACAGGTATTTGAGAGAAACCAGAATAACCATCTAGAAAGCAGTAATGTGTATGTTTGCATAATCTTTCTAGCATTTGATCGATAAAAGGTAAGGGGTAATGATCTTTCTTAGTAGCCTTATTTAATTTGCGGAAATCAATTACCATCCTATAACCGGTAATAATTCTTTGTGGAATCAATTCATCTTTATCATTAGGAACAACAGTAATACCTCCCTTCTTACGGACACGATGAACAGGACTTACCCACTGACTATCAGCAACGGGATAAATTATAACTGCCTCTAGAAGCTTTAGTATTTCTTTTCTTACCACTTCTTTCATTTTAGGATTTAGACATCATTGAGGATCACGAACTGGTTTGGCATCTGCTTCCAAATTTATTTTATGTTGACATAGAGTGGGACTAATGCCCTTAAGATCATCAAGAGTATATCCAATAGCAGCACAGTGCTTCTTCAGAGTTTTCAATAATCTTTCTTCTTCATGCTCTGAAAGGTTAGCACTAATAATAACAGGAAATATCTTCTTTTCATCAAGATAAGCATATTTAAGATTATTAGGCAACGGTTTAAGCTCAAACACGGGATCACCCTTAGGTGGAGGAGGATCCCCTAGGATTTCAACAGGCAAACTGTGTTTTAGCATAGGTTCTTGTTTAAAGAATACTTCATCTATTTCCCCTCTTTCATTCATAAACATATCATTATCATGGTCTAGCAAATATTGTTCTAAAGGATCACTAGGAGGTACGGCAATAGAAGCAAGACCAATAATTTCATCCTTACTAGGCAATTCTTCTTCACGGTGTTGTTTACTAAATTTATAGAAATTAAACTCATGAGTCATATCATCCAAGCCAATAGTAACAACATTCTTTTCGTAGTCTATCCTAGCATTAACTGTATTCAAGAAGGGTCTACCAAATATAATGGGATAAAAGCTATCTTGTGGAGAACTAAGAACAAGAAAATCAGCGGGATATTTAGTTTTCCCGCACAAGACTTCAACATCTCTAACAATTACCATTGCTGAAATAGTATCTCTATTAGCAAGTTTAATTGTGACATCAATATCTTCTAACTCAGTAGGTGCAATTTCATGCTTGATTTCTTTATACAAGTCATAAGGTATAACAATAGCACTAGCACCCATATCACATAAGCCATGATAACAATGATCTCCTATTTTAACAGAAATAGCAGGCATGCCTACCATAGGTCTATGTTTATCTCTAGCACAAGGTTTAGCAATTCTAGCAGTTTCACCGGAGAACTGGATAACATGCCCATCAATATTATCAGACAAGAGCTCTTTAACAATAGCAATATTAGGTTAAACTTTAACTTGCTCAGGAGGTGTATATGTTTTAATATTGCTTTAATGAACTACAGTTGAAGCTTTAGCATGATCCTTTATCCTAACAGGGAAGGTGGTTTCTCAACATAAGAAGTAGGAACAATAGGATCATTATAAGTGATAGTATTTTATTCAACTTTAATAGGTGCATCTACTTTTACTTCTATGGGAGGATGATATTTAAACCACTTCTCCTTAGGGAGATCAACATAAGTAGCAAAAGATTCATAGAAAGAAGCTACTATCTCAGAATCAAGTCCATATTTAGTGCTAAACTTACGGAAAACATCGGTATCCATGAAAGATTTAACACAATCAAACTTAGGTGTCATACCTGACCCCTTACCATTTTCGAGGTCCCAATCTTTAGAGTTGTGTTTATTTCTATCCAATAAATCCCATTTGAATTCAATAGTCTTCATCATAAAAGAGCCAGCACAAGAAGTATCAAGCATGGTGCGATTGTTATCAAAAAGCCGAGCATAAATTTTTTGAAGAATAGTTTCTCTTGGAAGCTCGTGATTGGGGCATCAATATAACATTGATGTAAGCCTCCCCCAAGCTTGAGCGATGGTTTCTCCTTCGCGAGGCCAAAAATTATATATATAATTGTGATCACGATGAACAAGATGCATAGGGTAATACTTTTGATGAAATTCCAATTTCAATCTTCTATAGTTCCATGATCCCATATCATCACATAGCCTATACCATGTCAGTGTGTCTCCCTTCAAAGATAAAGGGAAGACCTTCTTCTTAGAAACATCATCAGAAATACCTACAAGCTTAAATAATGCACAAACTTCATCCACATATATTAGGTCTTCATCATGATGCTTTGTTCCATCTCCTGTAAAAGGATTAGCTAGCAGTTTTTCTATTATACTCGAACGTTACTCATAAGGAATTTCATTTTCAATAGGTTCAGTGGGTTGAGGAGCAACTCTTTGCTGTACTGGTTGGGGTGAAGATACCCCTAACAAGCCCCTCAGAGGATTACTTTCCATAGTAACAAGTGACAGTAAATTTCAGCACACTATATAAATTTTTCCTTACCAAATTCCACCTACCAAAGGCGCTTCACTCCCCAGCAAACGGCGCCAGAAAAGAGTCTTGATGACCCACAAGTATAGGGGATCTATCGTAGTCCTTTCGATAAGTAAGAGTGTCAAACCCAACGAGGAGTAGAAGGAAATGATAAACGGTTTTCAGCAAGGTATTCTCTGCAAGGACTGAAACAAGTGGTAACAGATAGTTTTGTAATGAGATAATTTGTAACGAGCAACAAGTAACAAAAGTAAATAAAGTGAAGCAAGGTGTCCCAATCCTTTTTGTAGCAAAGGACAAGCATGGACAAACTCTTATATAAGGAAAAGCGCTCCCGAGGACACATGGGAATATCGTCAAGCTAGTTCTCATCACGTTCATATGATTCGCATTTGATACTTTGATAATTTGATATGTGGGTGGACTGGTGCTTGGGTGCTGTTCTTACTTGAACAAGCATCCCACTTATGATTAACCTCCATTGCAAGCATCCGCAACTACAACAAAAGTATTAAGGTAAACCTAACCATAGCATGAAACATATGGATCCAAATCAGCCCCTTACGAAGCAACACATAAACTAGGGTTTAAGCTTCTGTCACTCTAGCAACCCATCATCTACTTATTACTTCCCAATGTCTTCCTCTAGGCCCAAATAATGGTGAAGTGTTATGTAGTCGACCTTCACATAACACCACTAGAGGCTAGACAACATACATCTCATCAAAATATCGAATGAATACCAAATTCACATGACTACTAATAGCAAGACTTATCCCTTGTCCTTAGGAACAAACATAACTACTCACAAAGCATACACATGTTCATAATCAGAGGGGTATTAATATGCATAAAGGATCTGAACATATGATCTTCCACCAATTAAACCAACTAGCATCAACTACAAGGAGTAATTAACACTACTAGCAACCTACTAGCACCAATCCCGGACTTGAAGACAAGAATCGGATACAAGAGAAGAACTAGGGTTTTGAGATGAGATGGTGCTGATGAAGATGTTGATGGAGATTGCCCTCTCCCGATGAGAGGAGCATTGGTGATGACGATGGCGATGATTCGCCCCTCCGGGAGGGAAGTTTCCCCCGCAGAACAGCTCTGCCAGAGCTCTAGATTGGATCCGCCAAGGTTCCGCCTCATGGCGGCGGAGTTTCGTCCCGAAAGGTTGCTTCTTTTTTTTTCTCGACAAAAGACTTCATATAGGACAAGATGGTCATCGGAGAGCCACCAGGGGGCCCACGAGGCAGGGGGCATGCCCTAGGTGGGGGGTGCCCCCTCCCTCGTGATAAGGGTGTGGGCCCCCTGGTCTTCATCTTTGGCGAGGATTTTTCATTATTTATTATAAGGTGTTCCGTGGAGTTTCAGGACTTTTGGAGTTGTGTAGAATAGGTCTCTAATATTTGCTCCTTTTCCAGCCCAGAATTCCAGCTGCCGGTATTCTACCTCCTTATGTAAACCTTGTAAAATAAGAGAGAATAGCCATAAGTTGTCAGGACCCCGACTCAATGCCACATCGATCTAGCATGTAACACCTCATATCACTTTGCGGCCTCACGCACGGTATTCCCACGGGTGTCGCCTTACCTTTGCCCGGGACCGTTTGCGCCTTTTGGCACACGTATATGACAGTGTCGCTAGCATCCATATGATAAGGAGCCCGGGCTGACATGGCTAGTCGTAAACCCAAAGTGGCACAAACTTACAGGGACAGGCATCCATGACCCAACATCGAACGTGTCTGTCATCAGCGAGTGAATCCAGGCTGTAGCACTGGGCTAGCAGGACTCCGGTGAACCGGGCTGTAGCGGGCTAACAGGACTCCGGTATTCATCGCGTGACATTTCCCCGAAGGGACAAACACAGGAACGAAGAAGGACACATGCCGGCCAGCCTAAGTGTTCCGGAGCAGTAGCAAGCTACCATGGCTCGGTGGAAAACACTAGGAGACATTTCCCGGTAAGAGAGGCTACTAAAGATAAACAACTAGATGGTCAGATCCCACACATACCAAGCATTTCAATAGCTTACACACAATATGCTCGATATGTGCAAATACAACATGGCATCACAACATGACTCTACGACTCAAGTAATTTATTCAATAGGCTCCGAGGAGCGAGATATTACAAACATGGGTCTCATGACCCAACAATCAGAGCATACAAATCAAAGCACAAGCGGAAGCTATCATGTCTGAGTACAGACATCTATAAATGAAAAAGGCTGAGAAGCCTGACTATCTACCAGATCCTGCCGAGGGCACAAGATCGTAGCTGAGGTATCAAGCTAAACGTCGAAGTCCACGTGGAACTACTAGCGAGACCGAAGTCTCTCTGCAAAAACATAAATAGGCAAACGTGAGTACAAATGTACCCAGCAAGACTTACATCAGAACTATCTACATATGCATCATTATCAACAAAGGGGATGGTGGGGTTTAACTGCAACAAGCCAGCTTTGACTCGGTGGCTATCCTGAACTACGACTGCGAGTAACTCTTTTGAGGTGGCGCACATGAGTCCACATATTCACCATATCAATACACCACTATGGATCCGCTCCCGTCTCCCTACGAGAACGCCATCCATAGCACTCACGCTTATCTTGCGTATTTTAGAGTATCCACTTTCACTTGTCTATGAACTAATATAAGCAACCCAGAAGTCCTTTTCCGCGGACACGGCTATTCGAATAGATGATGTTAACCCTGCAGGGGTGTACTTCTTCACACACGCTCTCACCACTTACCGTCGTTTACACGACATGTACTCGGCAACCTTCAAGCGGAAGCCCAACGTGGGTGTCGGCCACGGCCTGCCTAAACACTCAAGTCTCTAGTCAAGGTTTATCGCCTATTCGGGTTCCATCCATGAGGAGATCCGGCCGGAGTTTCGCTCACAGCCCCAAACGATGTGAACAGGGTTCCGTGACACCAAACGGGTGCCCGGTTTACCCGGCCACGTGCCTACCGCATCACAGCCCACCCCTATGGTCAGCGCTGCGCACGGCCTCCAGCATACTACAAACACCAGAAACTACTTGCAACTCCTGGACAGAGGACAAGGGTGATCAAGAAGCCGAGAGGGTCCATTGGTTTCGGTCCCAATGCGTGGTAGTAGCTGAATCATGGATCACAAACACAGAACTCAGTTCCTGAGGACGGCTGCAATGAGACAACCCACCATGTACTCCTACATGGCCTCTCACCGCTACCTTTACCAAAACGTGTTCACACACTTAGCTCACACACAGTAGGACATGTTCACACGCCTCTGATTCATCCCCGATGAATCAGACCTGACTCAACTCTAAGCAGTAGCAGGCATGACAAACAAGCATGAATGAGTAGGCACAAGAGGGCTCAAACAACTCCTACTCATGCTAGTGGGTTTCATCTATTTACTGTGGCAATGACAGGTCATGCAAAGGATAAAGGGGTTTAGCTACCGCAGCAAGTAACAGATGAATCGGTGTTGTCCTAATGCATTAAAAGAGAGCAGGAGCGAGAGAGTGCGATTGTATCGGAATGAACAAGGGGGTTTTGCTTGCCTGGCACTTCTGAAGATAGCATTGAGTCTTCATCAGTGTCAACGATCGCATCATCGGTATCACGTCTATCGAGAGGGGACAAATACCGGCAACATAGAAGGGAACACAATCAATGCAATGCACAATATGATGCATGATCATGACATGGCAAAATGAATGTGTTTTGGGCTAATGCAACTAGCAACAGATTAAATGAAGTTGGTTTGAATACAAGATTCAAATTCAAACTCCATATGTGATTATTCAAATGCCATTTAATTGATTTGTGCTAAACAGCACCTATAAGTTGTTCTAACATGCATGAAAATGGTACAGATGGATTCCTTGAATTTTTCTGATAATTTTTCATATATAATTTATTTAATTTGGAGTTACGGTTGATTTTCTATGAATTTTAGAAGTTTATACAATTTTCTGGAATTTCCTGATTATTTTTAAATCCAGAAAATACTTATTGCATCAGCCCCATGTCACAGTGACGTCAGCAGGTCAACGGGGCAGGTTCAGGTCAAACCTGACCAGTGGGGTCCACTGGTCAGTGACTGGGGCTGATTAGTGTCGCTGACATGTGGGCCCAGTCAACAGCCACGTCAGCTTAGTCAAAGCTGACGCGTGGGGCCACTAGGATTAGTTAAAAACTAAACAGAAACTAATCTAGGATTAATTAGCAGGTGGGGCCCTGCTGTTAGTGTCACAGGGTTAGTTAGCAGGGTCATTAGCCCCTAACGACGACGCCACGTCAGCACGCCGGAGACCAGCCGACGGCGACCACAGAACACGGCGGGGCACGCCGGACTTGCGCTAGAGGCGTCAGTTTGGCGCGCTGAGGGCACCAGGGGATGGCCCTTGCTCCCGCGCATCCAGAGGACCGAGTGGGAGGTCATGGGGTCGCCGGAACTCATGCCGGCGACGAGCTTTGGCGGCGATGGTGTTCGGTGGTGCTCGGGCGCGTCGCTACGGTGCGTCAGTGAGCGAATGGAGAGGCTGGGCAGCACCTGCTAGACATGGGGAGCACTAAGAGCAGCTCAGTGAGGCCAGGGGAGCACGGAGGCTATGCGTGCAGCAGCAATGGCGGACGGTGGCTTCGGTGCTCGTGGGGAACGGCGCTACGGCACGGAGGGGAGCATGCTGAGTTAGGGGAGAGGGTCAGTGACTCACGGCGATGATGAGGGGACGCTCGGCGAGGTCGGGGACGGTCCGGAGCCGGCGAATTTGACGAAGATGGCCGGCGGTCCCGAGGTTGAAGAAGGCATCGAGGGCGGTGTTGTGGCACGTCCGGGGCCTCGTGGCTCGTTGAGGAGGTAGAGGGAGGACCGGCGGAGCTTCCTGGGGCGTCGGTGAGCCGTGGGGTGGCCGGTAGCCACGGTGGCTCTCGTCGGTGGCGGCGGCTCCGTTCGGTCGCGGGAGGGGAAACAGAGGAGCGAGGGGGAGGGAGGGCCAGAGAGCGAGGGAGAAGTGAGAGGGGGTCGGGGCTGCGTGGCGTCGCGGGAGGGACCAGGGAAGGAGGAGGCAGCCAGGCAGGGAGGAGGTGGCCTCCTCGGCCGCGCGCGTGCGAGCACGCAGCTGCTCCCACTGGCAAGAGGAAGACGACAGGGGGGGAGTAGCGGTGGCGGGCTGGGCCGGCTGGGCCGGTTCTGGTGGGCTGCACGGGTGAGGCCAGGTAAGTCCTTCTCTCTCTCTCTCTCTTTTGTTTTAATTCTGTTTTCTATTTTGCAGGTTTGTTTTGAATTTGGTTTTGAAACCAATTCAATTTATTTTACTTCTGACAATATTTTTAGGAGCTAAAAGAATTAAAACAATGCTCCACAAAAATATTTCAGAATTATTGGACCTATATTTATTTAACAGTAGATATAAGTCCAATTCAAATAGCTATTGATTTAATTCAAATACCCAAAATAAATGTTTCTGAGATACCAAAAATATTGGTTTGGATTTTACCTCTTGCCAATATTTCCAGAGGATAACAAGAACATTTTCTTGGACTTATTTGAAGCAATTTTTATCTTGATCATTTTTTTTAAAGGATTCTGAGGCTTTGAAAATTCCTCAATTCAAATTTCATTTGAATTTAAACATGATGCAGCAACCAAGCTAGTCCAAGGCCAGGGTAAAGCTAGGGATGTGACAACTCACCCCCACTAAACAAGAATCTCGTCTCGAGATTCAAGCGTAGGGTAGGATGAAGGGGAAACGCAAACTAGTATAATCTTCACGATCCAGGTTGCGCTTCGAATGAACGTTGATTCGATCACCATCATTGTCTCGAAGTCTTGCTCTGAGAAATCCTGCCAACATGACATGGAGAGAAGAAGGAGACTCTAGAAGGGTCGATCTTCTCGAAGATCGAACAACTCAGGATTAACTCACGGGATGAGACATAGCAACCTCTCTCGAGCTGAGACACTAAACATACATCCATGGGAATGGAGTGAAGCAGATGACGAAGGTTCACTAGGTAGACAATAATTCCACACTTAAGAAGGTGGTAAACGATTGCCAACGTAGCAAGGAGTTGAGTTGCCATGATACCATAACGATGCACCTTAGGGAAGGTGACTCGTAGAAATATCTCCTTAAGTGGCAAAAAGAATTACCTTTGATTCAAAGATCAATGAAACTCTTTAGGCCAGCCTAAGGCAATTCTCGAGCGATCGTTTGTAGGGGGTCGGTAGAATGGCATACCCGGACTTGGATGATGTGGATTACCTTGTTGAAGACAACGCAATGGATGATTCTTGCTTATCACCGGAAATGGAAGAGACCCATGGTAGAATGGCACATTGGCGGTGCAAGCTGGGAACAAAATGCAAATGCTGGGAATGATTCTGGTAACTGGGGAAGAACCCAACAATAGAGAGTGAATTCACTGCTTGAGAAGGTCATAGCATTGCCGAGGGAACTGAGAGCATCCCAGTTAGTGCCGATGATAACACGTAGCGCTTGTGCGTGCTCTCAAGAACTTGAGCATTTCCATATTCATCAAGGTTTTACCAACATCCGTGTCAAGGATCCTGGCAACACAACTTGCTACCATGATGAATGATGATGGATGATGCAGATGCAAAGGAAGATAACACTTCTCAGATTTCATCTTAGCGAGGCCAAGGAAATAAAATCTGGATGATCGACCGAGAGACATTTAGCACTCCGCTTCTAATGTTCGCCTTGATGTGCTAGCATAACCCATTCATAGATATGGTTTGATAACTAGAACATCAAGTAAAAGGTCGGACTTTGGGAGCAATAGAATCCATAAGGAACAGTTACGGAGGTAAATCCTACGAAATCCTTATGGGAAGGTGGCCAACTTCTTCAATCAAGATACTACAATAATAGGTCTTTCGGCTGGGTGTGTTGGCCACGACATCCACCTTACCGGTTATCGAGGGACCAATATTATAGTTCTTGGGAAATGTTCCAACCATCATATCTGCCTGAGATTCAGATCTGGTTGGTGTCAGGATATTCCAGACTCATCGAGTCTAGGAAGAAAAATGAAAGTTTGCAACACAAATCGACGAGATGACGTTGCGGGATTCTCGGGAGATGAACTACGATAGCAAGCTCCAAAACATGAGCTGGTTCTGCTACAAACATGTGAACACGTTGTCCTAGACAAAACATTATCACATGGTAGTCTTACAACAAAACACTACCGAGTTCAGGTGGGGAACCATAATCGAGGACATTGAAGTCCTTGCATAAGGCATGCTCTTAAGAAGGAACTTCTTCTCCTTGAACAAATCAATCAGTGGCTTGGTGTGCTCGGAACACATATGGAATGAAGGTTGCAAGTCTCCAAACCATAGAATACTTCGCACATATGCATGACTGACTTGGGATGATTCCAGAGGAAGCAAAACTAACTTTCTCAAATTCACGGCGGCAACTTTCACCAAATGCACGTGTATAAGAGGAAGTCACTCCTTTCATCAAACAAATACTTCATGAGCTAGCATGAAGATAATGCTTTCAAAAGTTTCCAACACTAACTTATTGTCCAACAAGACCATGGAGGAGATAAGGATGTTGTCAATGGGCTCAACAACAATTCATCTAGGTTTCCTTTTAAAAGGAATTCCATAGTTAAGTGAACACGGTGATAGCATTGGTCAGACCAAGATGTAATGGTGTATGCTCGAGGGATAAACCACGAATAAGACAACATTACGAGCATCATTGGTACTGATTTGATTTGACGATAGCCCACACTCAAATCAAAGGATTGATAAGACAATAGGTCCAGCAACTGATCACAGGGACCAATCGATGAAGATATCATCTTTCTTCAACACACACTACACAAGATTATCCCTTTGGAACGAACTAAGTCAGGCAAGCTTTTATCCTCCAACTCTCCAAGTTGTTGTCTAGCTTAACCAACTAGCTCCGGGATATCCAACACAGATTTTTGGAGAAAGGGTGGTTCACAATAAACCAACTTGATCACGAGCTCAACATAGCGGTCAAGTGACAACCTGGTAGTACTTTCGAGAAGATCTGCGGAAAATCACGAACCACCGATATGTTACTAAGCTCGAGAACAATCTTGCTTTTCAGGGCAAGATGATATGATCAAATGAGTGAGGACTTGACAAGATCCTAACTCATCAATCGAAGGGTGCACCAAAATAAGGACTAGGTAGCACGATCAATCTTAGAATGGTGATTCAATAACCAACATACTAAGAATAAGATTATTGTCCATTAACTACCAAGCAATGGGGTTGCTAGGAGTATTGAGTTCACACATCATGATTCACTGGTCGGCACTCCGACTGCAACAACACGGAACCGAGGAATGAAAAAGGATGGCGAGAAGTATCACTATGTCAAGAATTCACAAAAGATGGTGCAATTCTCATGAAATTCTTGATATAAAGATGGTAATACTCCAAGGTAGAACAGAACAAAAGTTGGGTTAGCAACTTGATCTGCAGAGTACAACTACTTTGACCCAATCCTAGATATGGATGAGGTACTGGAGTTTGTTTCTCCTAGTCATTCCGCGATAGAATGGCTTGACGGACCACAAGAGTAATAGGCATCGATAAACGAACGCACGCATACTCTTGACTATCAATTGATAGACGAAGGTCAGTAGACAACTAAAGAGGGACAACTCAAAGGAACATATAACTTTCTGAGTTGTGGATACATGGGTTGGTATGCCGAACAAAGTTCAACATAATTCTTCCGGATAACCCATGCAGAAAGGTTGAGCTGGCAGAGTCACAATATAGCATGGAGAACTCATAGAGGGCCTGTTGTGATCTTTTGATCCAACAAACTTCTGCCATAATGGTTCATGGTATTTGGAAGAACGATATACCACGGACTTTAAGGACTATCGCAAAGGTTACTAATATCCTAAGGGAACTAGCAACACTATCAACATGATGTAAGTAGAGTGAATATCGGGTTTAAGAACCCAGGAATAGCATACCTATTACTAAGTAGCATCACGGGATGCTTTCGAGAATAAAAGCCAGAATCATCACACTGGGATCACAAAACATTGCTAGATTACTAGGTGACTCCCTAAACACCTAGGGCCATAATAGTAACTCCAACATAATGTCAAGGCAATAGAATACCTCAACTCAACAATTAGTGTGATTGAGCTGGCATAAAGGAGCATCGAAACCAGAGGAAAAGGATTTTGCAAATGCATCAGACTATTTAGAAACCTGGAATGACTCGGACAGCATAACGGCTGTAAATGCTCAGAAAGGATTTGAGACATTCGCAAAAATGGTGGCATAACCACTCAGAAGCACGATATCAAGGTTTCGAGATCAATAATTAACATACAGAAGTACTAGGAACTGAAACGAGGCTTAAGTCCAACAATCTATAAGTCTACGGATTAGTAACACATGATCCTGATAGATAGATGAGAATACCTAGTTCCTTAACCCCGTAGGAAAGATAAAATGACTCAGATCAGAAGGGCATGAGGTATAAGGAGTAAAAGGAGCCTTACGTTCCATCCCACAATCAATTCCCCTACATATAACTAAGAATTTCTAGACTCAACTTCGACCAGTTTGGCTTGGTAATCCTACAGGCAGTCAAGCTCTGATACCAACGCTGTCAGGACCCCGACTCAATGCCACATCGATCTAGCATGTAACACCTCATATCACTTTGCGGCCTCACGCACGGTATTCCCACGGGTGTCGCCTTACCTTTGCTCGGGACCGTTTGCGCCTTTTGGCACACGTATATGACAGTGTCGCTAGCATCCATATGATAAGGAGCCCGGGCTGACATGGCTAGTCGTAAACCCAAAGTGGCACAAACTTACAGGGACAGGCATCCATGACCCAACATCGAACGTGTCGGTCATCAGCGAGTGAATCCAGGCTGTAGCACTGGGCTAGCAGGACTCCGGTGAACCGGGCTGTAGCGGGCTAACAGGACTCCGGTATTCATCGCGTGACATTTCCCCGAAGGGACAGACACAGGAACGAAGAAGGACACATGCCGGCCAGCCTAAGTGTTCCGGAGCAGTAGCAAGCTACCATGGCTCGGTGGAAAACACTAGGAGACATTTCCCGGTAAGAGAGGCTACTAAAGATAAACAACTAGATGGTCAGATCCCACACATACCAAGCATTTCAATAGCTTACACACAATATGCTCGATATGTGCAAATACAACATGGCATCACAACATGACTCTACGACTCAAGTAATTTATTCAATAGGCTCCGAGGAGCGAGATATTACAAACATGGGTCTCATGACCCAACAATCAGAGCATACAAATCAAAGCACAAGCGGAAGCTATCATGTCTGAGTACAAACATCTATAAATGAAAAAGGCTGAGAAGCCTGACTATCTACCAGATCCTGCCGAGGGCACAAGATCGTAGCTGAGGTATCAAGCTAAACGTCGAAGTCCACGTGGAACTACTAGCGAGACCGAAGTCTCTCTGCAAAAACATAAATAGGCAAACGTGAGTACAAATGTACCCAGCAAGACTTACATCAGAACTATCTACATATGCATCATTATCAACAAAGGGGATGGTGGGGTTTAACTGCAGCAAGCCAGCTTTGACTCGGTGGCTATCCTGAACTACGACTGCGAGTAACTCTTTTGAGGTGGCGCACACGAGTCCACATATTCACCATATCAATACACCACTATGGATCCGCTCCCGTCTCCCTACGAGAACGCCATCCATAGCACTCACGCTTATCTTGCGTATTTTAGAGTATCCACTTTCACTTGTCTATGAACTAATATAAGCAACCCAGAAGTCCTTTTCCGCGGACACGGCTATTCGAATAGATGATGTTAACCCTGCAGGGGTGTACTTCTTCACACACGCTCTCACCACTTACCGCCGTTTACACGACATGTACTCGGCAACCTTCAAGCGGAAGCCCAACGTGGGTGTCGGCCACGGCCTGCCTAAACACTCAAGTCTCTAGTCAAGGTTTATCGCCTATTCGGGTTCCATCCATGAGGAGATCCGGCCGGAGTTTCGCTCACAGCCCCAAACGATGTGAACAGGGTTCCGTGACACCAAAAGGGCGCCCGGTTTACCCGGCCACGTGCCTACCGCATCACAGCCCACCCCTATGGTCAGCGCTGCGCACGGCCTCCAGCATACTACAAACACCAGAAACTACTTGCAACTCCTGGACAGAGGACAAGGGTGATCAAGAAGCCGAGAGGGTCCATTGGTTTCGGGCCCAATGCGTGGTAGTAGCTGAATCATGGATCACAAACACAGAACTCAGTTCCTGAGGACGGCTGCAATGAGACAACCCACCATGTACTCCTACATGGCCTCTCACCGCTACCTTTACCAAAACGTGTTCACACACTTAGCTCACACACAGTAGGACATGTTCACACGCCTCTGATTCATCCCCGATGAATCAGACCTGACTCAACTCTAAGTAGTAGCAGGCATGACAAACAAGCATGAATGAGTAGGCACAAGAGGGCTCAAACAACTCCTACTCATGCTAGTGGGTTTCATCTATTTACTGTGGCAATGACAGGTCATGCAAAGGATAAAGGGGTTCAGCTACCGCAGCAAGTAACAGATGAATCGGTGTTGTCCTAATGCATTAAAAGAGAGCAGGAGCGAGAGAGTGGGATTGTATCGGAATGAACAAGGGGGTTTTGCTTGCCTGGCACTTCTGAAGATAGCATTGAGTCTTCATCAGTGTCAACGATAGCATCATCGGTATCACGTCTATCGAGAGGGGACAAATACCGGCAACACAGAAGGGAACACAATCAATGCAATGCACAATATGATGCATGATCATGACATGGCAAAATGAATGTGTTTTGGGCTAATGCAACTAGCAACAGATTAAATGAAGTTGGTTTGAATACAAGATTCAAATTCAAACTCCATATGTGATTATTCAAATGCCATTTAATTGATTTGTGCTAAACAGCACCTATAAGTTGTTCTAACATGCATGAAAATGGTACAGATGGATTCCTTGAATTTTTCTGATAATTTTTCATATATAATTTATTTAATTTGGAGTTACGGTTGATTTTCTATGAATTTTAGAAGTTTATACAATTTTCTGGAATTTCCTGATTATTTTTAAATCCAGAAAATACTTATTGCGTCAGCCCCACGTCACAGTGACGTCAGCAGGTCAACGGGGCAGGTTCAGGTCAAACCTGACCAGTGGGGTCCACTGGTCAGTGACTGGGGCTGATTAGTGTCGCTGACATGTGGGCCCAGTCAACAGCCACGTCAGCTTAGTCAAAGCTGACGCGTGGGGCCACTAGGATTAGTTAAAAACTAAACAGAAACTAATCTAGGATTAATTAGCAGGTGGGGCCCTGCTGTCAGTGTCACAGGGTTAGTTAGCAGGGTCATTAGCCCCTAACGATGACGCCACGTCAGCACGCCGGAGACCAGCCGATGGCGACCACAGAACACGGCGGGGCACGCCGGACTTGCGCTAGAGGCGTCAGTTTGGCGCGCTGAGGGCACCAGGGGATGGCCCTTGCTCCCGCGCATCCAGAGGACCGAGTGGGAGGTCGTGGGGTCGCCGGAACTAATGCCGGCGACGAGCTTTGGCGGCGATGGTGTTCGGTGGTGCTCGGGCGCATCGCTACGGTGCGTCAGTGAGCGAATGGAGAGGCTGGGCAGCACCTGCTAGACATGGGGAGCACTAAGAGCAGCTCAGTGAGGCTAGGGGAGCACGGAGGCTATGCGTGCAGCAGCAATGGCGGACGGTGGCTTGGGTGCTCGTGGGGAATGGCGCTACGGCATGGAGGGGAGCATGCTGAGTTAGGGGAGAGGGTCAGTGACTCACGGCGATGACGAGGGGACGCTCGGCGAGGTCGGGGACGGTCCGTTGCCGGCGAATTTGACGAAGATGGCCGGCGGTCCCGAGGTTGAAGAAGGCATCGAGGGCGGTGTTGTGGCACGTCCGGGGCCTCGTGGCTCGTTGAGGAGGTAGAGGGAGGACTGGCGGAGCTTCCTGGGGCGTCGGTGAGCCGTGGGGTGGCCGGTAGCCACGGTGGCTCTCGTCGGTGGCGGCGGCTCCGTTCGGTCACGGGAGGGGAAACAGAGGAGCGAGGGGGAGGGAGGTCCAGAGAGCGAGGGAGAAGTGAGAGGGGGTCGGGGCTGCGTGGCGTCGCGGGAGGGACCAGGGAAGGAGGAGGCAGCCAGGCAGGGAGGAGGTGGCCTCCTCGGCCGCGCGCGTGCGAGCACGCAGCTGCTCCCACTGGCAAGAGGAAGACGACAGGGGGGGAGTAGCGGTGGCGGGCTGGGCCGGCTGGGCCGGTTCTGGTGGGCTGCACGGGTGAGGCCAGGTAAGTCCTTCTCTCTCTCTCTCTCTTTTGTTTTAATTCTGTTTTCTATTTTGCAGGTTTGTTTTGAATTTGGTTTTGAAACCAATTCAATTTATTTTACTTCTGACAATATTTTTAGGAGCTAAAAGAATTAAAACAATGCTCCACAAAAATATTTCAGAATTATTGGACCTATATTTATTTAACAGTAGATATAAGTCCAATTCAAATAGCTATTGATTTAATTCAAATACCCAAAATAAATGTTTCTGAGATACCAAAAATATTGGTTTGGATTTTACCTCTTGCCAATATTTCCAGAGGATAACAAGAACATTTTCTTGGACTTATTTGAAGCAATTTTTATCTTGATCATTTTTTTTAAAGGATTCTGAGGCTTTGAAAATTCCTCAATTCAAATTTCATTTGAATTTAAACATGATGCAGCAACCAAGCTAGTCCAAGGCCAGGGTAAAGCTAGGGATGTGACAACTCACCCCCACTAAACAAGAATCTCGTCTCGAGATTCAAGCGTAGGGTAGGATGAAGGGGAAACGCAAACTAGTATAATCTTCACGATCCAGGTTGCGCTTCGAATGAACGTTGATTCGATCACCATCATTGTCTCGAAGTCTTGCTCTGAGAAATCCTGCCAACATGACATGGAGAGAAGAAGGAGACTCTAGAAGGGTCGATCTTCTCGAAGATCGAACAACTCAGGATTAACTCACGGGATGAGACATAGCAACCTCTCTCGAGCTGAGACACTAAACATACATCCATGGGAATGGAGTGAAGCAGATGACGAAGGTTCACTAGGTAGACAATAATTCCACACTTAAGAAGGTGGTAAACGATTGCCAACGTAGCAAGGAGTTGAGTTGCCATGATACCATAACGATGCACCTTAGGGAAGGTGACTCGTAGAAATATCTCCTTAAGTGGCAAAAAGAATTACCTTTGATTCAAAGATCAATGAAACTCTTTAGGCCAGCCTAAGGCAATTCTCGAGCGATCGTTTGTAGGGGGTCGGTAGAATGGCATACCCGGACTTGGATGATGTGGATTACCTTGTTGAAGACAACGCAATGGATGATTCTTGCTTATCACCGGAAATGGAAGAGACCCATGGTAGAATGGCACATTGGCGGTGCAAGCTGGGAACAAAATGCAAATGCTGGGAATGATTCTGGTAACTGGGGAAGAACCCAACAATAGAGAGTGAATTCACTGCTTGAGAAGGTCATAGCATTGCCGAGGGAACTGAGAGCATCCCAGTTAGTGCCGATGATAACACGTAGCGCTTGTGCGTGCTCTCAAGAACTTGAGCATTTCCATATTCATCAAGGTTTTACCAACATCCGTGTCAAGGATCCTGGCAACACAACTTGCTACCATGATGAATGATGATGGATGATGCAGATGCAAAGGAAGATAACACTTCTCAGATTTCATCTTAGCGAGGCCAAGGAAATAAAATCTGGATGATCGACCGAGAGACATTTAGCACTCCGCTTCTAATGTCCGCCTTGATGTGCTAGCATAACCCATTCATAGATATGGTTTGATAACTAGAACATCAAGTAAAAGGTCGGACTTTGGGAGCAATAGAATCCATAAGGAACAGTTACGGAGGTAAATCCTACGAAATCCTTATGGGAAGGTGGCCAACTTCTTCAATCAAGATACTACAATAATAGGTCTTTCGGCTGGGCGTGTTGGCCACGACATCCACCTTACCGGTTATCGAGGGACCAATATTATAGTTCTTGGGAAATGTTCCAACCATCATATCTGCCTGAGATTCAGATCTGGTTGGTGTCAGGATATTCCAGACTCATCGAGTCTAGGAAGAAAAATGAAAGTTTGCAACACAAATCGACGAGATGACGTTGCGGGATTCTCGGGAGATGAACTATGATAGCAAGCTCCAAAACATGAGTTGGTTCTGCTACAAACACGTGAACACGTTGTCCTAGACAAAACATTATCACATGGTAGTCTTACAACAAAACACTACCGAGTTCAGGTGGGGAACCATAATCGAGGATATTGAAGTCCTTGCATAAGGCATGCTCTTAAGAAGAAACTTCTTCTCCTTGAACAAATCAATCAGTGGCTTGGTGTGCTCGGAACACATATGGAATGAAGGTTGCAAGTCTCCAAACCATAGAATACTTCGCACATATGCATGACTGACTTGGGATGATTCCAGAGGAAGCAAAACTAACTTTCTCAAATTCACGGCGGCAACTTTCACCAAATGCACGTGTATAAGAGGAAGTCACTCCTTTCATCAAACAAATACTTCATGAGCTAGCATGAAGATAATGCTTTCAAAAGTTTCCAACACTAACTTATTGTCCAACAAGACCATGGAGGAGATAAGGATGTTGTCAATGGGCTCAACAACAATTCATCTAGGTTTCCTTTTAAAAGGAATTCCATAGTTAAGTGAACACGGTGATAGCATTGGTCAGACCAAGATGTAATGGTGTATGCTTGAGGGATCAACCACGAATAAGACAACATTACGAGCATCATTGGTACTGATTTGATTTGACGATAGCCCACACTCAAATCAAAGGATTGATAAGACAATAGGTCCAGCAACTGATCACAGGGACCAATCGATGAAGATATCATCTTTCTTCAACACACACTACACAAGATTATCCCTTTGGAACGAACTAAGTCAGGCAAGCTTTTATCCTCCAACTCTCCAAGTTGTTGTCTAGCTTAACCAACTAGCTCCGGGATATCCAACACAGATTTTTGGAGAAAGGGTGGTTCACAATAAACCAACTTGATCACGAGCTCAACATAGCGGTCAGGTGACAACCTGGTAGTACTTTCGAGAAGATCTGCGGAAAATCACGAACCACCGATATGTTACTAAGCTCGAGAACAATCTTGCTTTTCAGGGCAAGATGATATGATCAAATGAGTGAGGACTTGACAAGATCCTAACTCATCAATCGAAGGGTGCACCAAAATAAGGACTAGGTAGCACGATCAATCTTAGAATGGTGATTCAATAACCAACATACTAAGAATAAGATTATTGTCCATTAACTACCAAGCAATGGGGTTGCTAGGAGTATTGAGTTCACACATCATGATTCACTGGTCGGCACTCCGACTACAACAACACGGAACCGAGGAATGAAAAAGGATGGCGAGAAGTATCACTATGTCAAGAATTCACAAAAGATGGTGCAATTCTCATGAAATTCTTGATATAAAGATGGTAATACTCCAAGGTAGAACAGAACAAAAGTTGGGTTAGCAACTTGATCTGCAGAGTACAACTACTTTGACCCAATCCTAGATATGGATGAGGTACTGGAGTTTGTTTCTCCTAGTCATTCCGCGATAGAATGGCTTGACGGACCACAAGAGTAATAGGCATCGATAAACGAACGCACGCATACTCTTGACTATCAATTGATAGACGAAGGTCAGTAGACAACTAAAGAGGGACAACTCAAAGGAACATATAACTTTCTGAGTTGTGGATACATGGGTTGGTATGCCGAACAAAGTTCAACATAATTCTTCCGGATAACCCATGCAGAACGGTTGAGCTGGCAGAGTCACAATATAGCATGGAGAACTCATAGAGGGCCTGTTGTGATCTTTTGATCCAACAAACTTCTGCCATAATGGTTCATGGTATTTGGAAGAACGATATACCACGGACTTTAAGGACTATCGCAAAGGTTACTAATATCCTAAGGGAACTAGCAACACTATCAACATGATGTAAGTAGAGTGAATATCGGGTTTAAGAACCCAGGAATAGAATACCTATTACTAAGTAGCATCACGGGATGCTTTCAAGAATAAAAGCCAGAATCATCACACTGGGATCACAAAACATTGCTAGATTACTAGGTGACTCCCTAAACACCTAGGGCCATAATAGTAACTCCAACATAATGTCAAGGCAATAGAATACCTCAACTCAACAATTAGTGTGATTGAGCTGGCATAAAGGAGCATCGAAACCAGAGGAAAAGGATTTTGCAAATGCATCAGACTATTTAGAAACCTGGAATGACTCGGACAGCATAACGACTGTAAATGCTCAGAAAGGATTTGAGACATTCGCAAAAATGGTGGCATAACCACTCAGAAGCACGATATCAAGGTTTCGAGATCAATAATTAACATACAGAAGTACTAGGAACTGAAACGAGGCTTAAGTCCAACAATCTATAAGTCTACGGATTAGTAACACGTGATCCTGATAGATAGATGAGAAGACCTAGTTCCTTAACCCCGTAGGAAAGATAAGATGACTCAGATCAGAAGGGCATGAGGTATAAGGAGTAAAAGGAGCCTTACGTTCCATCCCACAATCAATTCCCCAACATATAACTAAGAATTTCTAGACTCAACTTCGACCAGTTTGGCTTGGTAATCCTACAGGCAGTCAAGCTCTGATACCAACGCTGTCAGGACCCCGACTCAATGCCACATCGATCTAGCATGTAACACCTCATATCACTTTGCGGCCTCACGCACGGTATTCCCACGGGTGTCGCCTTACCTTTGCCCGGGACCGTTTGCGCCTTTTGGCACACGTATATGACAGTGTCGCTAGCATCCATATGATAAGGAGCCCGGGCTGACATGGCTAGTCGTAAACCCAAAGTGGCACAAACTTACAGGGACAGGCATCCATGACCCAACATCGAATGTGTTGGTCATCAGCGAGTGAATCCAGGCTGTAGCACTGGGCTAGCAGGACTCCGGTGAACCGGGCTGTAGCGGGCTAACAGGACTCCGGTATTCATCGCGTGACATTTCCCCGAAGGGACAGACACAGGAACGAAGAAGGACACATGCCGGCCAGCCTAAGTGTTCCGGAGCAGTAGCAAGCTACCATGGCTCGGTGGAAAACACTAGGAGACATTTCCCGGTAACAGAGGCTACTAAAGATAAACAACTAGATGGTCAGATCCCACACATACCAAGCATTTCAATAGCTTACACACAATATGCTCGATATGTGCAAATACAACATGGCATCACAACATGACTCTACGACTCAAGTAATTTATTCAATAGGCTCCGAGGAGCGAGATATTACAAACATGGGTCTCATGACCCAACAATCAGAGCATACAAATCAAAGCACAAGCGGAAGCTATCATGTCTGAGTACAGACATCTATAAATGAAAAAGGCTGAGAAGCCTGACTATCTACCAGATCCTGCCGAGGGCACAAGATCGTAGCTGAGGTATCAAGCTAAACGTCGAAGTCCACGTGGAACTACTAGCGAGACCGAAGTCTCTCTGCAAAAACATAAATAGGCAAACGTGAGTACAAATGTACCCAGCAAGACTTACATCAGAACTATCTACATATGCATCATTATCAACAAAGGGGATGGTGGGGTTTAACTGCAGCAAGCCAGCTTTGACTCGGTGGCTATCCTGAACTACGACTGCGAGTAACTCTTTTGAGGTGGCGCACACGAGTCCACATATTCACCATATCAATACACCACTATGGATCCGCTCCCGTCTCCCTACGAGAACGCCATCCATAGCACTCACGCTTATCTTGCGTATTTTAGAGTATCCACTTTCACTTGTCTATGAACTAATATAAGCAACCCAGAAGTCCTTTTCCGCGGACACGGCTATTCGAATAGATGATGTTAACCCTGCAGGGGTGTACTTCTTCACACACGCTCTCACCACTTACCGCCGTTTACACGACATGTACTCGGCAACCTTCAAGCGGAAGCCCAACGTGGGTGTCGGCCACGGCCTGCCTAAACACTCAAGTCTCTAGTCAAGGTTTATCGCCTATTCGGGTTCCATCCATGAGGAGATCCGGCCGGAGTTTCGCTCACAGCCCCAAACGATGTGAACAGGGTTCCGTGACACCAAACGGGCGCCCGGTTTACCCGGCCACGTGCCTACCGCATCACAGCCCACCCCTATGGTCAGCGCTGCGCACGGCCTCCAGCATACTACAAACACCAGAAACTACTTGCAACTCCTGGACAGAGGACAAGGGTGATCAAGAAGCCGAGAGGGTCCATTGGTTTCGGGCCCAATGCGTGGTAGTAGCTGAATCATGGATCACAAACACAGAACTCAGTTCCTGAGGACGGCTGCAATGAGACAACCCACCATGTACTCCTACATGGCCTCTCACCGCTACCTTTACCAAAACGTGTTCACACACTTAGCTCACACACAGTAGGACATGTTCACACGCCTCTGATTCATCCCCGATGAATCAGACCTGACTCAACTCTAAGCAGTAGCAGGCATGACAAACAAGCATGAATGAGTAGGCACAACAGGGCTCAAACAACTCCTACTCATACTAGTGGGTTTCATCTATTTACTGTGGCAATGACAGGTCATGCAAAGGATAAAGGGGTTCAGCTACCGCAGCAAGTAACAGATGAATCGGTGTTGTCCTAATGCATTAAAAGAGAGCAGGAGCGAGAGAGTGGGATTGTATCGGAATGAACAAGGGGGTTTTGCTTGCCTGGCACTTCTGAAGATAGCATTGAGTCTTCATCAGTGTCAACGATCGCATCATCGATATCACGTCTATCGAGAGGGGACAAATACCGGTAACATAGAAGGGAACACAATCAATGCAATGCACAATATGATGCATGATCATGACATGGCAAAATGAATGTGTTTTGGGCTAATGCAACTAGCAACAGATTAAATGAAGTTGGTTTGAATACAAGATTCAAATTCAAACTCCATATGTGATTATTCAAATGCCATTTATTGATTTGTGCTAAACAGCACCTATAAGTTGTTCTAACATGCATGAAAATGGTACAGATGGATTCCTTGAATTTTTCTGATAATTTTTCATATATAATTTATTTAATTTGGAGTTACGGTTGATTTTCTATGAATTTTAGAAGTTTATACAATTTTCTGGAATTTCCTGATTATTTTTAAATCCAGAAAATACTTATTGCGTCAGCCCCACGTCACAGTGACGTCAGCAGGTCAACGGGGCAGGTTCAGGTCAAACCTGACCAGTGGGGTCCACTGGTCAGTGACTGGGGCTGATTAGTGTCGCTGACATGTGGGCCCAGTCAACAGCCACGTCAGCTTAGTCAAAGCTGACGCGTGGGGCCACTAGGATTAGTTAAAAACTAAACAGAAACTAATCTAGGATTAATTAGCAGGTGGGGCCCTGCTGTCAGTGTCACAGGGTTAGTTAGCAGGGTCATTAGCCCCTAACGATGACGCCACGTCAGCACGCCGGAGACCAGCCGACGGCGACCACAGAACACGGCGGGGCACGCCGGACTTGCGCTAGAGGCGTCAGTTTGGCGCGCTGAGGGCACCAGGGGATGGCCCTTGCTCCCGCGCATCCAGAGGACCGAGTGGGAGGTCGTGGGGTCGCCGGAACTCATGCCGGCGACGAGCTTTGGCGGCGATGGTGTTCGGTGGTGCTCGGGCGCGTCGCTACGGTGCGTCAGTGAGCGAATGGAGAGGCTGGGCAGCACCTGCTAGACATGGGGAGCACTAAGAGCAGCTCAGTGAGGCTAGGGGAGCACGGAGGCTATGCGTGCAGCAGCAATGGCGGACGGTGGCTTGGGTGCTCGTGGGGAACGGCGCTACGGCATGGAGGGGAGCATGCTGAGTTAGGGGAGAGGGTCAGTGACTCACGGCGATGACGAGGGGACGCTCGGCGAGGTCGGGGACGGTCCGGAGCCGGCGAATTTGACGAAGATGGCCGGCGGTCCCGAGGTTGAAGAAGGCATCGAGGGCGGTGTTGTGGCACGTCCGGGGCCTCGTGGCTCGTTGAGGAGGTAGAGGGAGGACTGGCGGAGCTTCCTGGGGCGTCGGTGAGCCGTGGGGTGGCCGGTAGCCACGGTGGCTCTCGTCGGTGGCGGCGGCTCCGTTCGGTCGCGGGAGGGGAAACAGAGGAGCGAGGGGGAGGGAGGTCCAGAGAGCGAGGGAGAAGTGAGAGGGGGTCGGGGCTGCGTGGCGTCGCGGGAGGGACCAGGGAAGGAGGAGGCAGCCAGGCAGGGAGGAGGTGGCCTCCTCGGCCGCGCGCGTGCGAGCACGCAGCTGCTCCCACTGGCAAGAGGAAGACGACAGGGGGGGGAGTAGCGGTGGCGGGTTGGGCCGGCTGGGCCGGTTCTGGTGGGCTGCACGGGTGAGGCCAGGTAAGTCCTTCTCTCTCTCTCTCTCTTTTGTTTTAATTCTGTTTTCTATTTTGCAGGTTTGTTTTGAATTTGGTTTTGAAACCAATTCAATTTATTTTACTTCTGACAATATTTTTAGGAGCTAAAAGAATTAAAACAATGCTCCACAAAAATATTTCAGAATTATTGGACCTATATTTATTTAACAGTAGATATAAGTCCAATTCAAATAGCTATTGATTTAATTCAAATACCCAAAATAAATGTTTCTGAGATACCGAAAATATTGGTTTGGATTTTACCTCTTGCCAATATTTCCAGAGGATAACAAGAACATTTTCTTGGACTTATTTGAAGCAATTTTTATCTTGACCATTTTTTTTAAAGGATTCTGAGGCTTTGAAAATTCCTCAATTCAAATTTCATTTGAATTTAAACATGATGCAGCAACCAAGCTAGTCCAAGGCCAGGGTAAAGCTAGGGATGTGACATAAGTATTGTGACATAATGTGAAATAACAACCCATAATGCAATAAATGTCGATATAAAAGCATGATGCAAAATGGACGTATCACGGCCAGCTGGGGACGATGAAGATGGTGGACACTTAAGCGGGGCATGCAGAGAAGAGGAACTGCCAATTGAAGCAGGGGTTGATGTATTATCTAACCGCTGATATAATCAACCGCAATTTGTACCAAGCCGCTCCAAATTCCCGGTGTTGCGCGGGACTCCCATTGGCTATTTGGTTGGTTTCTTTTTTTAGGACAAAAAAAAGGAACGAGTTTTGGGGTTATGCACCGGTACCGGTACGAACGGAGTAGGATAGCTGGAAAGCAATACATTGAGCTCTTCTTATTGATAAAGCCAATAATAATCAAACTACAAAGGAAAATAAAAAAGACAAAGGAAAATATATGCATGAATCTTCGCGTAACATCAATGGCATAGGACCTAGATGTGCATTACTTAGAGCACATCTAGATGTGCTTTATCAATACTGTCAAACAAAACCCCTAATCATCATTGCAAATAGCGCATAGAACATGGCTAATGCGACAACCACAACTACACATGCTAGTTCCTTCTTGTCTCTTGCTTTCATCTGTTGCCTGTGATTGATTCTTTCTTGCTTCATCGTAGATTGTACATTCTAGATCAGCCAGTTCCTTCTTCAGCTTTATGTTATCTTCTGTGATCTTGGTGATAACACTCCGAGCCCTGCCATGCCATTCTTCATCCAGTCAGTTAACAAAGGCACAAGCCTCATATCCCCGCCAATGTTAAATAGTATTCAGGATGAGTGGTGGCATTAACTCAAGTAAAATGATGAACTTAGCACTAACCTCTAACAGGCAACTGAGAAACCGCCTGCCAATGTCGAATCCCCCCGTGCATACACTTCAAGTGGGAGTGTGCCCATGCACACAACTGAATTTTTGGTACTTCTCAATGGCGCAAAACTCGGAGTTGAACTCGTTTTGCGGGAGTCTGGAGTCATGCTCCGGATCAGGCATCAGTTCTCTTTCCTTGGGGGGGGGGGTCATACAGGACAGCTTCATCAAGGAGCTACTTTGGACATGATAAAAAGATCGGGATAGATTGGAACCTGATAGGATGATTCGGATCCATAGTACACCTGCCTTCTGATGACCTTAGGCAAGTGCTCAGCGGCGACCGCCGGCGTGGCGGCGATATGAGCAGGAGCAGCCACACCGAAACCATCAGCACCACTCGTCCGCATTCCACCAATGTCAGCGCCATGCGAGGGAATTTCGAGGCTATGTAGGGATTTGGGGGAAATGGGGAAACTGTGGGGATAAGCTAATGGTCAGGAACTACTTATGGCACTATATGTTGTATACGGCACACTGTTTATACATGTCGTTTCTGGTAGGTATTATAATGTCACACACGATTTCCGCACCAAACCGTGTGAGAAGACAACGTAGGTGGTACACGGTTGCCGTTACATAACCGTATGTGATGTACTACCATGTACATATAATTAAGTTACAGTGATACCATGTAAACAGCCACTCTACCGATATCCGTAAAAAAATAGTTGCTCTGCATATAGAGATTGCTGCAGCGCCCTAGGCAGAGGCTACCGGAGAAGAGGTAAATCCTCGATCGGTGGTCGGTGACGGCGTCATAGGAGGTCAATCCTTGGTCTGCGGTGGGAGATAGGAGGAGCTCAACCATCAAGGTCAGTGGCGGCGTGATTCGAGCACATCCATCACGGTCGATGGCAGGATAGTGGAGGTCGAACTTCAAGCGGCAGCCGCACTAAGCTTGGCTCCTCGACCTTGCTGCCTTGGCGTGCCGCTACATCGCGCTTCTCTGTCTACTGGGTGGAGGTCGCCGTGCGGCTAATTAATTAAGGTATTTTTTGTGAGTGGCCTAATTAAGGTATTCAATTCGTAAGGGTAGTGTTGTACTAGTACTCTGCGTGTAAATTGACTGGCCATTAATTTTTGTCATTGCACATCTGTATAACAATATGGAGAGCCCTCAGTAATTATGAAAATAAAACCTTGTGATTTATGCAAGCATGTTTTGGCAGCAGTTAATCCATGTATTAATGTTGTCATTTTTTTAATTACCATTCGTGTGGTGCAGATGGAACGATCTCGATGGATGAAGAATCAGAAAATCGCAGATTCTATCAGTGGCGTGGCAGAGTTCATGAATTTGGCTGAAAGTACAAAGAGGAGAATTAGTGATGCGGATTTCATCATGTATCCATGTACTGATTGTGACAATACAGTCACATGAAGTTGTAGATGTCCAGTGGCACTTAGTCTCTCGGGGATTCATGGATGGATATACACGTTGGACCAGACACAGTGAAGAGGAGGTCATGGATGAAGATACCCAGGGTTGCGAGATGCCAAACCTTGATTAGTGTCACATGGATGTTGAATCTAACATCGAGGCGGAGGCGTCAAACTACCAATGGAACACCGGAAAGCCAAAATGTCCAATGGAAAACCAAGACGTCCACGTAGATGACGACAATCTTGATATGCCAGATTTTTCTGCTATGATTGTAGATTCCAGGGCCCAAAAAAAGGATATGATTGGGTACAAGGATCTGCCAACCATTCATGCGGACTCCAAGAAAGAATTATATCCAGGTTGCAAAAAGAAGTATTCCAAGTTGAGTGCCACCCTGGCGCTTCTCAGACTTAAAACAGCAAACGGTCTATCAAACAAGGGCTTCAGAAAGATGTTAGGTCCTTTCAAAGAAATTCTTCCGGAAGATAATGTGCTCCCAGAAATATGAATGAAGCAAAGAAATTTTTTTGCCCATTGGAACTTGAAGTACAGAAGATACACGCTTGTGTGAATGATTGTATATTGTACCATGGTGAGTACAAAGATTTGCGTGCATGTCCCAAATGCAAGCATGCACGATACACGCACAACAGAGCAAAGGACAAGTACAAATTGGACGACAAGATCAAGACAAGAATCTCGTTCAAGGTTGTTTGGTACTTGCCTTTAATTCCAAGGTTGAGGCATTTGTTCGCAAACCCTAGAGAGGCAAAGAAGTTGCGGTGGCATCATGATGAGCGAATTGCGATAAGTACGTGAGGCACCCGAAAGATGGGGCTCAGTGGGAATTAATCAAGAACAAGTTTCAATACATTACCAAGGATTCTAGAAGTATAAGGCTCGGGGAGTGTACTGACGGGATGAATCCATTTGGCGATATGAGCACCAATCACAGCACATGGCCGGTGCTTCTGTGCATATATAACCTAGATCCTTGGTTGTGTATGGAGAAAAAACACATTATGATGTCAATGATTATCCAAGGCCCGAAGCAACCTGGAAATGACATCAACATTTACTTTCACCTACTGGTAGAGGAACTACTGTCAGTGTGGATAGGTGCACCTGCTGTAAATGTTATGATGCTTACAGAAAGGAGATTTTTGATCTACATGTGATGCTGGTGCACACCATTCAAGATATGCCGACATTAGGCAACACATCGGGGCAGAAAACAAAGGGAGATGTAGGGTGTGTCACATGCATGGATAGGAAAGCTAGCAGAAGACTTTCCAACTCGCGCAAAACCGTGTATTTGCATCATCGTAGGTTCTTACGGAAAAATCACCCATACCGAAAGATGAAAGCTGAATTTGATGGTACGACAGAGGTAGGTGTGGCCCAAGACCCTATAATGGGGAGGTGGTTCACAACATGGCTAAACAAATTAATGTTGTGCTTGGCAAGAATCACCCTTTGACGGTGAAACAAACACCCAAGGGTCAAGTGTTTAAGAAGAAATCGATGTTCTAGAAATTACCTTACTGGGAGATTCTATGTGTACGTCACTTCATCAATGTCATGCACGTAGAGAAGAACGTATGTGAAAGCATCCCTGGTACTCTGCTCAAGATTAAAGGTAAAAGAAAGGATGGTGAGGGTTCATGGCTTGTTATTCTTGCTGATCAATCAAAATGCAAGAGTGAAGCAGAAGATGATGACAAATTCATCAAAGCTCGCCAGAGTTACAATTTCAGTACAAAAGAAGCAACGCAATTCTTCACCTATTTGTTTTCAGTTAAGACACCCTCTTCCTACTCCACAAACATCGGAAGTCTTGTGTACGTGGGCTCAGGTAAAATGAACTTGGGACACATGAAGTCATATGATTGCCACATAATGTTGACACAAATCCTCCCGGTGGCCATCAGGAATCTGATGGACAAAGATATAAGAGACACACTCATTGAGCTCTGTGATTTCTTCAACCAACTATGGCAGAAAGTAGTAGATCCTAAAGAGTTGGATCATATGCAAGATGATATTGCAATAATATTGTCCAACCTAGAGATGTTTTTCCCACCGTCATTCTTTGATATCATGGTCCATCTCACTGTGCACCTTGTCAACGAGATAAAGTATTGTGGTCCTGTGTTTCTTCGCAACATGTATCCCTTCGAGCGGTTCATGGGAATACTGAAGCACTTTTGTCAGAATCGAAACCATCCAGAGGCAAGCATCCTACAAGGTTATACCACGGAGGAGGTGGTTGAGTTTTGCACCGAATACATGACACAAAGACCTATAGGTTTGCCCCTCTCTCGCCATGAGGGCAGGCTGAAAGGTAAGCCGGTCCTTGTTGGCACGCAAATGGCTGCCCTGGAGAATTGGCGAAGAAAGCCCATTTGACGGTATTGCTTAACATCCCAGTTCTTAGCTCTTATGCCGAAGAACACTTGGCGGAGATATGCCAAAGCTTCTTATCAATGGTGCCTTCATCAGATGTGCAGATGAAGGAGCACACTAAGAACTATGCCGAATGGCTGAAGAACCATTTGGCACAAGGATCCATCGATGGCATTGCTACGTGGTTGGCACAAAAGCCATCACCTACGGTGTTGACTTCTACCTCTTGAGCATGCGTTGGTTTTCCCTTGAAGAGGAAAGGGTGATGCAGCAAAGTAGCGTAAGTATTTCCCTCAGTTTTTGAGAACCAAGGTATCAATCCAATAGGAGACTACACACAAGTCACCTAGTACCTACACAAACAAACAAGAACCTCGCAACCAACACAATAAAGGGGTTGTCAATCCCTTCACGGTCACTTATGAAAGTGAGATCTGATAAAGATAATAAGATAAATATTTTTGATATTTTTGTGTAGACTGGAAAGTAAAGATTGCAAAATAAACGGCAACAGAAATAGCTAGTAGTTGGGAGAATAATGTAATGGAGAACAGACCCGAGGGCCATAGGTTTCACTAGCGACTTCTCTCAAGATAGCATAATATACGATGGGTGAACAAATTACTGTCGAGCAATTGATAGCAAAGCGAATAATTATGAGAATATCTAGGCATGATCATGTATATAGGCATCACGTCCGTGATAAGTAGACCGAAACGATTCTGCATCTACTACTATTACTCCACACATCGACCGCTATCCAGCATGCATCTAGAGTATTAAGTTCATAAGAACAGAGTAACGCATTAGGCAATATGACATGACATACTGGGATAAACTCAAGCAATATGATATAAACCCCATCTTTTTATCCTTGATGGCAACAATACAATACGTGCCTTGCTGCCCCTGCTGTCACTGGGAAAGGACACCGCAAGATTGAACCCAAAGCTAGGCACTTCTCCCATGGCAAGAAAGATCAATCTAGTAGGCCAAACCAAACTGATAATTCGAAGGGACTTGCAAAGATATTTAAATCATGCATATAAAAATTCAGAGAAGAATCAAATATTGTTCATAGAAAAACTTGATCATAAACCCACAATTCATCGAATCTCGACAAACACACCGCAAAAAGAATTACATCGAATAGATCTCCAAGAGAATTGAGGAGAACTTTGTATTAAGATCCAAAGAGAGAGAAGAAGCCATCTAGCTAATAACTATGGACCCGAAGGTCTGTGGTAGACTACTCACACATCATCGGAGAGGCTATGGTGTTGATGTAGAAGCCCTCTGTGATCAATTCCCCCTCCGGCGGAGTGCCAGAAAAGGCCCCAAGATGGGATCTCACGGGTACAGAACGTTGCGGCGGTGGAAATAGGGTTTCGTGGTGATCCTAGATGTTTTCAGGTATATGGGTATATATAGGAGGAAGAAGTAGGTCAGTGAGCTGCGAGGGGCCCGCAAGGGTGGGGGCGCGCCCACCCCCCTAGGGCGCGCCGTCCTGCCTCGTGGCCTCCTTGCTTCTTTCTTGTCGTCCACTCCAAGTCTCCAGGATTGCGTTTGTTCCAAAAACTATCCTCGCGAAGGTTTCATTCCGTTTGGATTTCGTTTGATATTCCTTTTCTGCGAAACACTGAAATAGGCAAAAAAACAGCATTTTGCACTGGGCCTTCGGTTAATAGGTTAGTCCCAAAAATAATATAAAAGTGCATAATAAAGCCCATTAAACATCCAAAACGGATAATATAATATCATGGAACAATAAAAAATAAAGATACGTTGGAGACGTATGGAACATCCCCAAGCTTAATTCATGCTCGTCCTCGAGTAGGTTAATGATAAAAATAGAATTTTTGATGTGGAATGCTTCCTAACATAATTTTCAAAGTAATTCTCTTTATTGTGGCGTGAATGTTCAGATTTTAAAGATTCAAGATAAAAGTTTAATATTGACATAAAAATTATAATACTTCAAGCATACTAACTAAGCAATTATGTCTTCTCAAAATAACATGGCCAAAGAAAGTTATCCCTACAAAATCATATAGTCTGGCTATGCTCTATCTTCACCACACAAAATATTTAAATCATGCACAACCCCGATGACAAGCCAAGCAATTGATTGATACTTTTGACGTTCTCAAACTTTTTCAATCTTCACACAATACATGAGCGTGAGCCATGGATATAGCACTATAGGTGGAATAGAATGGTGGCTGTGGAGAAGACAAAAAGGAGAAGATAGTCGCACATCAACTAGACGTATCAACGGGCTATGGAGATGCCCATCAATAGATATCAATGTGAGTGAGTAGGGATTGCCATGCAACAGATGCACTAGAGCTAAAGGTGTATGAAAGCTCAAAAAGAAACTAAGTGGGTGCGCATCCAACTTGCTTGCTCACGAAGACCTAGGGCATTTTGAGGAAGCCCATCATTGGAATATACAAGCCAAGTTCTATAATGAAAAATTCCCACTAGCATATGAAAGTGATAACATAGGAGACTCTCTGTCGTGAAGATCATGGTGCTACTTTGAAGCACAAGTGTGGTAAAAGGATAGTAGCATTGCCCCTTCTCTATTTTTCTCTCATTTTTTTATTTGGGCCTTTTCTCCTTTTTTATGGCCTCTTTTTCTTTCTTTCTTTTTCTTTCCCTTTTTTTATTTTTCGTCCGGAGTCTCATCCCGACTTGTGGGGGAATCATAGTCTCCATCATCATTTCCTCACATAGGACAATGCTCTAATAATGATGATCATCACACTTTTATTTACTTACAACTCAACAATTACAACTCGATACTCGAACAAAAATATGACTCTATGTGAATGCCCCCGGTGGTGTACCGGGATATGCAATGAATCAAGAGTGACATGTATGAAAGAATTATGAATGGTGGCTTTGCCACAAATATGTTGTCAACTACATGATCATGCAAAGCAATATGACAATGATGAAGCATGTCATAATAAAAAGAACAGTGGAAAGTTGTGTCAGTGTCAAAACCGGCGGATCTCGGGTAGGGGGTCCCGAACTATACGTCTAAGGCGGATGGTAATAGGAGGCAGGGGACACAATGTTTTACCCAGGTTCGGGCCCTCTTGATGGAGGTAAAACCCTACGTCCTACTTGATTAATATTGATGATATGGGTAGTACAAGAGTAGATCTACCACGAGATTGAAGAGGCTAAACCCTAGAAGCTAGCTATGGTATGATTGTATGTTGTCCTATGGACTAAAACCCTCCGGTTTATATAGACACCGGAGAGGTTAGGGTTACACAAGGTAAGTTACAAAGGAGGAGATACACATATCCGTATTGCCTAGCTTGCCTTCCACGCCAAGTAGAGTCCCATCCGGACACAAGACGAAGTCTTCAATCCTGTACCTTCATAGTCTAACAGTCCGGCCAATGAAGATAGTCCGGCTGTCCGAAGACCCCCTAATCCAGGACTCCCACAGTAGCCCCTGAACCAGGCTTTCAATGACGATGAGTCCGGCGCGCAGTATTGTCTTCGGCACTGCAAGGCGGGTTCCTCCTCCGAATATACCACGGAAGAATTTGAATATAAGGATAGTGTCCGACCCTACAAAATAAGTTCCACATACCACCGTAGAGAGAATAATATTTCCCCAAATCCAATTTGCTGACTTGTTTTGGCAACATGACATTACGTCACGGCCCAGTGATTATTCGAATCGTTTCCCTTAACTAGCCCCACACATAACGCGAGGCAGTTTTTTGACACGTCTTGTTAAAGCAGAGATTGTGTCCCCCTAATTACGGGATTCTCATCAATATGGTCGTGGGTAACCCAACCGTGTCTAGGACTCCTAGATTATAGGCAAGTCCCAAACGGCTATGGAGAGGACGCTTGATATTCACCCTCTTTATAAAGGGACAAGGCTTTTACTTTTTTCCCTCCTGTGCTCAATCGAATCCTTCCCCCGCCTCGAGTTCTAACACCCAAAGCCCAGGTCAGGTGCTTCAGACCTTCAATCATGTCCGGATCTAGCCTTCAAGGCCGGTGCATGCCCTCCTCCATTATGGAAGAGGATATCAAGAAGTTGAGGGAGGCCAGATACCTGACTGCCGAGGTTTCGCATCGGCTACCTGCCCGAGGGCAGGTCATCCCTACTCCTGAACCCAACGAGAATGTTGTGTTCATCTCCCACTTCCTCCGAGGTCTAGGCCTCACCCTAGATCCCTTTGTTAGGGGTTTGATGTTCTATTACGGGCTAGATTTCCACGATCTAGCCCCGGACTCCTTTCTCCACATCTTGACATTCATTGTCGTGTGTGAGGCCTTCCTCCGCATTACCCCTCACTTCGGCCTGTGGCTCATGACCTTTGACATGAAGCCGAAGATGGTCGAGGGGCAGTATGCAGCGTGCGGAGGTGCATTAATAAGCAAGATAGTAGGAGCTCCGTGGCCCAAAGGTTCCTTTCCTGAGGTGTCCAGATTATGGCAACAGGAGTGGTTTTACATCACAGCTCCCAGAAGTGCCAAGTGGGTGGCTGCCCCTGCTTTCCGCTCACGCCCTCCACCACAGATGATGTCATGGATTAGCAGAGGACTGAGCTGGGGTCCAGCCAAGGACGTGCCTATACTGCAGAGCCGCCTTCGCGATCTCTTCGAAGGAGATTTCAGTCTGGTTATGGTGGCGCAAGTCATGCTGGTTCGTCGAGTCCATCCTTGCAAACGCCGGCCCCTCCGCATGTGGGAGTTCAACCCAGAAGGGCCGTGTACTATTCAGAATTTCCTCAGCCTGATGCACGAGGAGATGTACAAATCATTCTTCGGACCCCAAATAGAGTGTCCGGATACTACCGAGGACGTGGGCCTGAGCAGCAACCGTACCGCTGACCAAGTAAGTAATCCTTTAGCCGAACACGCCGTCTTTTATTTACCATGACGTCATTCTGAGAAATCGCTCTTTGACCAGGACTGGCTAACAAAGGCGAAGATGATTCGGTGTTCGGCCCCCCTTCCTGAGGGTTTGGAGAATCCGGTACTGGAAAAGATGCTCGAGCTAGCACCCTGCCCGGAGCCCTCAAAGGAAGATAAAGGGGGGAATAATGAGGTTGAAAGCGGGCCCCCATCGCTACCAATTCCAACCGAGGGAATGAGCACCTCCGTGAAGGAGGATAACCAAGGAGAAGAATCCGACCTTCTATCGCTTAGGAAGAGGACTGCCTCTGAAGATCCGGAAACCGAGGATTCCAAACGGGAGAAGAAGTCTCCACTAGAGGGTCCTGCCTTGGAGAGTGCCTTTGCCGCACAAAGTTCGCGCGAGGATCAGCCCCCCAACGAGCTGTAAGTAATCAAAAAATACTTTAATAGTGGCGATATACTACCTTACCTCTGAGGAAAATAACTGAAGCGTTTATCTTGCAGTTCGGATCTTAGCCCTTCTCAGCAGAGCTCGTCTTCAGGGGATCTTCTTCCGGAGATGATGGAGAGCGAAACGCCTCCCCCGGACTCCCCCGCTCAAGAAGCGGGCGACCTTGAAGTGTCGTCGCGGAGGGCCTCTCCAGATCCGGTGAGGCGAGAAGATAATCCTATAGTCACCCGAAGTCCCCAGCGTCCGGCTCTTGAAGAGAGCAAACAAAAGAGTTCGGCACCGTCTGGTATGCGGTCGGGCGTACTGAGGGAGCTGTTGGAGCGATCAGCTATCTCAGAAGAACACCGTACGTTGATGGGTACAGTGATGGAAAGAATTTTGTCCGCCGAAAGCGGATTGGATGGAGCCTTTATGAGTCTACTGACGTGCTTTGAGGTACGTGAAACGATATACTTTTTGATAGTACCGCACATTTTTAGGTGTGCCCTGTGTAGATAGTAGCCCTTGAGACTGTGGTCGTCGTCGAGAATGGCGGCGAACAGAGGATCGTAGTCCCACGTAATAATCATACCGCTTTATGTGCAGGTGATGGGAGCTCCGGTGGCTGGCCGGACTAATGTGTTTGCCGAACTAAAGCGGCAACTGGATGCGGCAGATGCCGACATCGAGCTTGTTAACAAGCGGCTTGACGAGGCACAGGGTAAGTAATGTTTTTCCGGTCAACATCACATTGTAAGAGCAGCATGATGCCAGTATCTTTAATATGTTGTGACTGCAGACGGGGCTGCCACCATGGAGACCCTTCGGGCGGAATTTGCCCGAGCCAAGGAACAAGCAAGGGTTAGTAATGCGGCTGCTTTGAAGGCGGCCGAAGAGTTAAGAGCCGAGAAGGCCGCGCATTGCGAAAGCAAAGAGAAGATGGCCAAGATGGTGGTAGAATTAAAAGACACTGCCGACCGTTGCCAGTTCCTTGAAAAGGAGAACCGATTGAAGGCAGCAGATGTTGAAACGGCCGCGATGGTGACCAACGACACTCGCTCTGCTATGAGGGCGAAGAAGGAGGAGCTGCGCGAAGCCGGGGATATTGCGGCTGGGAAGCCCTTTCTGCTGCAGAGGAAGTTCGGAGATCCGCGGTATGCCCCTCTGGATCGGCTGTGGAATTTGGCAGACGCATATATGGACTTGGCGGCAAGCGCTGTCGATGCGGTCGAATACTTCCAAGATCAGACAGACGTGAAGTGGACAAGCTGTTCTGTTTGCAATTCAACGTTCCAGAGCGTCCGCTTCCCTTGACTGATCAACTAGCCAAATGGGCTAAACTTAATAGGTTGTTCGGACTTGCCATGAGGTCCGCCGTAGATCATTTGTGGCTGGAGAAGCCGAAGCCGAATAGCTATTTCAGCTTAGTGCAGCAGTTCCTTGGTGCGGTGCCGCGCATCAATGCGATGAAGAGGTCGGCGTGCATATAAGGCTCGCGGATGGCCTTTGCCCGTGTCAAGGCATACTGGGCGGAGATGGATGCTACCACTGTTGCGGTGCAAGGTTCGGCCATAGGCCGAGTAGCTGCCGAGCACTATTTTGAAGAGGTTCTTGAGGGTGCTCATTTGATAGAGTCCCAGTGCTTGAAGAATATTATGTTTGAGTGACATGTATTCCCATTGTAAGCACAATGTTTTTATGAAATGTAGTAAGGCTGTATTTATACTTTTGCCGGAAAGTAGTATGATGCCTCCTGTACGGCCGTTTATTTATATATGTATATAACCTGAAAGATTGGAGTCGTCGGCTTCAACCCCCTCGCATATAATGCAGAGGTGTTCACAGAAAACGCGTGTTCACACTTAACCCAATGTCTTGATCCTATTAAGGAGGTGATAGCGCAGCGAACGAGGCAACCGGACTATGGTGCTTTAACACTTTCACTTAGCCATAGGAGTTTGACGGTGGGGCTACTATATAGCCCCTGGTGGCTCCACACTCTCCCAAACTCGGGGTGCGTATATGCCTGGCCGGGAAACGGCCCTTCGTTAAAGCGGAGGAATTCTAACATTCTGATAGGTCATCGAGTGGTTGACCAGTCTCGCGCTATATCATGACAGTCATTTTTCGGCTTTCTCTACTGAGGTGCTCATCCGGGCGAACCAGGGCACAATCGCAGTAGTTCTCCTAGTGCTGCCTTAGCCGATAGAACGGAACGTAAGGCACCAAAACACAGGAGCCGGGCAAACCCAACATTTGACCAAAGACATGATTCAGAGCTGATGCATATAAGGCCAGACTCGCGACGCCGAACACTCCCTAAGGTATTTGGTATTTATGGTATAAACCGGGCCTAAATAGTGCCCTTTGTAAGAAGCCCCTTGTGTCTAGGTACGGGCGTTTATTCTAACGTGGCCACATGCCAAGACGTCAGCATCCTTCTCAATTGTATTTGATAATCCGAGGGATGTGTATCAACTAGAGACAGTAAAAAAGGTTTACGCAGGGTCTTAATCTAAAAAGAATCCTTGGAGCGGGTCCCTATTGCACGTCTGCGCCTGTGTCTCCGTTGTGCCATATCCTGGACGGGTGTAGCACGATGGTCATCTGTAAAAGAGAGAAACTTAGGTGAAAAGTTGTCGTGCAAAAAGGTAGGTTTAAAGAAACCATGTATAATTCAAGATGAATAAAAATTGCCACTTGTCTGCGCGCATTGAGCCCCTTTGTATTTGTAATAGGGGTGTGGCTTATCAAACCTGTGTGAGTTACATATAGCTGCACCGGACTCGTCTAACCGTGTCTGTGGTCTTGACGACCTATCAAATGCTTTAGATGGTGAGGCCATCTTAGTGTGCGGCTGCCAAGGCAGTCGTACTCTCTTCGGCGCGCAGGGATCGCTTAATATTTCCATTCACTGTAATGATGCCACGTGGACCGGGCATCTTAAGCGTAAGGGAAGCGTAATGCAGTATTGCATTAAAGCGAGCGAAAGCTTCACGTCCAAGTAGTGCTTGATAGCCACTTTGGAACAGAGCAATGTGGAATGTTAAATTTTTGCTACGGAAGTTATCGGGGAAGCCGAATATAACCTCTAGTAGCAGGGAGCCCATGCAATGAGCCCTTGGGCCTAGCGTTACTCCTTTAAGGGTAGTGTTGTTATGGCAAATTTTCGTTGGGTCTATCCCCATTCTGCGGATTGTATCCTGGTATATCAGGTTTAAACTGCTGCCACCGTCCATCAGGACTCGTGTAAAATGGTATCCGTCAATTATTGGGTCTAATACCAGGGAAGCCCATCATGCATGCCGGATACTTGCTGAGTAATAACGATGGTCGAATGTGATCGGTTGAGACGACCAGTGGCAGGACTCCGCGGTGATAGGCCCTTGGGCATATTTTTCTGGGAGTGCCGCTTTGTTTCTCCCCTTGATCACGTGTAACACGTTGACTGTTTTGACATCTGGTGGAAACTTCTTTTGTTCCCCGGTGTCTTGCTTGGGAGGCTCATCCTCGTCTTCGCTTGGTGTATCCTCCCCCTTGTGTACGGCGTTGAGCTTCCCGGACTGCTTGAAGACCCAACATTCTTTGTGGATATGATTAGCAGGTTTACCGGGGGGGGGGGGCTATGGATCTGACATACTTGGTCCAGAATTTTGTTTAGGCTGGACAGTTCGTCTCTGGCGCCTTTAGAGGGCTGCTTTTGCTGAATTTGCCGAGAGCTTCTAAATCCGGCGTTTACTGTTGTGCTCTTCCTGTTGTCTTCTTTATTCCGGCGTTTGTTATTGCGCCGTGATTTCCCGTTTCCATCTCTAACTTCGGATGTACTTGGGTCGCTAATGCTGCTTCTGGCTAGCCAGCTATCCTCACCCGCGCAAAAGCGGGTCATGAGGTTTGTTAATGCTGCCATTGTTCTCGGCTTTTCTTGGCCGAGGTGTCTTGCAAGCCATTCGTCACGGACTCTATGCTTAAAAGCTGCCAAGGCTTCGGTGTCCGGACAGTCGACTATTTGTTTCTTTTTAGTAAGAAACTTGTTCCAAAGTTTTTGGGCTGACTCTCCGGGCTGTTGAGTTATATGACTCAAATCGTCCGTGTCCGGAGGTCGGACGTAAGTCCCCTGAAAATTTGCCCGAAAAAAAGCATCTTCGAGCTCTTCCCAGCTTCCAATGGAACTTTCGGGGAGGCTCTTAAGCCAGTGCCGAGCTGGCCCTTTGAGTTTGAGGGGTAAATACTTAATGGCGTGGAGGTCATCTCCTCGAGCCATATGGATATGGAGGATATAATCCTCAATCCAGACACCAGGGTCTGTTGTTCCGTCGTATGCCTCTATATTTACGGGTTTGAATCCCTCTGGAAATTCATGATCCAGCACCTCAACGGTGAAACATAGGGGATGTGCGGCACCCCTGTATCCGGGTGTATCGCGTTCTTCGGATATTTGTTGTGTTGGAGCGCGCTTACATGGTCCACAGATGGATCTAGTTGTGCCGTCCTTTTGATGTGAGTCCTCGCGTGGATCGCGTATTGGCTTATGTGCAGCGTTGGTTGCGGCTCTAAGTTGGCTGTGAGGTCGCCTATCCGGCCAGATGGCTGTTTTGATTTTTGGTTGTGGGGGATCTAAGGCCTCCTCATCGAATTCAGGTAGCAACTTCCACTTCGGGTAGCTCTTGGTGGGGTGATTACCGCCGTACTTTGCTACTGTGTTGAGTACTTTGCTCCATATGATTTGGAGTGTGTCTTGCGCAGCTTTGAGCCTTTGCTTCTGCTTTTTTAGACTCCTCGCGGTGGCAACGAGCCTTTGATGGGCATTCTGTTGCTCCGGGTGTCCGTCCGGTGTGGTGTCATCTGGACTATGATCTTTGACAGAGTTGAGTTGTTCGGCTTGATTCTCCGTGTTGCCGTGGTCCGGCAATGGTCCCCCTGCTCTAACACTGGGTCTGTATGATCGTTGTTTCTGCCAAGGCGGGATTTGGGGCGGCGCTTACGCCGCCGTTTTGACTGCTTCTCGAGGGAACAACCCTTCGTTGCGTCCTTCCGTTCCTCGTCGTCGTTTTCCTTTGGTGTGTCCACCATGTACATATTGTATGATGAGGTGGTTGTCTAGTGCCCTGTGGGCAGTGGTTCCTCTTCGTCTCCCGCATCGTCATCCAAACCGTCGACGTCTTCGGAGTCGAAGTCGAGCATGTCAGTTAAGTCATCGACAGTGGCTACTAAGTGGATGGTGGGTGGGCCGCGAATTTGTTCATCGTCCGCATCCCAATCCTGCCGGACATAGTTTGGACAGGATCCTCCTGACAAGGAGAGAGACCTTAATGAGTTCAGTATGTCGCCAAAGGGCGAGTGCTGAAAAATATCCGCGAAGGTAAACTCCATGATCGGCGCCCAATCGGATTCGATAGGAACGGGCGTAGGCGGCTCGGAGTCCGTGGCTAGAGAAGGATCCGACAGTTTAACAACATGGCTCTCATGCAAGGTAAGGTCGATGTTTGGCTCGATCGCCGCTGAGGGTAAGGCCTCTGTGGCGGGGTCCATCCACCCTTCCATGGACGGTGGAACTGGCTCCGAATTGAGGGTCGGAGCGACTGCCTGTGCGATCTCCTGAACACTGTCCGATGGTAGAGCTAAATCATACTCATCGTGACCGCGTGACGCACAAGGCAGAGGCTCGAATCCGTCGAAGATCAAGTCTCCATGGATATCGGCCGTGTAGTCTAAGCTTCCAAACCTGACCTGGTGGCCAGGGGTGTAACTTTCAATCTGCTCCAGATGGCCAAGCGAATTGGCCTGCAGTGCAAAGCCGCCGAACACAAAGATCTGTCCGAGGAGAAAAGTCTCACCCTCGACTGCATCGCTATGAATGATAGTAGGAGCCATCAAGCCTAACGGGGACAACACAGAGGAACTCTCAATGAAAGCACCAATGTCGATGTCAAAATCGGCGGATCTCGGGTAGGGGGTCCCGAACTATACGTCTAAGGCGGATGGTAACAGGAGGCAGGGGACACAATGTTTTACCTAGGTTCGGGCCCTCTTGATGGAGGTAAAACCCTACGTCCTGCTTGATTAATATTGATGATATGGGTAGTACAAGAGTAGATCTACCACGAGATCAGAGAGGCTAAACACTAGAAGCTAGCCTATGGTATGATTGTGTGTTGTCCTATGAACTAAAACCCTCCAGTTTATATAGACACCGGAGAGGTTAGGGTTACACAAGGTCGGTTACAAAGGAGGAGATACACATATCCGTATTGCCTAGCTTGCCTTCCACGCCAAGTAGAGTCCCATCCGGACACGAGACGAAGTCTTCAATCCTGTACCTTCATAGTCTAATAGTCCGGCCAATGGAGATAGTCCGGCTGTCCGGGGACCCCCTAATCCAGGACTCCCACAAGTTGCATGGCAATATATCTCGGAATGGCTATGGAAATTCCATAATAGGTAGGTATGGTGGCTGTATTGAGGAAGATATATGGTGGGTTTATGGTACCGACGAAATTTGCACGGTACTAGAGAGGCTAGCAATGGTGGAAGGGTGAGAGTGCGTATAATCCATGGACTCAACATTAGTCATAAAGAACTCACATACTTATTGCAAAATCTATTAGTTATCGAAACAAAGTACTACGCGCATGCTCCTAGGGGGATAGATTGGTAGGAAAAGACCATCGCTCGTCCTCGTCCGCCACTCATAAGGAAGACAATCAATAAATAAATCATGCTCCGACTTCATCACATAACTGTTCATCATACGTGCATGCTACGGGAATCACAAACTTTAACACAAGTATCTCTCAAATTCACAATTACTCAACTGGCATTACTCTAATTTTACCATCCTCATATCTCAAAACAGTCATAAAGAATCAAACTTCTCATAGTATTCAATGCACTTTTTATGAAAGTTTTTATTATACCCATCTTGGATGCCTATCATATTAGGAATAATTTTATAGTCAAAGAAAATTACCATGCTGTTCTAAAAGACTCTAAAAATAATATAAGTTAAGCATGAGGGATCAATAATTTCTATAAAATAAAACCACCACCGTGCTCTTAAAAAGATATAAGTGAAGCACTAGAGCAAAATTATCTTGCTCAAAAGATATAAGTGAAGCACATAGACTATTCTAATAAATTCCGACTCATGTGTGTCTCTGCAAACGGTGTGTACAGCAAGGATGATTGTGGTAAACTAAAAATCAAAGACTCAAATCGTGCAAGACGCTCCAAGCAAAACACGTATCATGTGGTGAATAAAAATATAGCCTTAAGTAAAGTTACCGATGGACGAAGTCGAAAGAGAGGATGCCTTCCGGGGAATCCCCAAGCTTAGGCTTTTGTTTTTCCTTGAATTTTACCTTGGGGTGCCTTGGGAATCCCCAAGCTTAGGCTCTTGCCACTCCTTATTCCAAAATCCATCAAATCTTTACCCAAAACGTGAAAACTTCACAACACAAAACTCAACAGAAAATCTCATGAGCTCCGTTAGTATAAGAAAACAAATCACCACTTAATGTACTGTAATGAACTCATTATTTATTTATATTGGTGTTAAACCTACTTTATTACAACTTCTCTATGGTTCATACCCCCCGATACTAGCCATAGATTCATCAAAATAAGCAAACAACACACGAAAAACAGAATCTATCAAAAACAGAACAGTCTGTAGCAATCTGTAGGTTTGGAATACTTATGTAACCCCAAAAATTCTGAAATAAATTGGTGGACGTGAGGAATTTGTCTATTAATCATCTGCAAAAATAATCAACCTAATCTCACTGTCCAGTTAAAAATGGAAGCTAATCTCGTGAGCGCTAAACTTTCTGTTTTTTACAGCATGATCGCAAAGACTTCCCCCAAGTTTTCCCAAAGGTTCTACTTGGCACAAACACTAATTAAAAACATAAAACCACATCTAAACAGAAGCTAGATGAATTATTTATTAATAAATAGGAACAAAAAGCAAGAAACAAAAATAAAATTGGGCTGCCTCCCAAGAAGCGCTATCGTTTAACGCCCCTAGCTAGGCATAAAAGCAAGAATATATCTAGGTATTGTCATCTTTGGTTGGTATTTCTTCAATGGAACACTTATAGCCCTTAGAGTTTACTTCTTTTTATTAATGATCAAACTCCTAGGCCAGAAATCAAGAAATTTATTTGTAGTAAAAGGTTCCTTAATGATAACGAAAAATTTGGGGTGAACACTTATTGATTTGAGATCCGCATTTTCCTTACTAGAAGATTCACCTTTATTTTTAGGCAGATCCATAAACTTGGCAACTTTAGTAGTAGGAGGATTTGGGGTATTTTTCACGGTAGAAAAGACAGACCCTAAGTTTGTAATAATATCCTCAATTTTATCAATTCTTGTGGAATCTTGATTTATCTTTTCGTTAACTATGGGTTCCTTTTCTTTAAAACATTTAAGAGCAACTCCGACCTTAGATTCGTATTGGGTAATTTGTTTGTGGATCTTTTTATGCAAATTTTCAATCAACTCTACAATGGCAACTTTATTTTCAATAATTTCAAGCCTTTGCATCACATGTTCCAAGGTTAAAATAGTTCCATTAACCAAAAGAGGTGGTGGGCCAAACAAATCTAACATAGTGTTATAAGAATCAAAAGTATGGCTACCCAAGAAATTCCCTCTGGTAATGGTATCAAGAATATATCCGTTCCAAGGAGTGATGCCTAGATAAAAATTACGAAGAAGAACGAAAGTATATTGCTTCTTAGTAGATCTATTCTGAGCATTGCAAATTCTATGCCAAGCATCTTTTAGATTTTCTCCCTCCCTTTGTTTAAAATTAAGAACTTCGTGACCGGGAGTACTAACAATGATAGAAGGACTAGCCATGACGACGAAGCAAATGATCGAACACACGGACACACAAGAATCAAGCGAAAAGAGACGGACGGAAAAGAGGCGAACGGAAAAGAGGGCGAATAAAACGGCAAGTGTGAAGTGGGGGAGAGGAAAACGAGAGGCAAATGGCAAATAATGTAATGCGAGTGATAAGAGTTTGTGATGGGTACTTGGTATGTCTTAACTTGTGCGTAAATCTCCACGGCAACGGCGCCAGAAATGGCTTGTTGACGGGAGATCAAATCTCGACTTGACTTGGTGCAAATATCCCCGGCAACGGCTCCAGAAATCCTTCTTGCTACCTCCTGAGCATGCGTTGGTTTTCCCTTGAAGAGGAAAGGGTGATGCAGCAAAGTAGCGTAAGTATTTCCCTCAGTTTTTGAGAACCAAGGTATCAATCCAGTAGGAGACTACACGCAAGTCTCCTAGTACTTGCACAAACATAGAAGAACCTTGCAACCAACGCGATAAAGGGGTTGTCAATCCCTTCGTGGTCACTTATGAAAGTGAGATCTGATAAAGATAATAAGACAAATAGTTTTGGTACTTTTGTGTAGATTGGAAAGTAAAGATTGCAAAATAAATGGCAACAGAAATAGCTAGTAGTTGGGAGAATAATATAATGGAGAATAGACCCGAGGGCCATAGGTTTCACTAGTGACTTCTCTCAAGATAGCATAATCTACGATGGGTGAACAAATTATTGTCGAGCAATTGATAGAAAAGCGAATAATTATGAGAATATCTAGGCATGATCATGTATATAGGCATCACGTCCGTGACAAGTAGACCCAAACGATTCTGCATCTACTACTATTACTCCACACATGGACCGCTATCCAGCATGTATCTAGAGTATTAAGTTCATAAGAACAGAGTAACACATCAGGAAAGATGACATGATGTAGAAGGATAAACTCAAGCAATATGATATAAACCCCATATTTTTATCCTCGATGGCAACAATAAAATACGTGCCTTGTTGCCCCTGCTATCACTGGGAAAGGACACCACAAGATTGAACCCAAAGCTAGGCACATCTCCTATTGCAAGAAAGATCAATCTAGTAGGCCAAACAAAACTGATAATTCGAAGAGACTTGCAAAGATATTTAAATCATGCATATAAGAATTTAGAGAATAATCAAATATTGTTCGTAGATAAACTTGATCATAAACCCACAATTCATCAGATCTCGACAAACACACCGCAAAAAGAATTACATCGAATAGATCTCGAAGAGAATCGAGGAGAACTTTGTAATGAGATCCAAAGAGAGAGAAGAAGCCATCTAGCTAATAACTATGGACCCGAAGGTCTGTGGTAAACTACTCACACATCATCGGAGAGGCTATGGTGTTGATGTAGAAGCCCTCCATGATTGATTCCCCCTCCGACGGAGCACCGGAAAAAGCCCCAAGATGGGATCTCATGGGTACAGAAGGTTGTGGCGGTGGAAATAGGGTTTCGTGGTGCTCCTGGATGTTTTCAGGGTATATGGGTATATACAGGAGGAAGAAGTAGGTCGATGGAGCTGCGAGGGGCCCACGAGGGTGGGGGGCGCGCCCTCCTGCCTCGTGGCCTCCTCACTTCTTTCTTGACATCCACTCCAAGTCTCCTGGATTGCGTTTGTTCCAAAAACGATCCTCGCGAAGGTTTCATTCCGTTTGATATTCCTATTCCGCGAAACACTGAAATAGGCAAAAACATAGCAATTTGCACTAGGCCTTCGGTTAATAGGTTTGTCCCAAAAATAATATAGAAGTTCATAATAAAGCCCATTAAACATTCAAAACGGATAATATAATAGCACGGAACAATCAAAAATTATAGATACGTTGGAGACGTATCATTGACGTACCAAGCATATGACATAAATGGATACACATTCTACACTGAGGTACGGATGAGAAGACCTCATGTCAGAACAGCTCTGTTCGAATAGAATGCATGACTGTTGATGAAGCTAATAAAATGGTATACTATGGAACCATCAAAGAGATTTGGGAGCTTGACTATGTGAAAGTTAAGGTGGCATTATTCGGGTGCGCATGGATCCCTCTTGGTCATGTAAAGGTTGATGATTACAGGAAGACCTGTGTTAACAGGACAACGATGGCATATCACGTGGGCCCGTTCATTCTTGCCAGTGATGTTACCCTGATTTTGTTTGCAAAAGACCCCTTGCGTAAGAACTGCCATGTAGTGATGCATGGCAAGAGGAGGATACTAGGTGTTGACAATGTTGCCAATGAGGACGAGTACGATGAATTTGCTGAGTTGCTAGCCAAGGGATCACGCAGCCGTGTAACAGAGAAGCGTAAAATCATCAGAAAACCCAAGTTCATTCGTGGTCAACGTAATGATTCCAGTTCCCCATGTACAAGGGAATTAAGCTATAAGACTAGTCTTTCTGCCTACTCTGCAACGTAATTCGTTCAATTTAGAACTGTCGCGTGTACTGAATTTGTGAGTTATGCCCAGTTTTTTGTTGATGTAAGAACCGTTAATATGTTGACCTTGATATGTTGTCAGCTCAGGCAATGAATATGAGATGTTTTTTGTTATTATTATTATATCATAGAGGTAGCACACCCAATTGATCTCACTACAGTATGTGTGAATAAAAATATGCAATCTGGTTTGCGAATAGCACACGGTTCATTGATTAAAGTCGTGTGCCGACCAAACCCCGCCCGCAATCTGAGGTGTGCTTTCTGATTGGCCAGAACCCAAACCCCATGGATCGTACGTCTGCACCGTTGGATGCTCCCAGATCGAACAGCGATCCTCATCCCTTTCGCCAGCACATGCAGTTCCGGTTGTAATTTTACTTTTATGCACAAAATACACGTTAAACTCCAAAAATGTCTTAAATATAGCTAACGATACCTAAAATTCGCCAGAAAATCAAACCCATAGTATAATTGTGATTGCATACCGTGGAAATTTTTATGAGGCCAAACGATTAAGTAACCGGCGACTAGTGTTTGAATTGACACATCTCTTTTTGGAAACCATGATCCTTCATGTGAGATGATCCGGTTTGGAAGGAGATCATCGAAACTTGTGCCAAACTTTACCAATTTTTTTCACAGGGTCGTGAGAGCATGCCACAGGTACACATGGATTTGGATGATGTCTGGATTCCATCTAAATTTCCTGTAATTAAAATACCAACTAGGCCTATGCTAGTGGCCGCACCTCGCGGACGAAATGTTTGAAACTTCTCCCCGCTTCTCGAACAAACGGATGAAAACTTGCAAAGCGACGCACAAATGATTTGTACACCTTCTTTGCTAGATCGATCGTAATGGGAGTATTATAGCAAGTATCATGCATGCCAACTAGGCAATTTTGATGAGTTGTCATAGAATTAAATGAAGAAAAATAGGATTAAGTATCATAGTAAATGCTATGCTACTATGTGTCATGCATGACAATAAATAAAATACTACATGATACTAACTTATGATACTATGCGCGCATTACGGAGGTAGTATCATATACTAGTATCATATGCATGATACTAGTATATGATACTCCCCATTACAACCAGCCTTATCATATAGTAGTATCATGCATATGATACTAGTATATGGTACTACCTCCATAATGCGCGCATAGTATCATAAGTTAGTATCTTAGGTTGCCTTATAAATTGCCATACATGACACAAAGTAGTACAACATTTAATATGATATGATATCATGATATGATACCACACCCTCTTTTTCCTCATTTAACTGTGTGCCACATCGCCCAAAAAGTCTAGTTGGCATGCATGATACTGCTTATGATACTCGCATTACGACTAGCCTTAGGGTGGCCATAGTGGGGGTATCATAGCCGGTATCATGCACTCAGGAATAGAAAATGCAATGATGTGGCAAAGAAGTAACATAGGTAGATACCGTAACATAATAAATATGCTATACTACTTTGTGTTATGCATGGCCATAAATACGGTCATCTATGATACTACTCTATGATACTATGCACTATGAAGGTACGTACGTAGTATCATACACTAGTATCATATGCATGATACTATAGTATATGACTCCCCACTATAAGGCTGGCCATATGGTGGTACCATAGCCGATATCATGCACTCGGAAATAGTGATACATCTCCAACATACCTATAATTTTTGATTGTTCCATGCTGTTTTAATATCAATGTTGGATGTTTTATAATCATTTTATAGTCATTTTATATCATTTTTGGTACTAACCTATTGACATAGTGCTAAGTGCCAGTTGATGTTTTTTCCATGTTTTTTACATCACAGAATATCAATACCAAACGGAGTCCAAATGCAATGAAACTTTACAGAGATTTTTTTGGACCAGAAGACACCTAATGGGCCAAGGTTGTGCCCGGGGGTGCTCCGAGGAGAGCACAACCCACCAGGGTGCGCCAGGAGGCCCAGGCGCACGTTGGTGGGTTGTGCCCACCTCGGGTGCCCCCCGGACCACCTCTTTGCTCTATAAATACACCAATATTCCAGAAACCCTAGGGGGGTCGACGGAAATCAATTCCAGCCACCGCAGAGTCCAGAACCACCAGATCCAATCTAGACACCATCACGGATGGGGTTCACCACCTCCATTGGTGCCTCTCCGATGTTGTGTGAGTAGTTCTTTGTAGACCTTCGGGCCCGTAGTTAGTAGCTAGATGGCTTCCTCTCTCTCGCTAAATTCTCAATACAATGTTCTCTTGGAGATCCATATGATGTAACTCTTTTTGCGGCGTGTTTGTTGGGATCGGATGAACTTTGAGTTTATGATCAGATCTATCTTTTTATATCCATGAAAGTATTTGAGTTTCTTTGATCTCTTTCATGCATGATTGCTTATAGCCTTGTTTTTCTTCTCCGATATTTTGGTTTTGTTTGGCCAACTTGATCTTTTTATCTTGCAACGGGAAGAGATGCTTTGTTGTGGGTTTGATCTTACGGTGCTTGATCCCGGTGACAGAAGGGGAACCGACACGTATGTATCGTTGCTACTAAGGATAAAACGATGGTGTCTATCTCTTCATAGATAGATCTTGTCTACATCATCTCATCGTTCTTATTGCATTACTCTGTTTCTCCATGAACTTAATACACTAGATCCATGGTGGATAGCAGTCGATGTGTGGAGTAATAGTAGTAGATTGATGCGGAGCATCCCACGTTCATCCCCAAGTACACTCCGACTACTCTCGAAGCCCCAAGAGAACATAAGACGAGACCTCAAGTATACGCCATCGGACACAAGGTGAACTCGCTCCTCTCTGAATCGTCACTTTCCACATGTGAGACATGGCTACTACCTCAAACATGTGTGCTATGCATGACCAGGAACCAAGAGGAAGTCCATGGACAAGAAGGCGAGGACACCAAGCGCGAGGACCAAGAAGAAGAGTTGCGGAAGAAGCTCCAGCCACCGGACGACCGGTAGGGTCCGGACGTCCGGTGCCTAAAGACCCACCGGATGACCGGCCCAGACCAGACGACCGAAAATCCTGCACCCGAGCCAAATGAGCGAACGTCCGACACCAGCGGACGTCCGATGCCAGCGGAAGACCGGCGACCAGACGACTGGCCACCTCCGGAAATCCGGCACTCCAGTGTCCGAGCCAGATCGAGCGGACGTCTGACGTATACCAGACGTCCGGCCGCCCGTGAGCCACCGGACGAGTGGTCCTCAGGGGATGTCTGGTATCTGTCTGCGCATAGTGTTTGGGCCCGAGGCCCATTTATCCCTCTCCCACTTACCCCTTCGTGGATCTAGACTATATATATACTCATCCACCTCCTCCTAGTCAGGGTTAGCGTTGTGATAGATCATTTGAGAGAAAGAACTTCGCTCATCCATACGGATCTACTCCTTGAGAGAGACTGCGGCCCCTCTTCGGAGAAGATCCACCTTGGATCCAAGACCCCCTCTTCGACGGCCCCATCAAGACCTCCTCACGGAGAAGAACCGGCTACCTTTGTATCGTCCCTTGTTGATCGTGGATCCTGTATCTCTTTGTGTTTCTAGGATATAGCACATGTGTGACTATTTCTTGTTGGTTTAGTGTTTCTCTTGTGTTCCCCCGTGTTTTCCCTCGTTTCCCTCCTCGTGTTCTTCATGGGATCCGCTCCTTTCGTGAAAGATCGGCCGATTAGGGTTCTACCCTACATCATCTTGGTATCATGAGACACGTTGATTACGATTTCGGAGCCTCCCCTTGTTGTTTTCAAGCCTAATTTTGCTGTGTTCTTCCTTAATTTGGAAAATTACCACCAAAAATAGCCCCAATTTTTTTTTCTGATTTGTTGGTTTGACGAAGTTTTGTTGGATTTGATACATAAATTTGCTTGGTTTCAAGTGAATCTAGCATTCCCCATGTTCCCCATCTTTCACCCATAAAATCTCATCTTTTTTTACCCCAAAATCCCCAAATTCCGCCCAAAATCGTGATCCGGATCGGAAATTTCACGTTGACCCTGACCCCCCGGACGACCGGCCCTTTACGGATGTCCGGAGCCCCTGGATCGACCGGATGTCCGACCTTTTCCGGACCACCGGAACCCCTAACCCGAGCCGAATTTACGGATTTCCGAGCCTGCCCGGACGTCCGGCCCCCCGGACATCCGACCTTGTCCGGACGTCCGTAACCTGTAGATATTACCTTCGGCTGATTTTTGTTTTTCCATAACTAATGCATCCGGAGTATGATTTTCGCGTTATTTAGCTCATTTTGAAGCTCTTGACATCCCCCTTCCGACAAAAATACTTCCAACATCATTTGACTCCATCAAATTTTTGGAACTTTTGCATCTTTGCCTAGGGCTTCCACCATATCATCCGCTACACCACCACTGACATCCGCAACCTAACCAACTTTGTTGCCCTTCGCATTAGTGGTTTCTTAAGGAGTGATTTGAGTCTCCAAAGGTGTCTAGGCTAGTTAGAGACAGTTGCTTTTTCTTCAACCACCACCACCACCATAACTTCCGCGTAGTTTTGCCCACCTTACACTCCCGCCACCCCAACTTAACCCAATTTTGTTTGTGTTGTGACTTGTGTCTCCTAAGGTGTTTCAGCTACTTAGGGACCGAGCTTCCAACTACGAAACCGGGTATAGTCCACCACCTTACACTCCTTTTCCGCATTGCCTACTCGCATAACCCATCATTCCACCACCGCATCCTCGCTACCACCATTTTGCCATTTGACATTTGAGATTTTGAGTTCGCGGTTTTTCCGTTTCCTAAGGTGTTTTGGCTACTTAGGGACGAGTCTCCATCATCTTGGTATCTGCATCAAGATCACCGCCACTCATCATCGACACAGACGGTAACCTCCATATCATCTTGGTATCGTGGTATCCATCCATTGTATATTCCCTTGCCATTGCATTGATAACCCCTAGCCCATTTCGCGTCACTTGCCTATCGAGACTAGCCTTTGAGTATTTCCGGCAATGTTACTTGTGCACATTAGTGATCTACACCATGCATTGCATACATACCACATCATATTGGTATCATATCATCCCTTGTGTCACAAGATTGTTCCCGTATATACCCAATTGCTATCTTGGTTTGTGCATTTCGCATTGTGGCCATATAAAAAAAGAATAAGCTTTTAAGCAATGAAAAAGAGTGAACAAAGAGCTTGTAGGCAAGTGCCATAGCATCATACCACATTGCATAAGATTGTCATATCCGATCATCTTGGATCATACCACCGGAACATCATATACATAGCATACTTGGGATAGAAGTCGTTGCATTTTTGTCTCCTATAGGTTGTGCACAAGTGTCGTATCCGCCTATTGAGCAATCGTGCTAGCGTCTCTCTAGAGTTGTGCAACAAGAGCATTTTCCGTGGATTCCACATTTTGTGCTCATCGTTGGTTGCATGACCCCATTTATCTATTCGTGTGTGAGTTTCCGTGTGCCACCCACATTGCTATTTGTCTACTTGTTTCACTTGCAAATTTGTGAATCTCTTTCAACATTATTGACTCTTGCTAACATTTTGCATTAAATTTTTGTGCCACTATCCTCACCGAGCTCCACCATAAGCCTTATTTTGTGTAGGTGTGAGAAAGCGACAAGAATTGGTACCAGTTGTGCTATTTCCTTGTTACATCATTGAGTGATCATTGATCCATCTTCAACATCAGACAAGGTACATTTGGTATAGTTCTTCTCCTTTCTCCACTCATATTTGCTCGAGTATTGTGATGGATAGGCAAGGCATTTCATCTCCGGTCTTCCAAAACAACGACAGTGTGAACAACTACATCACCAAAGCGTCAATCTTTGATCTACAACGACAAATACAAGGCACACAATCAAGATTGAGAGAGCGCATCGAGAACCTCTCCATTGACATTCGCCACTCCAAAGCGAGGAAAAGGGACTACATCGACAACAAGCTTTCTGCACAAAAGGAGGAGCAAGATGCAAGGATGGAGAAGGTTCGGACATTGTTGATCAACCGTTCTTCCCCTTCATCGTCCTCAAGGCGACAACGTTCAAGTCACAAGTCTTCGGAGCTCCCAAGCGATACAAGCGCAAGTCGTCCACGTCCACATCTCCATGGCGACCACCATCACGTTTGTGATCCACATTGTCATGAACAAGAAGTCACCTCCAAGCATCATGTGCACGACAACGACGAACGCCATCGAGCTCAAGCACGACAACGACACCATCATCATGAAGATGCTCGAGACGCGCCTACCTACAAGTCCGAACAAGCTCTACATCAAGCTACGTCCAAGCTTCATTAGAAAAGAGAAGACCGCAAGACAAGCACCACCAAGACGGAGCCACGGCTACACCAACCACTTCGGCATCTTCGCCAAGTGTTCTCGAGTCATCTTCGCCTTCGGATGTACGACATCTTAGCCTACTTCCCATGAGTTCTCCTACATCGACATCTTCACCAACAAGGCGACCACCTACAAGCGAGGGTAACCCTTCCAACTTCGGAAGCCCCCCAAGGAAGATGGCCGAGCATGGGAAATTCCCTTCGGTCATGGAGACGAGCTACGAGGTGCCACATCATATGGGCCTCCAACAGCAAGACGGTGACAAGAAGGTCGAGCAAGGGCCATCCCCTTCGACCACGGCGACGAGCATGAACCTCTTCAACAACATGAATACGACGCCCATATTGGACTCATTCTCTGAGTCAAGCTACGCGAGCGCACATGAGACCTTCTCTTTGGTCTCGGAGGAGAGTGATGATGTTCCATCTTTGGCCTTCATCTACAACTATGACATGATCGAGCATGGAGACATTTGCACCAACATCTCTCCGACACCGACATGTGACGAGATGCTCCACTTGCCATGTGAGGAGAGCCACCACCACATGAGTGACATGAGTGACTCCACCATACGTGACATTGAGAGCATTTCCTATGAGAGGATGAGTGTGACCACCACTAGCCCCACACTTGGGAGCATGCCACACATTCTATGTGAGGTTGAGAGCCATTTGAGTGACTCCACCAACCATATGAGTGAGAGCATCCAAGAGGGAGTGAGTGATCCACAACACTTCGTGAGGTAGTTGACACGGCATGTGAGGCCACTATGATTTCTAATGACCTAACCTCTACTCCGAGTGTGTTTTCCTCTTTGGTACTAGGTCTCCTACATGACGACACGCCTATCCTCGACGAGTCCATACCTCCAATAGAGACGACGATGGCCATGGTGGACGATGATGCACCCCACCCCCCACCCCCCCCCCCACATGGTTCCATCAAGATGAAGATGACCACGACTTGGTCTTTGACACCTCACCTACAACACATGAGCGATGCTCCAAAGGTAACATAGGTGATGGTGCTTCTCTTGTCCCATTAGTGGACTATTTTACGAATGATTGCTTGCATGATGTTGACACACCTATTCCCATGCTTCAGGCTAGTGAGAATCCTTCATGTCATGACTTACCAATTTATGATGAATATGATGATGAGGATGTTGATTTGCCTAGTTGTGATGCTATAATCCATAGGATATCATGTCAACATTCTATTGGTCACATCATGTTTGACAATCCATTAAACTTGTCCTATGCTATGAGTGACATCTCCCATATTGCATCATTTCAATGTCACCAAAGTAGCTATGCATGCCCCATTAAAATAAATCCCATTTGCACTTATGGCATAGATGACGAGATGATGGTCATTGTCTTTTATTTTTCATGTGATGATATTGCCATACTTCCTTTAAATGATTTGCGCAATTCTTCTACTATGCCATGCCATGATCACATAGAACCAAATATGCTTTGTTTTGTATGTTTTCAATATTCTCCGTGTGATGTTTGCATCAATGCTCATCAGGAGACCCCCATAGTTTCCTCATATATATTAGGAGATTTTGATGCATTCCATACTTTGCATGATCCTCATAATTGCTTTCTCCGTATGCATTCCACGCATAACAATGCTCTAGATATTTCCCATGATGCATTACATAATTTGAGTCTCCATTATGCTATACATAACAAAAAACCTATCATGATGGATGACATGTTTCTATATCACGCATCTCATTTATTTGAGCACTGGATATTTTATGCTAACCGACACAAGCACGTGCGCATCATGATGGATGATGTGTACATATACCATGCACACACAATTTTCCCTTTGTCTTTGTTTTGTGTAGGTACTCACGTATACTCGTCAACCTCTTAATCCCAAGAGTTGACGAAACGAGCTCTTGAGAGCAACGATGATTTGGGATCCCGTGGACTATACTTCCCACCATTCTCTTCGCGCAACGACTACACGCATCTATTCCACTTGGCTCTCACACGGCTATGGGCTATTTACCACTTGTCGCATTATGCCCATTCTACCATGTTCACTTTGCATGTTATGCCTATTTCTATGTCTTTGCCATGCAATTGTGACCCTTACTTGCACTTACCCATGATTCATCATTATACTACTATGTGTATTTGCATGCTTGGTGGAGATCCTTGTTGCTATTGCCATGTTTATCATGTGCCTCATGCTATTGTTGATTCTTGTGTTGGGAGAGTCATGATGTCCCATTGCTATTTATGTATGGCCTCTCGCTAATACATTGATGTTATTTTGCTCATATCTTGCCTTCATGCTTGTGATATATCTTGTGCATTATTCATGACCACAATTTGCACACATGACATGCTTGACATGATTCCCTCCAGTATGTTGCATCTTTGCACTACTAGCTTGCTTGCCTTGATTCATATGATTGCATGCTTTGTTGCATCACCCATGTTCCATTATTACTTGGTTTCTTGGGTTGATGACGTATATGTTCATGCCTCTCACATGATATATTTTGTTCATTGTCGCTTGCCTCCAGTTGTTGTATGTATGCTTATTGATCATGGAGACTTGGAAACTTTACTTGTGATGCATGCTTGCTTGATTGAGCCTATTGTATTTGGTTGTTCTCGCATCATATGCCTCCAGACGATGAAATGCTCCCTTGTCCTTTCCTATGATGAGCATGATGCATCCATTTGTTGGGTATTTTACCACACAAATGATAGGTTTTGCATCTCCGCTAACCTCATTTGTTTTTCCGAGTGTTTGTCATATTCTTTCATTTTGAAGGATTCACAAGGCGATACCGTCATGAGACAATTTGATCATGTGAAGGCATACACGATGTGCAACACCAGCATTTGCGAGAATCTCCTAAAGGTGAAATCCTTCCCTTTGACACATCCTCAAGTAGTCGATCACAGGGGTATCGGCGACAGTCTCGAGGCCTACCAGAAAAAAGTAACGGAGGAGCAACACAAATAAATAATAGAGAAATCAAAGCAACACAAAGCATAACATGGCAATACATGGTGCTAGAGGTGATCTAATGCAATGCTTCATTATACAGGCAAAGAGGGAAAACATCCGGAAATGTTTTCCCAGCGTTTGGCATTTTTTGGACAGATGAAACGGAGGGGACAAATCCATGTTCGCTATGCTAGGGGCATCTGACAGATGAACGGATCTTATATTCGGATTCGTCTCGTCATTCTGAGCAACTTTCATGTACAAATTATTTTCATCCGAGTTACGGATTATTTTACATGATTTTTCGGAGATTAATGCAATTTATGTATTTTCTTTTATCTATTTACTTTATCATTAAAATAACAGAAAACATATGTACCCACTAGGGATTAGCCCTAGTGGATGACAAGTGGGGGTCCAGGGTGGCTAAGTGAGCAGTACAGTCAGCGTTGACTAGGTCAAAGTTGACCAGTCAATAGGGTCAAAGGGGCCCGCATGGCATAGGCACACCACTAATAAACTAAATGAGATCTATCCTAAATAGATTGGGCCCACTGGCCATTAACACAATAGATTAGCTAATACTAAAGTTAAGCCCTGGCTAATTAAGTCTTAGGACTAACTAAGAGGCCAGCCCCACGTATAGTACACGGATGTCCCATAGTACTAGTGCATAGCCAGCTATGGCCATGGCTTTGCACGCACACACATATGCGCTAGCGGCCAGAACCATTGGCGACGCTCATGGGAGCAGCCGGCTGTAGCCTGGGGCATGGCAGGAGCCGCAGGTAGCAGCGCGGAGCAGCAACTAGCAGTAGCAGTAAGAAGCAGCGGCGGCGGCAGTGCTAGAGGCAAGCAGCAGTCAGCAACGGCAGCTAGGCGCGGCGCGGGTGTGTACGAGCATAACCAGGCGGACGGGCACGCGCACGAGCGACAATAGGCGCGCAGGTGCAGATAGGCGCGCACGGCGGAGCACAGTACGGGCGCGGCCGCAACGTCGAGCGCGGCGGCGGTCGGAGTAGAGCTCGATTAATTCCTCGCCTCGCGACGGGTTCGAGCCAACGAAAAATGCAGGCGACATCTATGGATCACCAAGAGCTCATTGGCGTGATGCATATGAGTGGAGAAGCTTAGGAGCCTAGAGCTATTCGGCCATGGTGGCGGCTGGAGCATGGAGCTCATGGAACGGCGGCAAGAGGAAGGGAGCGACGCCTAGAGGAAAAGGAGATCGACACGGAGCTCACTTTGATGCCCGCGGAAGGCTCGAGGGTGGCGCGGACGGTCGGAGCAAGTAGATCGAAGCGTCCGCCTAGGCATGCGCCGGCGAAGGGAACGGACGCGCGGCGCGTCGCAGGTGCACCTCGGCCTCAATCCGGAGCGGCAGTCGATGAAGACAAACCTGGTGGTCCTGCCGGACACTTTGGAACAACGAGTGGTGGCCGATCGCCACAACAACAGGGAAGGCGCGATGACGGCTACTCGGGCGCGAGCTTCATCTGAGAAGGAGAGAGTGAGAGGGGGTTACTGGGGGCTACGGTTCGGTGCGTGGGAGGGAGAGAGGTCCAGGGTTACCTTATCGGACAAGGGAGCCAGCGGATGCTCGACACGCGGCCATTTGAGCCATGGACGAACGATGCTCGTCCAGCACGTCCTCTGTGAACAGAGACAGGAGGAGGTGCAGGGTGGGCTAGGCCTAGAATTAAAGCCCAAGCGCACACTGGGTTTTACCTCTTTTATATTTTACTAGCAAATATGCCCGTGCTTTGTAAGGGGAGAAAAAAATTATCATTACAGGCCCCTACCGGGTAAGTATGGCCTGAAACACAAGTGTAATGATTTTTTTATGGCATGCATCAATTATTCACGACATTAATTATACTTTCAGCCAGACCATCTTTACAAAACAGATAAGAAATGTATGTATTATCAGGTATGCAAGGTGTTATCCACTCATGAAAGTGTGCTAATTGTCTGGTTTTGATGTGATACTTATGTAGTGTGAGACAAATGGACCAAATATTTATTAGGTTAAAAGTTATTGGGACTGATTCCATAACCAAGAGCTGAAAACATGAATAATTTGTTTTCTATACCTCGGACTTTTTTTTGCATTGGCAATCTCCCCGGAAAGCTCAATAAAATTTCATAATTAATTGTTGTATTGCATTATGAGTAGTCCCATTTGCATGCATGATACAAACATAAGAAGAGATCTTGGTACAAGACATGAAAACTCAAAAGAGTGGTGCATAAAAGCATAAGCAATGCTACACCTATGTAAGCAGTCATACCTGATTAACTAAATTGCCAAGGTGACATTTTTTTGTTGAGCCGGTTGGAGGGGGGCTGAGATTAGTTAGGAAGATTACATAAGGAGACCGTAAGGTTTACGTAGTTGTACCATTTTGTATGAATCACTAATGATGGATGCTCATTTACATAATTCTTGTCTAAAGATTAACGAATGCCTTGGTAATATTAAACGTTTTGAATATATACCAAGAAAAATATTTGGAAATCCGTGGATCCATACCTGCACTTAGGTAATGCATACACGTATGATTGCTTCCTAATATACTCCTATATACTTGTATATGCATTACGTACGCTCGATGGAGGTCGCTTGCTCGCGATACACCAACTAATAATGAATCTGAAAATAATGCAATGTCTAGGCGATCGATCTAGCTCCAAGTGCATCAACTTTTATGATGCCGGCGGTACTGCGGTTATTCTTCGTGTGCTGCTCCGTGCTGCTGACACTCACGGCCGCCTTATCTTCCCTCGGTCCTGTTGCAGCTCACCACTGCCAGTGTGGGTGCGGCAGCTGTAGCTCGTCGTCGCCTTGTTTTACTTTTGCTACTCGCCATCGCCACCTAGTAGTGCAGCAGTTGCTGCTCGTCACCTCATCTTGTATGCTACTATTGCTCATCATCGCCACAACATGGTGTAGCTGTCTGAATCAATAACCCTGTCACCCCACAGTCCCTAGCAACAAAAAAGATGTTGTCGCTTTGGCCTGCACCCGTGTGGTTTCCCGTCGGCTGTGTCCTCGCCGGCCAGCGACCTGCCTAGCTACCTGTCGCTTCTTGTCGGCTATAGCCGCGCTGCTATTGGGCAAGGTTATGGGCTCGTGCTGCTCTACATCTGGGCGCTGGGCTCGATCTACGTAATTATGATAAACGGCGAGCGAGAGTGGGACTGGCGCCAACGGCTGTAGTGGCTGCGCCGGAACCTTAGGGCAGTGCGCGCCTTCATGGATCTTTCTCAGAGCATCACGAGTTTAGGACAGAACGATGGAAGGCATATGTGGATTCCTGTAGCATCTCGTCGGCGTGAAGTACGTGTTCGTCAGCCGCAATAATTTCCGCCTGCCGCTCCTCCGTTCATCCCTCCTGAGCCCGATATTTATGATGAGGACATCAATACCATTGTTACACCCATAGCCCTTGCTGCTATACATACTGGACCAATTACTAGAGCTCGTGCACGCCAATTGAATTATCAGGTACTTCCCTTTCTTGGTAACGATTCTAATGTTCATGAGAATATGATGTTGCCTAAATTGGATACATTTGTTTTGCTTTAAATGAAGGGCCTAGCTTGGACCAGAAAAATGAACCTTGGAACAAGTTCAAGCATGGAGGTGATGGCATGCGCAAGGGGATCAAGAACGGAGTTACAAGTGATGATTTCAGGACTTTGAAGCCACCATAAGGAGTGCATGAAGCCTTGGACGAAATATACAAGATACCACTTCATTTATTTCGTCCAGAGGCTATTCTAGATGCTGCGTCACCTTATTATTGGGCCAGGCCCATGTATTTTCGAAATACTTAAGTATAGGCTGTTTTTAGAGTCCGTATGTGTGGGGAAACAAGAGTTAGGGTTGGTTTCGGACCCCTCCTCCAAGGGCCACGAAATCCCCCACTCTTCCTCCATATATACAGCCCTTAGGGCGTCGTTTAGACTTTGGGTTTTGTTTAGATCAAAAGTTCTCCATAGCTGCAACTTCGCGTACTTCGTTTGTGTTCAACGACCAGACCAAGACGTCACAGAACCCCACCTTAATCAATAAAGCTTTCAACTTATATTCACAATATCCAGATTGCTATCTCAGTTTCTTGCTTGTTCTTCGTTTGCTCGCAGGAAATAGACCCTTGTGGTCAGGTTGATTGTGCTCCGGTGTGGTCAATAACCCCTCGGAAGTTGGTTTAGCGATTGCTAAGGTGCGACGTCTTGCACGTTCGTAGTCGGATCGTGAAGGTCGACTCCCACAAAAAAGATAGCCACCATCTCATTGAAAGACGGGACACCTTTGCCTCTATCAAGTGGTATCAGATTTCCAGCTTGCTCGGTGAGATTTTACAGTTTTTCATAGTTTAGATCGAGTCTGTTCTTCATACCTACAGTCCATGAAAAAGCCAAAAAAATTATGGTTAGTTCATCATATCCGAACCAATCTGAGCCTTTGCATAATCTTTTTAGGGTTTTGCATTGTTGAATTTGCGGTTGCATCGTTGTGTCTAGTTGCTGGTCTTAGTGTCTAGTCCTTTAGAGTTTCGAGTTATGTTCACAAGTTGTCACGCCGCTGCTGACATATATCACCACCGCATCATCATCATCGCTGCTGCCGTATACCACCACTGCACCAACTTCATCGCCGCTGCCATATACCACCACCACATATTCACCGCCAATCCGAGTCCATATACGCCACCACCTATCCACCGCCATCATGCCAATCTGAGTCCACTGGCAACATATATCCGCCACCAGTCCAAGTTCCACCAGATTCATCGCCGCCACCAGTCTGAGTTCCACCAGATTCATCTCCGCCACTAGTCCTTGTCCGACTCCTGTATTTTGTTACTCTGTTTTGGATTTCCAGATCACGCGATACTCTGAGTTGTGACAGAGTAGGACTCCTGAACTTTTGTGCTACCCGCAGTAGAAAAATAGTTCCAAACTCAAAAAAAACTAAGTCTTGAAAATTCTGGCTAGGTAGTTTTTAGACCATTTGTAGACTTTTTCGGGAAAAAATTGTTGCAGAGCAAAAAAATAAAGAGGACAAAAAAGTGCAAAAAAAGAAAAAAATTAGAGCGTGCTCCTCCCTTGTTTACGTGCAGCGCCATGATTTTGTTAGTGTTCTAGGCTCGAGTCTCTAGCACGGTCTAGCCTAGGACCAGCACAGGACCGTCGTTCAGCGTTTATTCAACTTTGCATCTCTGAATTGATTATTGCTGACCCTGTTTTGCTACCATATTATAAGCCTTCCCAGCTCCGCATACATCTATGTCGTGCGTTTGACTCTCCCTGGTAATCGCTCTATCCAAGCTTTGAGAGTTTTGACTACGATGGTTGTCGATCACCGCCTGCTGCTGGGTAAGAACTGGTACGAATTTGAGATTTGCTTGATGGATTTGTGACACCCAGCACCACCTCTTGTCAGTAGTCTATAGGATCATATTCTTGTGTGTTTCTATTGCTGCTAACCATGGCAGGATCACAAGCCGATGAGACTGACTGGGAGAACATGACGAATAAGGAGTTGCATGATAAATTTTAGCAAATGAAGAGTGGACAGGTGCAAGATGTGCTAAACAGATTTGAAGAGGCCATGGAGAAGATAGATGGCATGGAGAAGACATTCAAAACAAAGCTCGATAACAAGTTTAATGAATTACTCGCGCGTCTTCCACCACCACCACCGGCTGCACCTAACGCACCTCTACAACAACAACAACGACTACCTCCACGTCATGAAACAGCCCTCCGCCGAGCGAGCCGTGTCCCACTTGCGCCTGGCCAAACTATTGGTGCTGTTGTTGATACTTCTATGGCTCATGCTGCTGATGAGTAGGAGGATGATTATGCGGGAGAGTACGAGGATGAAGTTGATCAAAATCATAACTATGTGCAACCACCAGCACCACAACCACCAGGTCGTCCAAATGCAAATAATGGCAATGGTAGGGCTCCCCCTCAGGTACGAGATCATGACCATCTCCCTAAACTGAAATTGAATATTCCACCATTTGAACGTAGATATGTTCCTGGTATATATCTTACTTTGGAGTTATAAACTGAACAATGATTTACATGTTTACAATATCCTGAGGAGCGACGTGTTCCTGGTGTTGTTTGTGCTTTCACTAGCTTTGCATGTGTTTGGTGGTCTGAACATTGTAGATTATATCATATTCCAGCTACGTGGGCTGCTTTGAAAACTTCTATGCGTACTAGTTGGGTTCCACCATATTATCAACGTGAATTAATTCAAAAATTGAAGCGTTTAAGACAAGGAAAACATTATGTAGAAGAATATTATCAGGAATTACAAATTGGCATGATTAGATGTGGTATTGTTGAGGAGAATGAAGCTATGCTTGCACGTTTTATGGGTGGATTAAATAGAGAGATTCAGACCATTCTAGAGTATAAGGAGTATAATAATATCACTCGTTTATTCCATCTTGCTTGTAAAGCTGAATGTGAGGTGTAGGATCGACCGACATTGGCGCGAACTAACTTTTCTGCAGGTCGATCTTCATCATGGACACCACGTGCATCCTCTACTTCCACTACACCAGCACCTCCATCAGGTGCCACCTCTAGCCGTGATACAAGAAAGCAGGCACAACCACCATTATCTGCTAAGAGCACACCTGCCGAGCCTGCGCAGAGCTCTTCTTCTTCCATGGCATCAACAGGGCACACAAGTGATATTATTTGTCGTCCTTGTAAGGGAAGAGGACATTTTGCGAGAGAATGCACATCTCAGCGTGTGATGATTGCTATTGAGGATGGTGGGTATGAGTCCTCTAGTGACTATGATGAGGATACTTTGGCTCTTATTACACATGAAGAACTCGGTGGAGATGATTCTGATCATGAGACGCAATACATGGCTGCTGAAGATGCTGACAGGTATGAATGTTTAGTTGCTCAACATGTTTTCAGTGTGCAGGTTAAACAAGCTGAGCAAAATCAGAGGCATAATTTGTTCCATACAAAGGGAGTTGTGAAGGAACGTTCTATTCGCGTCATCATAGATGGAGGGAGATGCAACAACTTGGCTAGCATGGAGCTGGTGGAGAAGCTCTTTCTCCCCACACGACCGCATCCACATCCTTACTACATCCAATGGTCCTACAATAGCGGTAAGGTTAAGGTAACACGTACTGTTCGTGTGCATTTTAGTATCTCTACATATGGTGATTATGTTCATTGTGATGTGGTACCCATGCAAGCATGTTCCTTATTACTTGGTAGACCATGGCAATTTCATAAAAATTCTGTACACCATGGTAGAAATAATCAGTATACTCTTGCTCATCAGGATAGCCATATTACTTTGCTTCCTATGACTCCTGAATCCATTTTGAAATATGATATTAATAGAGCTAATAAAGAAAAACAGGAGAAAAATAAGAATGAAAATCAGATTGTGGCAAAAGAATTTGAGCAACAAATGAAACCTAATAATAAACCATCTTGTGTTGCCTCTGAAATTAAATTGAGAAGTGCATGTTTACTTGCCACAAAATCTGATATTGATGAGCTATATTTCAGCAAATCTGTTTGCTATGCTTTTGTGTGCAAAGAGGCATTATTTTCATTCAAGGATGTGCCTTCCTCTTTGCCTCCTGCTATCACTAACATTTGCAGGAGTTCGCTGACGTCTTTCCACAAGACGTGCCACAAGGATTACCACCTATTCGAGGGATTGAGCAACAAATTGACTTAATTCCGGGTGCATCATTACCCAACCGAGCGCCATACCGTACCAATCCAGAGGAGACGAAGGATATTATGCGTCAAGTACAGGAGCTGCTGGACAAAGGTTATATACGTGAATCCCTTAGTCCTTGTGCCGTTCCTATCATTTTAGTGCCAAAAAAGGATGGTACGTTGCGTATGTGTGTTGAGTGTAGAGGCATTAATAATATTACTATTCGTTATCGTCATCCTATTCCTAGGCTAGATGATATGCTTGATGAATTGAGTGGCTCTACAATTTTCTCCAAAGTTGATTTGCTTAGTGGATACCATCAAATTCATATGAAATTGGGAGATGAATGGAAAACAACATTTAAAACTAGTTTGGTTTATATGAGTGGTTAGTCATGCCTTTTGGGTTAACAAATGCACCTAGTACTTTCATGCGACTAATGAACGAACTTTTACATGCTTTCATTGGACGATTTGTGGTAGTCTATTTTGATGATATACTGATTTATAGCAGATCTTTGGAGGAACATTTGGAACATTTATGTGTTGTTTTTATTGCTCTATGTGATGCACATTTGTTTGGTAACCTTGGGAAGTGCACCTTCTCCACCGACTGAGTACCTTTTCTTGGCTATGTTGTTACTCCACAGGGAATTGAAGTTGACAAAGCCAAGATTGAACCTATTGAGAGTTGGCCGCAACCCAAAACGGTCACACAAGTGTGGAGTTTCCTTGGCCTCGCTGGTTTCTATAGGCATTTTGTGAGAGATTTCAGCACCATTGCTGCACCTATCAACGAGCTTACAAAGAAGGATGTGCCTTTTGTTTGGGGTACCGCACAGGAAGAAGCCTTCACGGTATTGAAAGATAAGTTGACACATGCTCCTTTACTCCAACTTCCTGATTTTAATAAGACTTTTGAGCTTGAATGTGATGCTAGTGGAATTGGATTAGGAGGTGTGTTATTACAAGATGGCAAACCTGTTGCATACTTTTCTGAAAAATTGAGTGGGCCTAGTCTGAACTATTCTATTTATGATAAAGAATTATATGCTCTAGTTCGGACCTTAGAAACATGGCAACATTATTTATGGCCCAAGGAATTTGTTATACATTCTGATCGTGAATCTTTGAAACACATTAAAAGTCAAGCAAAACTGAACCATAGACATGCTAAATGGGTTGAATTCATTGAGACTTTTGCTTATGTCATTAAACACAAGAAGGGTAAAGAAAATGTTATTGCTGATGCTTTGTCTCGTCGTTATACTATGCTTTCACAACTTGACTTTAAAATATTTGGTTTGGAGACCATCAAAGATCAGTATATGCATGATGCTAAATTTAAAGATGTATTGCAGAATTGTAAGGAAGTGAGAACTTGGAATAAGTTCATTCTTAATGATGGATTTGTGTTTTGTGCTAACAAGCTATGCATTCAGCTAGCTCCGTTCAACTTTTGTTGTTGCAGGAGGCGCATGGAGGAGGATTAATGGGACACTTTGGCGTGAAGAAGAAGAGGATATACTTGCTACACATTTCTTTTGGCCAAAGATGAGACGGGATGTTGAGCGTTTTTTTGCTCGCTTCACTACATGTCAAAAAGCTAAGTGATGACTCAATCCTCATGGTTTATATATGCCTTTGCCTGTACCTAGTGTTCCTTGGGAGGATATATCTATGGACTTTGTTTTAGGTTTACCTCGAACAAACAAGGGGAGGGATAGCATATTTGTTGTCGTGGATAGATTCTCGAAAATGGCACACTTTATACCATGTCATAAAAGCGATGATGCTGTTAATGTTGCTGATTTGTTCTTTCGTGAAATTATTCGCTTGCATGGTGTGCCAAATACTATTGTTTCAAATTGTGATACTAAATTTCTTAGCCACTTCTGGAGATGTTTATGGGCTAAATTGGGGACTAAACTGCTTTTTAGTACAACTTCCCCCCCCCCCCCAAACTGATGGACAAACTGAAGTAGTCAATAGAACATTGTCTACTATGCTTAGGGCTGTTTTGAAAATAATAAGAAAATGTGGGAAGAATGCTTGCCTCATATTGAATTTTCTTATAATCATTCATTGCATTCTACTACTAAGATGTGCCCTTTTGAAATTGTGTACCGTTTCCTACCTCGTGCACCTATTGATTTGTTGCCTCTTCCATCTTCGGAGAAGGTTAATTTTGTTGCAAAAGAACATGTTGAATTGATTTTAAAAATGCATGAGTTAACTAAGGAAAACATTTAGCGTATGAATGCTAAATAAAAACTTGCTGGAGATAAGGGTAGAAAACATGTTGTGTTTGCAGCTGTAGATCTTGTTTGGTTACATTTGCGTAAGGATAGATTTCCTAATTTGCGCAAATCAAAGCTAATGCCGCGTGCTGATGGTCCTTTTAAAGTGTTAGAGAAAATAAATGATAATGCATATAAACTTGAGCTGCCTGCAGATTTTGGGTTTAGTCCCACTTTTAACATTGCAGATTTGAAGCCTTATTTGGGTGAGGAAGATGAGCTTTCCTCGAGGACGACTTCATTTCAAGAAGGGGAGGATGATGAGGACATCAATACCATTGTTACACCCACAGCCCCTGGTGCTATACATACTGGACCAATTAGTAGAGCTCGCGCACGCCAATTGAATTATGAGGTACTTTTGTTCCTTGGTAAGGATTCTAATGTTAATGAGAATATGATGCTGCCTAAATTGGATATATTTGTTTTGCTTACAAATGAAGGGCCTAGCTTGGACAAGAAAGATGAACCTTGGAACAAGTTCAAGCATGGAGATGATGGCATGCGCAAGGGGATCAAGAACGGAGTTACTAGTGATGATTCCAGGACTTTCAAGCCACCATAAGGAGTGCATGAAGCCTTGGACGAAATGTACAAGATGCCACTTCATAAATTTCGTCCAGAGGCTATTCTAGGTGCTGTGTCTCCTTATTATTGGGCCAGGCCCATGTATTTCGAAATACTTAAGTATAGGCTGTTTTTAGAGTCCGTATGTGTGGGGAAACAAGAGTTAGGGTTGGTTTCAGACCCTTCCTCCAAGGGCCACGAAATTCCCCCCTCTTCCTCCATATATACAACCCTTAGGGCATCATTTAGACTTTGGGTTTTATTTAGATCAAAAGTTCTCCATAGCTGCAACTTCGCGTACTTCGTTTGTGTTCTACGACCAGACCAAGACGTGACAGAACCCCACCTTGATCAATAAAGCTTTCATCCTATATTTGCAATATCCAGATTGCAATCTCAGTTTCTTGCTTGTTCTTCGTTTGCTCGCAGGAAACAGACCCTCGTGGTCAGGTTGATCGTGCTCCGGCATGGTCAATAACCCCTTGGAAGTTGGTTTAGCGATTTCTAAGGCGCGACGTCTCGCACGTTCGTAGTCGGATCGTCAAGGTAGACTCCCACAAAAAACGATAGCCACCATCTCATCGAAAAACGGGACACCTTTGCCTCTATCAATTTATGGGTTAGAGAAAGCAGTGAGGCATGTGGAGTTCGACTTGGTCATGGACAAAATAACCGTAGTACACATGAAAAAATTGTGTACAAATATTTTTTTAGTCATTGATTCATTTTCCAAAATTTAATTCCTATTGTGGCCAAAAGTTGCATACAATTTTTTTTCATATTAAGAGGTTGTAGAAGGAGAATAAAAAAACCTTCCTCCTTTTAAATCTCAGCTGTTAATCTTTGTGGTTCGAAGGAGAATTTTATGGTTGACACATGATCAACGGATATAAAAGGATGATGTATGGAGAACTATGAAAGCTTCCGCCCTTTAATATTAGGTAAAGATTTTTGTGTTTAGTCTTTCTACACTGTTTTGCATTAAGTAGTGCCACGAATTGTCTTCCATAAAAAGTGTAACTTACCTCATAATTTAAATTACATTAAATGGCACTGCCACAAAAAGTTTTACTCCAAAATAAATTAGTTTAATATTTTATAAACTATAAAAGGCCTCTAATTTAATTGTTTTTGTTATTGTTTTGTTTATATAGAGCATTTAGATATTTTATGAAAATTTGGTTTCACCACCATTATAACTTATGAGTTATTTGTCATATTTTGAACATTTTAGTTTTGGCTTTTGAGAACTTTTACCGCCGACTTAATTTTTTAGTAGAATTTCGAAACAGTTATGAATCAACGTGAGTTTACCAACAATAACTGAGGTGATGTGGCATCATTAGCAGTGGATTAATGTAGCTTAATTATCCAGGAGTCACAATTCTCCTCTACTACGAGAAATCTCGTCCCGAGATTTAAGAGGTGGAGTAAGAGGGAAAGATCGGGTTACAAAATTCTAACGAATCTTCTTGGTCTTGGTTGCTCTTCTCGAAGAGGTCGATCCATTACGTTGATCTCTTCATTTCTATGCTTCAAGTCATCATGATGAACCCGACATTCTTTCTTCAGGATCTCCATCGCACTTACAAAAAAGATTAGGGGGGAGACTCAGGAAGGACGGAGCTCAACACATGTTAGGTACCTAGGGGCTAACTCGATGAACGAAGCATAGGGGTATCTCTCGAGTTGAAATTCAAGAAAGTCGTCCAGAGCAAAGTATGAAGGTGCAATAAGAAGTTTCAAGTGGATAGGCAATCGTTCTTTGCTTGAAACAGAATGCGAAAGGGGTTTAGAGCAATGGGCATAAGTATTGTGTCAAAAACCAAAGTTGGTGATCTCTCGGAAGGTGGCTCATGAATTACAAATGAAGCCACGCGTGAGGAATAACTTTGGAAATAGGGGTGTACAGGAGAGTCAGGTTTTGATCTTGTGGAACTGTGGGTTATGGGCCCACCATGTGGTTTATAAGTAGGAAGGGTGCTGACATCTTGCACGGTCATGATAGAGAGGCAGGTCAGAGGATAGCCTTCCCATTATGTTGGCAATAACATCGGTACCAAGGGCGCGAGATGAAGAGAACCATTTTCCTGCGCGTTGAACAAGGTGGACCAATGGGCAAGGTTCTCGTCCATCGGTGGTTACCGGAATGTCATCAACATTAGTAACAGTGTCATACTGATAGAGTGTACACCCAGGTGTTACATAAGCAGAGAATATTACTACTTAGATCTTATAGATCACAAGAAAGGTTAAACAAAACAATGGGAAGGAAAATGTTATTATCATTTAAACAAACCAATGGAAAGGAAAATTTGTTTGCACACAAGTAATAGGAGTATATCCTTCCCAAGGACAATAGAGAATGATATCCATGACATGATATAATGTAGAAAACCCTTTAGGTAAGGGGAGAGAAATTTTGTGAAATTACCCATACAATGGTGTTTGGACAATTATTATAAAGAAAATTTAGCATTTTGAAGATCGGAGTACCACATACATGCTTCGAGATAGCATTGACATGGCCTTCAAGCAAAGGTCGAACTTTGGATACACAACGATCCATCAGGAACAACTTATAAAATAAGCCTTACAATTTCCTCATGGGATAATGGCTAACCATGCTAAAAAGGAAACTATAACAATAGGTCCTCCGGACAGGTGTGCTAGGCTTGACATCACCTTACCGCGCTATATAAAGACCAATGTTATGACTCTTGGAAGATGCTCCAACCACCATATCTGACCGAGATTTAGATCTGATCGGTATTAGGATACCTCAGACTCTAGATGCCTGAGAAGAAAAGGTGCAACAAAAATTGACGAGATGACGTTGTAAGATTCTTGGTAAATGAACTATGGAAGCGAGCTGCTAAATAAGATCTTCATTAAATCAAGGAGAGGATGAGGAGGTGGCTGATGGACTCAGCAACAACTCAGTGAGGTTTCCAAAAAGATGGATTTCCTCAATTATGCGAACAAGGAGATAATCTTGAACATACCAAAGTAGATAACTGATGAGGACATCAATACCATTGTTACACCCACAGCCCCTACTGTTACATATACTGGACCAATTACTAGAGCTCGCGCACGCCAATTAAATTACCAGGTACTTTCGTTTCTTGGTAATGATTCTAATGTTCATGAGATTATGATGCTGCCTGAATTGGATACATTTGTTTTGCTTACAAATGAAGGGCCTAGCTTGGAGAAGGATGAACATTGGAGCAAGAACATGCATGGAGTTGATGGCATGCGCAAGGGGATCAAGAACGGAGTTACAAGTGATGATTTCAGGACTTTGAAGCCGCCATAACGAGTGCATGAAGCCTTGGACGAAATATACAAGATGCCACTTCATAATATTCGTCCATAGGCTATTCTAGGTGCTGCGTCACCTTATTAATGGGCCAGGCCCATGTAATTTCGAAATACTTAAGTATAGGCTATTTTTAGAGTCCGTATGTGTGGGGAAACAAGAGTTAGGGTTGGTTTCGGACCCCACCCTCAAGGGCCACGAAATTCCCCCCTCTTCCTCCATATATACAGCCCTTAGGGCGTCATTTAGACTTTGGGTTTTGTTTAGATTAAATGTTCGCCATAGCTGCAACTTCGCGTACTTCGTTTGTGTCCAACGACCAGACCAAGACGTCACAGAACCCCACCTTGATCAATAAAGCTTTCATCTTATATTCGCAATATCCCGATTGCAATCTCAGTTTCTTGCTTGTTCTTCGTTTGCTCGCAGGAAACAGACCCTCGTGGTCAGGCTGATCGTGCTCCGGCGTGGTCAATAACCCTCGGAAGTTGGTTTAGCGATTGCTAAGGCGCGACGTCTCACACGTTCGTAGTCGGATCGTCAAGGTCGACTCCCACAGAAAATGATAGCCACCATCTCATCGAAACATCGGGACACCTTAGACTCTATCAAGTGGTATCAGAGCCAGGTTGCTCGGTGAGATTTTACAGTTTTTCGTAGATTAGATCGAGTCTGTTCTTCATACCTACAGTCCACGAAAAAGCCAGAAAAAAAAATTAGGGTTAGTTCATCATATCCGAACCAATCTGAGCCTTTGCATAATCTTTTTAGGGTTTTTGCTTTGTTGAATTTGCGGTTGCATCGTCGTGTCAAGTTGCTGGTCTTAGAGTCTAGTCTTTTAGAGTTTCGAGTTCTGGTCATAAGTTGTCACGCCGCCGCCGCACCATCATCATCGCCCATCTAGCACTTTTGCTTATCCGCCACCGCTCTGAATCCATATCCATATACCACCACCAATTCGTATCCATATACCACCACCAATCTGTATCCATATACCACCACCGCTGCCATATACCACAACCATATATCCACCACCAATCCGAGTTCTTCTCATATTAGGTTTGTTCTTGAGATCAATCTAAATTCTGATTCGTGTTTCCTTGCCTGCATAGGTCTCGAAAAAAAAGAGTCTGAAGACCCCCGGGCAGTTTTCAGGCCAAAATTTTCACAGGCAAATTTTTTTCCCTATCCTATTTTTAGGCTTTTCTGAGTCTTTTGAGCCACGTGCCATCATAGTGATTTTTTGTCGCACTTTTTCGTCGTCGCTGCCCTGATTTCCGAAAAAAGTGAAAAAAAAATCCCGTCCCATCCTATCAGTTTGACGAGGGAAGAGTTTTGAAACACTCGCCATTATAGTGATTTTTCGCAAAAAAAAAGAGGAGCGCAAAAAAAAGGAGCGCAAAAAAAGAGTTCCAGAGTGTGCTTTTCCCTTATTTACGTGCAGCGCCGTGATTTTGTTAGTGTTCTAGGCTCGCGTCTCTAGCACGGTCTAGCCTAGGACAAGCACAGTACCGTCGTTGAGCGTTTATTCAACTTTGCATCTCTGAATTGATTATTGCTGACCCTTTTTGCTACCATACTATAAGCCTTCCCAGCTCCACATACATCTACGTCGTGTGTTTGACTCTCCCTGGCAATCGCTCTATCCAAGCTTTTGAGAGTTTTGACTACAACGGTTGCTGATCACCGCCTGCTGCTGGGTAAGAACTGGTAAGAATTTGAGATTTTCTTGACGGATTTGTGACACCCGCCATGATAGGGGCTAAGGTGTCCTGATGTTTCAATGAGATGGTGGCTATCGTTTTATGTGGGAGTCGACCTTGACGATCTGACTACGAACGTGCGAGACGTCGCGCCTTAGCAATCGCTAAACCAACTTCCGAGGGTTATTGACCACGCCGGAGCACGATCAACCTGACCACGAGGGTCTGTTTCCTGCGAGCAAACGAAGAACAAGCAAGAAACTGAGATTGCAATCGGGATATTGCGAATATAAGATGAAAGCTTTATTGATCAAGGTGGGGTTCTGTGACGTCTTGGTCTGGTCGTTGGACATAAACGAAGTACGCGAAGTTGCAGCTATGGCGAACGTTTAATCTAAACAAAACCCAAAGTCTAAACGACGCCCTAAGGGCTGTATATATGGAGGAAGAGGGGGAATTTCGTGGCCCTTGAGGGTGGGGTCCGAAACCAACCCTAACTCTTGTTTCCCCACACATAGGACTCTAAAAATAGCCTATACTTAAGTATTTCGAAATTACATGGGCCTGGCCCATTAATAAGGTGACGCAGCACCTAGAATAGCCTATGGACGAATATTATGAAGTGGCATCTTGTATATTTCGTCCAAGGCTTCATGCACTCCTTATGGCGGCTTCAAAGTCCTGAAATCATCACTTGTAACTCCGTTCTTGATCCCCTTGCGCATGCCATCAACTCCATGCGTGTTCTTGCTCCAATGTTCATCCTTCTCCAAGCTAGGCCCTTCATTTGTAAGCAAAAGAAATGTATCCAATTTAGGCAGCATCATAATCTCATGAACACTAGAATCATTACCAAGAAACGAAAGTACCTGGTAATTTAATTGGCGTGCGCGAGCTCTAGTAATTGGTCCAGTATATGTAACAGTAGGGGCTGTGGGTGTAACAATGGTATTGATGTCCTCATCATCCTCCCCTTCTTGAAATGAAGTCGTCCTCGACGGAAGCGCATCTTCCTCACCCAAAAAGGCTTGAAATCTGCAATGTTAAAAGTGGGACTAACCCCAAAATCTACAGGTAGCTCAAGTTTATATGCATTATCATTTATTTTCTCTAACACCTTAAAAGGACCATCAGCACGTGGCATTAGCTTTGATTTGAGCAGATTAGGAAATCTATCTTTACGCAAATGTAACCAAACAAGATCTCCAGGCGCAAACACAACATGTTTTCTACCCTTATCTCCAGCAAGTTTATATTTAGCATTCATACGCTCAATGTTTTCCTTAGTTAACTCATGCATTTTTAAAATCAATTCAGAACGTTCTTTAGCATCAAAATTAACCTTCTCTAAAGATGGAAGAGGCAACAAATCAATAGGTGCACGAGGTAGGAAACCATACACAATTTCAAAAGGGCACATCTTAGTAGTAGAATGCAATGAACGATTATAAGCAAATTCAATATGAGGCAAGCATTCTTCCCACATTTTCTTGTTATTCTTCAAAACAGCCCTAAGCATAGTAGACAATGTTCTATTGACTACTTCAGTTTGTCCATCAGTTTGGGGGTGACAAGTAGTACTAAAAAGCAGCTTAGTCCCCAACTTAGCCCATAAACATCTCCAAAAGTGGCTAAGCAATTTAGTATCACGATCTGAAACAATAGTATTTGGCACACCATGTAAGCGAATAATTTCACGAAAGAACAAATCAGCAACATTAACAGCATCATCGCTTTTATGACATGGTATAAAGTGTGCCATTTTCGAGAACCTATCCACGACAACAAATATGCTATCCCTCCCCTTCTTTGTTCGAGGTAAACCTAAAACAAAGTCCATAGATATATCCTCCCAAGGAACACTAGGTACAGGCAAAGGCATATATAAACCATGAGGATTGAGTCGTGACTTAGCTCTTTGACATGTAGTGCAGCGAGCAACAAAACGCTCAACATTCTGTCTCATCTTTGGCCAAAAGAAATGTGTGGCAAGTATATCCTCCGTCTTCTTGACGCCAAAGTGTCCCATTAATCCTCCTCCATGCGCCTCCTGCAACAACAGAAGACGAACAGAGCTAGCTGGAATGCATAGCTTGTTAGCACGAAACACAAATCCATCGTTAAGAACGAACTTGTTCCAAGTTCTCCCTTCCTTACAATTCTGCAATACATCTTTAAATTCAGCATCATGAACATATTGATCTTTGATGGTCTCCAAACCAAATATTTTAAAGTCAAGTTGTGAAAGCATAGTATAACGACGAGACAAGGCATCAACAATAACATTTTCTTTACCCTTCTTGTGTTTAATGACATAAGGGAAAGTCTCAATGAATTCAACCCATTTAGCATGTCTACGGTTCAGTTTTGCTTGACTTTTAATGTGTTTCAAAGATTCATGATCAGAATGTATAACAAATTCCTTGGGCCATAAATAATGTTGCCATGTTTCTAAGGTCCGAACAAGAGCATATAATTCTTTATCATAAGTAGAATAGTTCAGACTAGGCCCACTCAATTTTTCAGAAAAGTATGCAACAGGTTTTCCATCTTGTAATAACACAGCTCCTAATCCAATTCCACTAGCATCACATTCAAGCTCAAAAGTCTTATTGAAATTAGGAAGTTGGAGTAAAGGAGCATGTGTCAACTTATCTTTCAATACCGTGAAGGCTTCTTCCTGTGCGGTACCCCAAACAAAAGGCACATCCTTCTTTGTAAGCTCGTTGAGAGGGGCAGCAATGGTGCTGAAATCTCTCACAAAACGCCTATAGAAACCAGCGAGGCCAAGGAAACTCCTCACTTGTGTGACCGTTTTGGGCTGCGGCCAACTCTCAATAGCTTCAATCTTGGCTTTATCAACTTCAATTCCCTGTGGAGTAACAACATAGCCAAGAAAAGATACTCGGTCGGTGCAAAAGGTGCACTTTCCAAGGTTTCCAAACAAACGTGCATCACGTAGAGCAATAAAAACAGCACGTAAATGTTCCAAATGTTCCTCCAAAGATTTGCTATAAATCAATATGTCATCAAAGTAAACTACCACAAATCGTCCAATGAAAGCACGTAAAACTTCGTTCATTAACCTCATGAAAGTACTAGGTGCATTAGTTAACCCAAAAGGCATGACTAACCACTCATATAATCCAAACTTAGTTTTAAATGCTGTTTTCCATTCATCACCCAATTTCATACGAATTTGATGGTATCCACTACGCAAATCAACTTTGGAGAATATTGTAGAGCCACTCAATTCATCAAGCATATCATCTAGCCTAGGAATAGGATGACGATAACGAATAGTAATATTATTAATGCCTCTACAATCAACGCACATACGCGACGTGCCATCCTTTTTCGGCACTAAAATGATAGGAACAACACAAGGACTAAGGGATTCACGTATATAACCTTTGTCGAGTAGTTCTTGTACTTGACGCATAATCTCCTTCGTCTCCTCTGGATTGGTACGTTATGGTGCACGGTTGGGTAGCGAAGCACCGGGAATTAAGTCAATTTGATGCTCAATCCCTCGAATAGGTGGTAATCCCGGTGGCACGTCTTGTGGAAAGACGTCAGCGAACTCCTGCAAAATGTTAGTGACAGCAGGGGGCAAAGAGGAAGGCACGTCCTCGAATGAAAATAATGCCTCTTTGCACACAAAAGCATAGCAAACAGATTTGCTAAAATCTAGCTCGTCAATATCAGATTTGGTGGCAAGTAAACATGCACTTTTCAATTTAATTTCAGAAACAACAGTAGATGGTTTATTATTAGGCTTCATTTGGTGCTCAAATTCTTTTGCCACAATCTGATTTTCACTCTTATTTGTCTCCTGTTTTGCTTTATTAGCTCTATTAATATCATCTTTCAAAATGGAATCATGAGTCATAGGAAGCAAAGTAATATTCTTATCATTTCGAACAAGAGTATACTGATTGTTTCTACCATGGTGTACAGAATTTTTATCAAATTGCCATGGTCTACCAAGTAATAAGGAACATGCTTGCATAGGTACCACATCACAATCAACATAATCAGCATATGCAGAGATACTAAAATGCACACGAACAGTACGTGTTACCTTAACCTTGCCGCTGTTGTTGAACCATTGGATGTAGTAAGGATGTGGATGTGGTCTTGTGGTGAGAGATCGCTTCTCCACCATCTCCATGCTAGCCAAGTTATTGCAGCTCCCTCCATCTATGATCACGCGAACAGAACGTTCCTTCACAACTCCCTTTGTATGGAACAAATTATGCCTCTGATTTTGCTCAGCTTGTGTAACCTGCACACTCAAAACACGTTGAGCAACTAAACATTCATACCTGTCAGCATCTTCAGGAGCCATGTATTGCGTCTCATGATCAGAATCGTCTCCACCATGTTCTTCACGTGTAATAAGGGCCAAGGTCTCCTCATCATAGTCACTAGCGGACTCATACCCACCATCCTCAGTAACAATCATCACATGCTTAGATGGGCATTCTCTCGCATAATGACCTCCACCCTTGCAACGTCGACAAATAATATCTATGTGTTTGCCCTGTTGATGCCATGGATGAAGAAGAGCTCTTTGCAGGCCCAGAAGGTGTGCTCTTGGAAGATAGTGGTGATTGTGCCTGCTTTATTGTATCACGGTTGGAGGTGGCAGCCGACGGAGGCGCCAGTGTAGCAGAACGTGTGGAAGTAGATGATGCACGTGGTGTCCATGATGAAGGTCGACCTGCAGAAAAGTTAGTCCGCGCCAATGCATGTCGATCCTACACTTCACGTTCAGCTTTACAAGCAAGATAGAATAAACGAGTGATATTAGTATACTCCTTATACTCTAGAATCGTCTGAATCTCTCTATTTAATCCACCCATAAAACATGCAAGCATAGCTTCATTCTCCTCAACAATACCACATCTAATCATGCCAGTTTGTAATTCCTGATAATATTCTTCTACAGAATTTTTCCCCTGTCTTAAGCGCTGCAATTTTTGAAGTAATTCACGTTGATAATATGGTGGAACCCAACGAGTACGCATAGCAGTTTTCAAAGCAGCCCAAGTAGCCGGAATAGGATATAATCTACAATGCTCAGACCACCAAACACATGCAAAACTAGTGAATGCACAAACAGCAGCAGGAACACGTCTCTCCTCGGGATATTGTAAACATGTAAATCGTTGTTCAGTTTCTAACTCCCAAGTAAGATATATATCATGTAAATCGTTGTTCAGTTTCTAACTCCCAAGTAAGATATATATCAGGGTAGATATGTTCCTGATATATATCTTACTTGGGAGTTAGAAACTGAACAACGATTTACATGTTTACAATATCCCGAGGAGAGACGTGTTCCTGCTGCTGTTTGTGCATTCACTAGTTTTGCATGTGTTTGGTGGTCTGAGCATTGTAGATTATATCCTATTCCGGCTACTTGGGCTGCTTTGAAAAGTGCTATGCGTACTCGTTGGGTTCCACCATATTATCAACATGAATTACTTCAAAAATTGCAGCGCTTAAGACAGGGAAAAAATTCTGTAGAAGAATATTATCAGGAATTACAAACTGGCATGATTAGATGTGGTATTGTTGAGGAGAATGAAGCTATGCTTGCACGTTTTATGGGTGGATTTAATAGAGAGATTCAGACGATTCTGATCATGAAGTATACTAATATCACTCGTTTATTCCATCTTGCTTGTAAAGATGAACGTGGAGTGCAGGATCGACAGGCATTGGCGCGGACTAACTTTTCTGCAGGTCGACCTTCATCATGGACACCACGTGCATCATCTACTTCCACACGTTCTGCTACACCGGCGCCTCCGTCGGCTGCCACCTCCAACCGTGATACAATAAAGCAGGCACAATCACCACTATCTGCCAAGAGCACACCTTCTGGGCCTGCAAAGAGCTCTTCTTCATCCATGGCATCAACAGGGCAAACACATGATATTATTTGTCGACGTTGCAAGGGTGGAGGTCATTATGCGAGAGAATGCCCATCTAAGCGTGTGATGATTGTTACTGAGGATGGTGGGTATGAGTCCGCTAGTGACTATGATGAGGAGACCTTGGCTCTTATTACACGTGAAGAACATGGTGGAGACGATTCTGATCATGAGACGCAATACATGGCTCCTGAAGATGCTGACAGGTATGAATGTTTAGTTGCTCAACGTGTTTTGAGTGTGCAGGTTACACAAGCTGAGCAAAATCAGAGGCATAATTTGTTCCATACAAAGGGAGTTGTGAAGGAACGTTCTGTTCGTGTGATCATAGATGGAGGGAGCTGCAATAACTTGGCTAGCATGGAGATGGTGGAGAAGCTATCTCTCACCACAAGACCACATCCACATCCTTACTACATCCAATGGTTCAACAACAGCGGCAAGGTTAAGGTAACACGTACTGTTCGTGTGCATTTTAGTATCTCTACATATGCTGATTATGTTGATTGTGATGTGGCACCTATGCAAGCATGTTCCTTATTACTTGGTATACCATGGCAATTTGATAAAAATTCTGTACACCATGGTAGAAACAATCAGTATACTCTTGTTCATAACGATAAGAATATTACTTTGCTTCCTATGACTCCTGATTCCATTTTGAAAGATGATATGAATAGAGCTAATAAAGCAAAACACGAGACAAATAAGAGTGAAAATCAGATTGTGGCAAAAGAATTTGAGCACCAAATGAAGCCTAATAATAAACCATCTACTGTTGTTTCTGAAATTAAATTGAAAAGTGCATGTTTACTTGCCACCAAATCTGATATTGATGAGCTAGATTTTAGCAAATCTGTTTGCTATGCTTTTGTGTGCAAAGAGGCATTATTTTCATTCGAGGACGTGCCTTCCTCTTTGCCCCCTGCTGTCACTAACATTTTGCAGGAGTTCGCTGACGTCTTTCCACAAGACGTGCCACCGGGATTACCACCTATTCGAGGGATTGAGCATCAAATTGACTTAATTCCCGGTGCTTCGCTACCCAACCATGCACCATACCGTACCAATCCCGAGGAGACGAAGGAGATTATGCGTCAAGTACAAGAACTACTCGACAAAAGTTATATACGCGAATCCCTTAGCCCTTGTGTTGTTCCTATCATTTTAGTGCCGAAAAAGGATGGTACGTCGCGTATGTGCATTGATTGTAGAGGCATTAATAATATTACTATTCGTTATCGTCATCCTATTCCTAGGCTAGATGATATGCTTGATGAATTGAGTGGCTCTACAATATTCTCCAAAGTTGATTTGCGTAGTGGATACCATCAAATTCGTATGAAATTGGGTGATGAATGGAAAACAGCATTTAAAACCAAGTTTGGATTATATGAGTGGTTAGTCATGCCTTTTGGGTTAACTAATGCACCTAGTACTTTCATGAGGTTAATGAACGAAGTTTTACGTGCTTTCATTGGACGATTTGTGGTAGTTTACTTTGATGACATATTGATTTACAACAAATCTTTGGAGGAACATTTGGAACATTTACGTGCTGTTTTTATTGCTCTACGTGATGCACGTTTGTTTAGAAACCTTGGAAAGTGCACCTTTTGCACCGACCGAGTATCTTTTCTTGGCTATGTTGTTACTCCACAGGGAATTGAAGTTGATAAAGCCAAGATTGAAGCTATTGAGAGTTGGCCGCAGCCAAAACGGTCACACAAGTGAGGAGTTTCCTTGGCCTCGCTGGTTTCTATAGGCGTTTTGTGAGAGATTTCAACACCATTGCTGCACCTCTCAACGAGCTTACAAAGAAGGATGTGCCTTTATTTTGGGGTACCGCACAGGAAGAAGCCTTCACGGTATTGAAAGATAGGTTGACACATTCTCCTTTACCCCAACTTCCTAATTTCAATAAGACTTTTGAGCTTGAATGTGATGCTAGTGGAATTGGATTAGGAGGTGTGTTATTACAAGATGGAAAACCTGTTGCATACTTTTCTGAAAAATTGAGTGGGCCTAGTCTGAACTATTCTACTTATGATAAAGAATTATATGCTCTTGTTCGGACCTTAGAAACATGGCAACATTATTTATGGCCCAAGGAATTTGTTATACATTCTGATCACGAATCTTTGAAACACATTAAAAGTCAAGCAAAACTGAACCGTAGACATGCTAAATGGGTTGAATTCATTGAGACTTTCCCTTATGTCATTAAACACAACAAGGGTAAAGAAAATGTTATTGCTGATGCCTTGTCTCGTCGTTATACTATGCTTTCACAACTTGACTTTAAAATATTTGGTTTGGAGACCATCAAAGATCAATATGTTCATGATGCTGAATTTAAAGATGTATTGCAGAATTGTAAGGAAGGGAGAACTTGGAACAAGTTCGTTCTTAATGATGGATTTGTGTTTCGTGCTAACAAGCTATGCATTCCAGCTAGCTCCGTTCGTCTTTTGTTGTTGCAGGAGGCGCATGGAGGAGGATTAATGGGACACTTTGGCGTCAAGAAGACGAAGGATATACTTGCTACACATTTCTTTTGGCCAAAGATGAGACAGGATGTTGAGCGTTTTGTTGCTCGCCGCACTACATGTCAAAGAGCTAAGTCACGACTCAATCCTCATGGTTTATATATGCCTTTGCCTGTACCTAGTGTTCCTTGGGAGGATATATCTATGGACTTTGTTTTAGGTCTACCTCGAACAAAGAAGGGGAGGGATAGCATATTTGTTGTCGTGGATAGGTTCCCGAAAATGGCACACTTTATACCATGTCATAAAAGCGATGATGATGTTAATGTTGCTGATTTGTTCTTTCGTGAAATTATTCGCTTACATGGTGTGCCAAATACTATTGTTTCAGATCGTGATACTAAATTTCTTAGCCACTTTTGGAGATGTTTATGGGCTAAGTTGGGGACTAAGCTGCTTTTTAGTACTACTTGTCACCCCCAAATTGATGGACAAACTGAAGTAGTCAATAGAACATTGTCTACTATGCTTAGGGTTGTTTTGAAGAATAACAAGAAAATGTGGGAAGAATGCTTGCCTCATATTGAATTTGCTTATAATCGTTCATTGCATTCTACTACTAAGATGTGCCCTTTTGAAATTGTGTATGGTTTCCTACCTTGTGCACCTATTGATTTGTTGCCTCTTCCATCTTCAGAGAAGGTTAATTTTGATGCTAAAGAACGTTCTGAGTTGATTTTAAAAATGCATGAGTTAACTAAGGAAAACATTGAGCGTATGAATGCTAAATATAAACTTGCTGGAGATAAGGGTAGAAAACATGTTGTGTTTGCGCCTGGAGATCTTGTTTGGTTACATTTGCGTAAAGATAGATTTCCTAATCTGTGCAAGTCAAAGCTAATGCCACGTGCTGATGGTCCTTTTAAGGTGTTAGAGAAAATAAATGATAATGCATATAAACTTGAGCTACCTGTAGATTTTGGGGTTAGTCCCACTTTTAACATTGCAGATTTGAAGCCTTATTTGGGTGAGGAAGATGCGCTTCCGTCGAGGACGACTTCATTTCAAGAAGGGGAGGATGATGAGGACATCAATACCATTGTTACCCCCACAGCCCCTACTGTTACATATACTGAACCAATTACTAGAGCTCGCGCACGCCAATTAAATTACCAGGTACTTTCGTTTCTTGGTAATGATTCTAATGTTCATGAGATTATGATGCTGCCTGAATTGGATACATTTGTTTTGCTTACAAATGAAGGGCCTAGCTTGGAGAAGGATGAACATTGGAGCAAGAACACGCATGGAGTTGATGGCATGCGCAAGGGGATCAAGAACGGAGTTACAAGTGATGATTTCAGGACTTTGAAGCCACCATAAGGAGTGCATGAAGCCTTGGACGAAATATACAAGATGCCACTTCATAATATTCGTCCATAGGCTATTCTAGGTGCTGCGTCACCTTATTAATGGGCCAGGCCCATGTAATTTCGAAATACTTAAGTATAGGCTATTTTTAGAGTCCGTATGTGTGGGGAAACAAGAGTTAGGGTTGGTTTCGGACCCCACCCTCAAGGGCCACGAAATTCCCCCCTCTTCCTCCATATATACAGCCCTTAGGGCGTCGTTTAGACTTTGGGTTTTGTTTAGATTAAACGTTCGCCATAGCTGCAACTTCGCGTACTTCATTTGTGTCCAACGACCAGACCAAGACGTCACAGAACCCCACCTTGATCAATAAAGCTTTCATCTTATATTCGCAATATCCCGATTGCAATCTCAGTTTCTTGCTTGTTCTTCGTTTGCTCGCAGGAAACAGACCCTCGTGGTCGGGTTGATCGTGCTCTGGCGTGGTCAATAACCCTCGGAAGTTTGTTTAGTGATTGCTAAGGCGCGACGTCTCGCACGTTCATAGTCGGATCGTCAAGGTCGACTCCCACAGAAAACGATAGCCACCATCTCATCGAAACATTGGGACACCTTAGCCTCTATCAATAACGAACTATGTTCGAGGAGAACATCCACGAGTAAACATTGAGCAAAATGTGCACCTGGAAGGATGGACTTAGGTAGCATGATCAATGTTAGAATGATGATTCGATAACCAATGGTCTAAGAATGAAATGTCGACCATTAACTTCAAAGCAATAGGGTTGCTAAAAGTTTTGAATTCGCGCATCATAGTTCAATTGTCAGTTTTCCGGTTAGAAACAACACGGGGACCAAGGAATGAATGGAGATGGCAAGAAGTATCACTTGTGTCAAGAATTCTTAAGATGTGGTGAAATTATCCTGACATTCTTGACATAAAATATGGTAATACTCCAAGGTAAAGAAGAACAAATGCTGTATAGCAAGGAACTCAAGGTATAACACAAAACACGAACAAGTTTGTGTTGAACGGAAGGCAATAAAGTGGTCAATGGTAACACAAATCATCGAGGGCAAGGATGCTATTTCTCATCATGAATTCAATTGATATCCTGGAAGAGTTCATAATGCTGATGATGCAAACTTTTAATAAATCCAAGCAACCCTTTCATAAATCCAAGCAAACTTTTCGTAAATTCAATCAACCTTTTCGTAAATCTAAACAACCTTTTCGTAGGCGTCCCCGGATTGGCCCGGGAGATCGAATTGATTATAGAAACATGAGTTTAATCAATAGATTTATTAGTGAACAAGGAAAAATATTATCGATATCATGACACATTTGTCGAGATATTTTGTGAAGAGGTAATCGACTAGCGATGACATCAAGTCAAAGAATAATGAAGCGAAAGGTTATTGGAACCATGGGTACAAAAAAACTCAAAATCGAGTTTACTGTTCAAGGAGAAATGATATGATGAGGAAGATCGAAGTAAGATTAGCTCACCGTCGAAATTTGTGCTCCGGGAAGAAGGACCAGGTAGCACAATCTAAAGTTAGCACGATAATGATGGAGCCGATCAAGCTAGGAATGACACGATGGAGTATTAAACTTGTAAGCAATGAAGATTCCTAATACTTGTTGAATCGCAGTGCGGACTCGATTCCGTTATCGGTGTCCTCGAGTATCTAACAACTCAGAACCCGGGGAAAAATTGGAATCGGTGAGAAATAATAGTAGATGAAAAACTCATAAGGAGTTATGTAGTTCCGTGATATTCTCGAGATACTAGATGATAGAGGCGAGGGTGTCCTGATCTTTCAATGAGATGATAACTATCGATTTGGTGGAGACGACTTTGACGATCCGACTACAAACGTGCACGACGTTGCGCCTTAGCAATCGCTAAACCAATCTCCTGAGGTTACTGACGATGCCGGAAGCACGGTCAGCCTGACCACGAAGGTCTATTCCTGCAAGCAATTGAAGAACGAGCAAGAATATGATAAAGCAATCTGAATATTGCAAATATATATGAGGTATTGATAATGGTGGGGATCCGTAAGCGGTCTTGGTCTGGTCGTTGGACACAAACGAAGTACACGAAGTTGCAATGGCTAACTTTTAACTAAACAAATCCAAAGGAAAAAGCTACTAGATGGATCTACTTATATAGGAGCAAGGGGTGGCGGCCAAGGAGGTGGGAGGACGTCCAAAGGCAGCCTAAAACTAACCCTAGGTCGTACAAGGCTCATGGGCCCAAGTGGAGGTGATGCAACACCTTTGGGCTTGTAGTTTGACTCGGATTCTGCTGCAACGTCAGATTGTTTCGTCCGTAACTCAACACTGCGGACGAATTTGAAGGTGAATCCAATTGGGATGGAAAGAGCACGAAATCTAGTTTCCAACAAAAAAAAGAATCACCCAATTTGGAGTCCGTATGAAAAAGTTGATGGCGTTTTTAGTCGGGTATGTCTGTGCAGTCCGAATCTGAATCCAGAACGTCAGAGACTTGGACTCTATCTTCTCTTGGCCCAAAAGTGACGTGAGAGGACTTTTTGAACACAACCTAAACATCTCCTTTTCCCTTATCTTCATATGTGGTGATAGAGGCAAAGGTGTCCCGTCTTTCGATGAGATGATGGATATCGCTTTGGTGGCAGTCGACTTTGACGATCCGACTACGAACGTTCGAGGACGTCGCGCCTTAGCAATCGCTAAACCAACTCCGAGAGGTTATTGACCACGCCGGAGCACGATCAACCTGACCACGAGGGTCTGTTTCCTGCGAGCAAACAAAGAACAAGCAAGAAACTGAGATTGCAATCTGGATATTGCGAATATAAGATGAAAGCTTTATTGATCAAGGTGGGGTTCTGTGACGCCTTTGTCTGGTCGTTGAACACAAACGAAGTACGTGAAGTTGTAGCTATGGCGAACTTTTAATCTAAACAAAACCCAAAGTCTAAACGATTCCCTAAGGGCTGTATATATGGAGGAAGAGGGGGGAATTTCGTGACCCTTGGTGGAGGGGTCCGAAATCAACCCTATCTTTTGTTTCCCCACACATACGGACTCTAAAAATAGCCTATACTTATGTATTTCGAAATTACATGGGCCTGGCCCAATAATAAGGTGACGCAGCACCTATAATAGCCTCGGGACGAAGTTTATGAAGTGGCATCTTGTATATTTCGTCCAAGGCTTCATGCACCCATTATGGTGGCTTCAATGTCCTGAAATCATCACTTGTAACTCCGTTCTTGTTCCCCTTGCGCATGCCATCATCTCCATGCTTGTTCTTAATCCAATGTTCATCCTTCTCCAAGCTAGGCCCTTCATTTGTAAGCAAAACAAATGTATCCAATTTAGGCAGCATCATATTCTCATGAACATTAGAATCATTACCAAGAAACGAAAGTACCTGGTAATTTAGTTGGCGTGCGCGAGCTCTAGTAATTGGTCCAGTATTTATAGCAGCAGGGGCTATGGGTGTAACAATTGTATTGATGTCCTCATCATCCTCCCCTTCTTGAAATAAAGTCGTCCTCGACGGAAGTTCATCTTCCTCACCCAAATAAGGCTTCAAATCTGCAATGTTAAAAGTGGGACTAACCCCAAAATCTGCAGGCAGCTCAAGTTTATATGCATTATCATTTATTTTCTCTAACACCTTAAAGGGACCATCAGCACGTGGCATTAACTTTGATTTGCGCAAATCCGGAAATCTATCCTTACGCAAATGTAACCAAACAAGATCTCCAGGTGAAAACACAACATGTTTTCTACCCTTATCTCTAGCAAGTTTATATTTAGCATTCATACGCTCAATGTTTTCCTTAGTTAACTCATGCATTTTTAAAATCAATTCAGCACGTTGTTTAGCATCAAATTAACCTTCTCCGAAGATGGAAGAGGCAACAAATCAATAGGTGCACGAGGTAGGAAACCATACACAACTTCAAAACGGCACATCTTGGTAGTAGAATGCAATGAACGATTATAAGCAAATTCAATATGAGGCAAGCATTCCTCCCACATTTTCTTATTATTCATCAAAACAGCCCTAAGCATAGTAGACAAAGTTCTATTGACTACTTCAGTTTGTCCATCAGTTTGGGGGTGACAAGTAGTACTAAAAAGCAGTTTAGTCCCCAACTTAGCCCATAAACATCTCCAAAAGTGGCTAAGAAATTTAGTATCACGATCTGAAACAATAGTATTTGGCACACCATGCAAGCGAATAATTTCACGAAAGAACAAATCAGCAACATTAACAGCATCATCGCTTTTATGACATGGTATAAAGTGTGCCATTTTCGAGAATCTATCCACGACAACAAATATGCTATCCCTCCCCTTCTTTGTTCGAGGTAAACCTAAAACAAAGTCCATAGATATATCCTCCCAAGGAACACTAGGTACAGGCAAAGGCATATATAAACCATGAGGATTGAGTCGTAACTTAGCTTTTTGACATGTAGTGCAGCGAGCAATAAAACGCTCAACATCCCGTCTCATCTTTGGCCAAAAGAAATGTGTAGCAAGTACGTCCTCCGTCTTCTTCACGCCAAAGTGTCCCATTAATCCTCCTCCATGCGCCTCCTGCAACAACAAAAGACGAACGGAGCTAGCTGGAATGCATAGCTTGTTAGCACGAAACACAAATCCATCGTTAACGACGAACTTGTTCCACATTCTTCCTTCTTTACAATTCTGCATTACATCTTTAAAATCAGCATCATGCACATATTGATCTTTGATGGTCTCCAAACCAAATATTTGGAAGTCAAGTTGTGAAAGCATAGTATAGCGGCGAGACAATGCATCAGCAATAACATTTTCTTTTCCCTTCTTGTGTTTAATGACATAAGAAAAAGTCTCAATGAATTCAACCCATTTAGCATGTCTACGATTCAGTTTAGCTTGACTTTTAATATGTTTCAAAGATTCATGATCAGAATGTATAACAAATTCTTTGGGCCATAATAATGTTGCCATGTTTCTATAGTCCGAACAAGAGCATATAATTCTTTATCATAAGTAGAATAATTCAGACTAGGCCCACTCAATTTTTCAGAAAAGTATGCAATAGGTTTGCCATCTTGTAATAACACACCGCCTAATCCAATTCCACTAGCATCACATTCAAGCTCAAAAGTCTTATTAAAATCAGGAAGTTGGAGTAAAGGAGCATGTGTCAACTTATCTTTCAATACCGAGAAGGCTTCTTCCTGTGCGGTACCCCAAAGAAAAGGCACATCTTTCTTTGTAAGCTCATTGAGAGGTGCAGCAATGGTGCTGAAATCTGTCACAAAACGCCTATAGAATCTAGCGAGGCCAAGAAAACTCCTCACTTGTGTGACCGTTTTGGGTTGCGGCCAACTCTCAATAGCTTCAATCTTGGCTTTATCAACTTCAATTCCCTGTGGAGTAACAACATAGCCAAGAAAAGATACTCAGTCGGTGCAAAAGGTGCACTTCCCAAGGTTACCAAACAAACGTGCATCACGTAGAGCAATAAAAACAGCACGTAAATGTTCCAAATGTTCTTCCAAAGATCTGCTATAAATCAATATGTCATCAAAGTAAACTACCACAAATCGTCCAATGAAAGCATGTAAAACTTCGTTCATTAATCTCATGAAAGTACTAGGTGCATTAGTTAACCCAAAAGGCATGACTAACCACTCATATAATCCAAACTTCGTTTTAAATGCTGTTTTCCATTCATCTCCCAATTTCATACGAATTTGATGGTATCCACTACGCAAATCAACTTTGGAGAATATTGTAGAGCCACTCAATTCATCAAGCATATCATCGAGCCTAGGAATAGGATGACGATAACAAGTAGTAATATTATTAATGCCTCTACAATCAACACACATACGTGATGTACCATCCTTTTTCGGCACTAGAATAATAGGAACAACACAAGGACTAAGGGATTCGCGTATATAACCTTTGTCGAGAAGCTCTTGTACTTGACGCATAATCTCCTTCGTCTCTTCTGGATTGGTACGGTATGGTGCAAGGTTTGGCAGTGAAGCACCGGGAATTAAGTCAATCTGATGCTCAATCCCTCGAATAGGCGGTAATCCCGGTGGCACGTCTTGTGGAAAGACGTCAGCGAACTCCTGCAAAATGTTAGTGACAGCAGGAGGCAAAGAGGAAGGCACATCCTTGAATGAAAATAATGCCTCTTTGCACACAAAAGCATAGCAAACACATTTGCTGAAATTTAGCTCATCAATATCAGATTTGGTGGCAAATAAACATGCACTTTTCAATTTAATTTTAGAAGCAACACTAGATGGTTTATTATTAGGCTTCATTTGTTGCTCAAATTCTTTTGCCACAATCTGATTTTCACTCTTATTCTTCTCCTGTTTTGCTTTATTAGCTCTATTAATATCATCTTTCAAAATGGAATCAGGAGTCATAGGAAGCAAAGTAATATTTTTATCCTTATGAACAAGAGTATAGTGATTGTTTCTACCATGGTGTACAGAGTTTTTATCAAATTGCCATGGTCTACCAAGTAATAAGGAACATGCTTGCATAGGTACCACATCACAATCAACATAATCAGCATATGTAGAGATACTAAAATGCACACGAACAATACGTGTTACCTTAACCTTGCCGCTGTTGTTGAACCATTGGATGTAGTAAGGATGTGGATGTGGTCTTGTGGTGAGAGAAAGCTTCTCCACCATCTCCATGCTAGCCAAGTTGTTGCAGCTCCCTCCGTCTATTATGACGCGCACAGAACGTTCCTTCACAACTCCCTTGGTATGGAACAAATTGTGCCTCTGGTTTTGCTCAGCTTGTGTGACCTGCACACTCAAAACACGTTGAGCAACTAAACATTCATACATGTCAGCGTCTTCAGGAGCCATGTATTGCGTCTCATGATCAGAATCATCTCCACCATGTTCTTCACGTGTAATAAGAGCCAAAGTCTCCTCATCATAGTCACTAGCGGACTCATATCCACCATCCGCGGTAGCAATCATCACACACGGAGATTTGCATTCTCTCGCATAATGACCTCCTCCCTTACAACGACGACAAATAATATCACTTGTGTGCCCTGTTGATGCCATGGAAGAAACAGAACTCTGTGCAGGCCCAGCAGGTGCGCTCTTGGCAGATAATGGTGGTTGTGCCTATTTTCTTGTATCACGACTGGAGAAGACACCTGATTGAGGTGCTAGTGCAGTTGAAGTAGAAGATGCACGCGGTGTCCATGATGAAGGTTGGCCTGCAGAAAAGTTAGTTCGCGCCAATGCTTGTCGATCCTGCACTTCACGTTCATCTTTACAAGCAAGATGGAATAAACGAGTGATATTAGTATACTCCTTATAGTCTAGAATGGTCTGAATCTCTCTATTTAATCCACCCAGAAAACGTGCAAGCATAGCTTCATTCTCCTCAACAATACCACATCTAATCATGCCAGTTTGTAATTCCTGATAATATTCTTCTACAGAATTTTTTCCTTGTCTTAAGCGCTGTAATTTCTGAAGCAATTCACGTTGATAATATGGTGGAACCCAACGAGTACGCATAGCAGTTTTCAAAGGAGCCCAAGTAGTTGGAATAGGATATAATCTACAATGTTCAGACCACCATACACATGCAAAACTAGTGAAAGCACAAACAGCAGCGGCAACTCGTCTCTCCTCGGGATATTGTAAACATGTAAATCGTTGTTCAGTTTCTAACTCCCAAGTAAGATATACATCAGGAACATATCTACCCTCGAAAGGTGGAATATTCAATTTCAGTTTAGGAAGATGGTCATGATCTCGTACTTGAGGGAAAGCCCTACCATTGTGATTATTTGCATGTGGACGACCTGGTGGTTGTGGTGCAGGTGGTTGCACATAGTTCTGATTTTGAGCAACCTCATCCTCGTAATCTCCCACATAATCATCCTCCTCCGCATCAGCAGCAGGAGCCACAGAAGTATCAACAGCAGCACCAACAGTTTGGCCAAACGCAAGAGGAACACGGCTCGCTCGGCGGAGATCTGTTTCGCGACGTGGAGGTAGTCGTTGTTGTTGTTGTTGGAGAGGTGCGTTAGGTGCAGTGGGTGGTGGTGGTGGAAGACGCGCGAGCAATTCATTAAACTTGTTATCGAGCTTTGTTTCGAACGTCTTCTCCATGCCATCTATCTTCTCCATGGCCTCTTCAAATCTGTTTAGCACATCTTGTACCTGTCCACTCATCATTTGCTGAAATTTATCATGCAAATCCTTATTCGTCATGTTCTCCCAGTCAGTCTCGTCGACTTGTGATCCTGGCATGGTTAGCAGCAATAGAAACACACAAGAATATGATCCTACAGACTACTAACAAGAGGTGGTGGTGGGTGTCACAAATCCGTCAAGAAAATCTCAAATTCTTACCAGTTCTTACCCAGCAGCAGGCGGTGATCGGCAACCGTTGTAGTCAAAAAACTCTCAAATCTTGAATTGAGCGATTACCAGGGAGAGTCAAACGCACGACGTAGATGTATGTGGAGCTGGGAAGGCTTATAATATGGTAGCAAAAAGGGTCAGCAATAATCAATTCAGAGATGCAAAGTTGAATAAACGCTCAACGACGGTACTATGCTGGTCCTAGGCTAGACCGTGCTAGAGACACGAGCCTAGAACACTAACAAAATCATGGCGCTGCACGTAAACAAGGAAAAAGCACACTCTGGAAATTTTTTTCGCTCTTTTTTTTTGCACTCTTTTTTTTGCGTTGCTTTTTTTTTTGCGAAAAATCACTATAATGGCGAGTGTCTCAAAACTCTTCCTAGGTCAAACTGACAGGATGGGCACGAAATTTTTTCGACCAATTTTTTTTTTCATTTTTTCGACTGCCCGGACCCAAAAACTGAAACGGGTCAAAAAAAACTTCCTATAATGGCACCTGTCTCAAAACACTCAGAAACACCTAAAAATAGGATAGCCAGAATTTTTTTCGAAAAATGCGTTTTCGAATTTTTTTTCGTTTTTTTTCCGAAACCTACTCCGGCAAGGAAACACGAATCGGAATCTAGATGGATCTCAAAAACACACCTAATATGCAAGGAACTCAGATTGGTGGTGGATATATGGTGGTGGTATATACCACCACCGATCCATATCCATATATTACCACCGCTGCCATACCACTTGATAGAGGCAAAGGTGTCCTGTCTTTCGATGAGATGATGGATATCGCTTTGGTGGCAGTCGACGTTGACGATCCGACTACGAATGTGCGAGGACGTCGCGCCTTAGCAATCGCTAAACCAACTCCGAAAGGTTATTGACCACGCCGGAGCACGATCAACCTGACCACGAGGGTCTGTTTCCTGCGAGCAAACGAAGAACAAGCAAGAAACTGAGATTGCAATCTGGATATTGCGAATATAAGATGAAAGCTTTATTGATCAAGGTGGGGTTCTGTGACGCCTTTGTCTGGTCGTTGAACACAAACGAAGTACGCGAAGTTGCAGCTATGGCGAACTTTTAATCTAAACAAAACCCAAAGTCTAAACGATGCCCTAAGGGCTGTATATATGGAGGAAGAGGGGGGAATTTCGTGACCCTTGGTGGAGGGGTCCGAAATCAACCCTATCTCTTGTTTCCCCACACATACGGACTCTAAAAATAGCCTATACTTATGTATTTCGAAATTACATGGGCCTGGCCCAATAATAAGGTGACGCAGCACCTATAATAGCCTCAGGACGAAGTTTATGAAGTGGCATCTTGTATATTTCGTCCAAGGCTTCATGCACCCATTATGGTGGCTTCAAAGTCCTGAAATCATCACTTGTAACTCCGTTCTTGTTCCCCTTGCGCATGCCATCATCTCCATGCTTGTTCTTAATCCAATGTTCATCCTTCTCCAAGCTAGGCCCTTCATTTGTAAGCAAAACAAATGTATCCAATTTAGGCAGCATCATATTCTCATGAACATTAGAATCATTACCAAGAAACGAAAGTACCTGGTAATTTAGTTGGCGTGCGCGAGCTCTAGTAATTGGTCCAGTATTTATAGCAGCAGGGGCTGTGGGTGTAACAATTGTATTGATGTCCTCATCATGTGGATTGTACAAATGTCCCATACACCTGCAATTAGACAAAACACAAAAGTGTGTGAAGTATTTTTGTTCTGGATAACATAAATAGACTATTGAATAGTTTGCATTAGAAATTACCTGACAAATATGCATGTATGCAATATTTTTGGTTTTATCCAAGGTAGTCATGTCCTCATCATCCTCCCCTTTTTGAAAACAAAGCCGTCCTCGGCATTGCTTAATCTGAAATGTGGCTAACAAAAGAGACAAGGTGTACATGTTGTATATGTATATGTCATCCATTTTAACTTCCCTTGATTTTTGCACATATGTCACATGTATACATGAGTAACTTTCATTGTTCATAAAATCTAAAGCCAAAAAATTATCACAAGAAGTAGAAGGCATGAAAATATTGCAACTCAGTTTGCACATATAAGTGAAGCTCTTATTCACTTCAAAAGATTGGCAATGTTCATCATTAAACCATCCTAACTTCGATGAATAAACCTTACTTGCATCAAATTTACATGCTACAAAATGCTTAAATAAGCAAACATGCAATAAGTCATTGGACACAGAATCATCATCAAGATTGGAGGTCATATCAAAATGATTAAACATTGGTTCTTTTGCATCAACAGTTAATTCAATGGGTGCACTCAAAATTGTTGATATTTCAGTTGTTTGATCACATGACGCATTCATGATAGTAAAAAGAGTCTCTAAAATAGGTGGTGTGCTCAAATCAATAGGTAACTCAACACATGATGCATTCAAGTTAACTAGGCATGCTTCATTCTCATGTGAAGTTATATCATCAAGACCTTTACTGTTACCTCGCAGAGATGTAGCTGATGTAGGTACGGACGTTGACAATGTACCATACTCTTGAGATGATATCGCGCTCACAATCCGAGGTGGGGCTGCTCTAGTAGGTGCAATAGTGGAGTAACCAACCGGCGGTGGTGAGCATGAACTGGAATAGTAGTTGTTGTAGTCACCCAATGCATCCTCCTGTATTTGTCTCTCAAAGGTACAAGCACGGACATACATACCAGTAATGCAACGAGGAATATATTGAAATCTTGCCTGAATATCATGGTTCAAACCACCAAAAAATCTATTCATTGTATCATCCTCAGATTCTTCTATGTCACAATGATGCATATAAGATTTGAACTCTTGGTAGTAAGGATGAACAGTGTTACTGCCTTGTTTTAATTGCTCCAATTTGTGACGCAATTCACGACGATAGTAAGGAGGAAAAAATTGTTGTCTCATTACAGCTTTCAAAACTTTCCAAGTTGTGGGTTGGTTATCAATGTTTTTCTTACAATATACACTCCACCAAACAGAAGCAAAACCAGTAAATGCTCTAATGGTAGCTCGTACTCTCTCAAGTTCAGAAAAATCATGGTGACTAAAAACTTGTTCTACTTCAAGCTCCCAAGCTAGATAAATAGCAGGATTAAATCTACTCTCAAATGATGGTAAAGAGATAACCTGACCATATGCTTGTGTGTGTTGTCCCAACTCTCGTGATGGTGAAGATGTGTCCGTCATCCAAGAACTTCTATCTCTGGAACCTGTCATGATTAGTAGAAACAAGAACCAAAATTCAAGAATAATGTTCCTATGAACTACTAGGATGTGGTTGTAAAGTGCTCACAGTAAAGCAAATATCAATATCTTACAAGTTCTTACCATGCGGCAGGTGGTGACAGGCAACCAGCGGTGTCAAATAACTCCGAAGATTGTGTAAAACAATTGCCAGGGGAACGTACGTATACACGGTGTAGGAATATGTGGAGCTGGGTTGGCTATATATGGTAGCAAAAGATTAGCAATAATCAATTCAGAGATGCAATGTTGAATAAATGCTCAACGACGGTACTGTGCTGGTCCTAGGCTAGACCAAACTAGAGACGCGAGCCTAGAACACTAATGAGGTCACGTCGTAGCACAACTAGCATCAATAAAGGATATGAAGTAGCTCTGGACAGCAAGATATAAGTGAAGATCACAATAGCAGTAGACCTATTTAGAAGCTGATGTTGAGGTGCCAAATACTGAACTAGCTTCTGCAACTATTTAGATGCGGCTCGTCGCTAGCTTTCATTTGAGTACTCGCGGAGCCAAAACAGACTTCATATGAGGAAGTTATGTCTGTTTTACTGAATAGTGCACAAAACAGATTCCAATCCGAATTCAACTACGAGATTGAGTCTAGATAGATCCAAATTTTTTTTTCTCCTCTCTTTTTATTTTCTCTGACTTTTTTTTACTTTTTTTCTCTCATTTTTTCTCTATCTTTTTTTTCTCTCTCCCTCTTTCCAAAACAAACTAGATAAGATGTACATTGGATCAAGCGAAGATGGGAACGATCTTAACTATGATTATGACAATGAACGGTGGGTAGCACGTGGAGGAAATTGATGGATGGGTGGTGGACAGCGGAAGGGATAATGATGCAGCGGCGACGTGACTAATGTGAACAGAACTCGAAACTCTAAACGACCTAGACACTAAGACCAGCAACTCGACACGACGATGCAACCGATAATTCAACTATGCAAGCAATGAAAAGAAAATTGCAAAGGCTCAGACTGGATTGGACAAATGATGAATAGATCTAACTCTTTTTTGTGGATTTTTCTTGGACAATAGGTAAGAAAATAAATCTAATCTAGGAAAACTGGAAATTCTCATCGAGCAACCTGAAAACTGATACCACTTGATAGAGGCGAGGTTGTCCCGATCTTTCGATGAGATGATAACTATCGATTTGGTGGAGATGACTTTGACGATCCGACTACAAATGTGCACGACGTTGCGCCTTCGCAATCGCTAAACCAATCTCCTGAGGTTACTGACGATGCCGGAAGCACGGTCAGCCTGACCACGAAGGTCTATTCCTGCAAGCAATCGAAGAACGAGCAAGAATATGATAAAGCAATCTGAATATTGCAAATATATATGAGGTATTGATAATGGTGGGGATCCGTAAGCGGTCTTGGTCTGGTCGTTGGACACAAACGAAGTACACGAAGTTGCAATGGCTAACTTTTAACTAAACAAATCCCAAGGAAAAAGCTACTAGATGGATCTACTTATATAGGAGAAAGGGGTGGCGGCCAAGGAGGTGGGAGGACGTCCCAAGGCAGCCTAAAACTAACCCTAGGTCGTACAAGGCTCATGGGCCCAAGTGGAGGTGATGCAACACCTTTGGGCTTGTAGTTTGACTCGGATTCTGCTGCAACGTCAGATTGTTTCGTCCGTAACTCAATGCTGCGGACGAATTTGAAGGTGAATCCAATTGGGATGGAAATAGCACGAAATCTAGTTTCCAACAAAAAAAGAATCACCCAATTCGGAGTCCATATGAAAAAGTTGTTGGCGTTTTGAGTCGGGTATGTCTGTGCAGTCCGAATCTGAATCCAGAACGTGAGAGACTTGGACTCTATCTTCTGTTGGCCCAAAAGTGACGTGAGAGGACTTTTTGAACACAACCTAAACATCTCCTTTTCCCTTATCTTCATATGTGGATTGTACAAATGTCCCATACACCTGCAATTAGACAAAACACAAAAGTGTGTGAAGTATTTTTGTTCTGGATAACATAAATAGACTATTGAATAGTTTGCATTAGAAATCACCTAACAAATATGCATGTATGCAATATTTTTGGTCGTATCCAAGGTAGTCATGTCCTCATCACCAGAGGGTAATACTCGATGTCAGACCAAAGTAGAGGTTGTACTGGGGTATTGCTCTTCAGAATACAAGTGCTTAAACTTGCATGAGAAATGGTATTTAAAGGAGAACATGGTCGGAACCATGATTGCAAAAGGCCAGAGCACAGATATAATTAATTTAGGATAAGCTTTAATGATAAGATCTACATCGTGTCCATGGGCATGAACACAAAGTTCAAGGTCGACTCCCACTTCTTCAGTGCATAACCTTTCATTCATTGCTCTACTAAAAATGATTTGAGTGCGAAGACCTACCCGGTGAATTAACAGAGGTGTATGAACCTTGAAAATCTTTCGGGTTCACACAGATTAAGGAAGGCATAGGTTCAACCCATCGGGGCATCTTAGAAACATATACCACAAGCTTCGAGAGTAATTATAACCAGTTTGAATGCAGAGCATGGTTTGCCAAATCAGAGAATAGGATTTACCAATGGCATTATGTGTCAAAGAAAGAACTTCTTGAGGTTTTTGTATGCGAAGGACTATGTCGTATGATAATTCAATAAAGTATCTGATGGTCCATAACAGAGCTGATGTGAGCATCGGCACACAACCAAAGGAAGAAACAATGCAAAGGCATTGGATTATAGAGGCAACCGACTAATTCAATGCTCAAATGACAAGGAATTATGATTTCCAAATCAAGGGAACAGAAGCAAACACTCAGATTAAGGACGGGTAAGCTGAATAGACTTAGGGGTACAATGGGCGGCAATTTGTATTTTTGAGAACCAGCTCCTGTTCAAAATGACGTATGAGCCGGAAGGTTGAATTCTAGGATTCGATTGAGGATTGTGAGCAACCACAACATATTGAATCAACGAACTCAAAATGATAATGACAAATCATGCCAGTAAGATTACTAGACTTATGGGATTAACCATAATGTAAGTAAGCAAGAATTTCAAGAGCAGTAGGCTGTTGAGCACTTTCGGAAAGTCGAATGGTATTTGGAAGACTTTTCTAAAACACATGAATAAGTGGGATGAGCGGATACTAGGTAAGTGCAAGGAATTAGCTGTAGGGGTATTCGTGTGGCAAAGAACTTCAAGGCAGTGGCCACAAAGTATTCTTGGAACAATAGAGAGAATTTCAATGTATTTTGTAATAACAAGATCAACTAGGATGAATGTATGAAGGACAAATGTAGGTACTTATCCATAAGGATATATCGGTGGTAGGGAATTGTAAAAGCGATGGTACATAGTCTCGAGAGAACATCGTAGAGTGTCTTCGGAATCTTTTGGTGAAGCAAGCGATCGTTCGGACCGAGGGGCTCTCCGGGAGAAAGTATTTACGAGAACCTAGAGTTAGAGTTAGCAAAATCATTTAACCTGAATAGGAGAGAGATCAAAGTCCCAAAGTATAGACGAGGAGTAAAAGATCCTAATACCACCCAATGGCGACGTGGGCCCGTATGACACACAACCATGTTAGTAAAAGTTTTGCAATGTCTACACTTGATTTCGGCCAAGGAGTGTGGAAGGGGTATTCCTACAAGCAGTCGGCTCGGATACAAACTTGTGACGCCCTCGATTTAATCGTACACTAACCATACACGCAAATGTGTAAGATCAAGATCAAGGACTCATGGGAAGATATCATAACACAACTCTAGACACAGATAAAATAATACAAGCTTTATATTACAAGCCAGGGGCCTCGAAGGCTCGAATACAAATGATCGAAGACACAAGAGTCAGCGGAAGCAACAATATCTGAGTACAGACATAAGTTAAACAAGTTTGCCTTGAGAAGGCTAGCACAAAAGTAGCAACGATTGAAAAGGCAAAGCCTCCTGCCTGGGACCTCGTAACTACTCCTCGAAGATGAAATCCACGTAGAAACTTCCTTGGGATCCTCTGGCTCCTAGACTCCGTCATCTGGTTGTGACATCCGAGAAAAAAGGAAAAGGGGGAAAAGAGGGAGCAAAGCAACCGTGAGTACTCATCTAAAGTACTCGCAAGCAAGGATCTACACTACATATGCATTGGTATCAATGAAATGGGTAGTATCTATGGACTGAACTGTAGAATGCCAGAGTAAGATGGGGATAGCTAGTCCTGTCGAAGGCTACACTTCTGGCCGCCTCCATCTTGAAGCATATAGGAGAGAGTAGCAAGTGTAGCATCAAGTAGCAACACATAGCATAATACTACCCGATGAGCCTCTCCTCGTCGCCCTGTGAGAGAGAGATCACCGGGTTGTATCTAGCACTTGGAAGGGTGTGTTTTATTAAATATCTGGTTCTAGTTTTCATAAGGTTGAGGTACAACTCTGGGTCGTCCTTATACCGAGGGACACGACTATTCGAATAGATAAACTTCCCTGAGGGGGTGCACCACATTACCCAACATACTCGATCCCTCTGGTTGGACACACTTTCCTGGGTCATGCCCGGCCTCGAAAGATCAACACATCGCAGCCCTAGCTAGGCACAACAGAGAGGTTAGCATGTCGGTCTAAATTCTAAGCGCGCAGGGGTCTGGGCCCATCTCCCATTGCGCACCTGCATGTTCCGAGGGCGGCCGGTGATCAGACCTAGCAACCTCCATTACAAAGGAAGTTGCTTTACACGGTCCAACCTGGCGCGCGCCGCACTCAGTCGCTGATGTCAAAAAGGCTTCGGCTGATACCACGACATCGAGTGCCCATAATTGTTGCTGTGTAGTTGGTTAGTGCGCATAGGCCAGTGGACAGACTCAGATCAAATACCAAGATCTCATTAAGCATTTTAATTGAAGTATCCGCGGACGCCGACCATTGCTAGGCCCACCTCTCTCCTAGGTGGTGTCAACCTGCCCTATCGCTCCGCCACAAAGATCCACTTGGAGGGTCGTCGGGAAAAGTTTTCTTTCAGCCCCCAATCCGTGAATCACTCGCGGGTACTCTACGAGCCGACCTGACTTTTGCCACCACATGTATCATATATTAGGTATATAAGTATATACCCGTGATCAACTCCCGAGTGATCACAACCCGGTAGTATAACATGGCAGACGGACAAGAATTGAGGGCCATTGATGGAATGCTAACATCCTATACTAAGCATTTAGGATTGCAGGTAAAGGTAACAACAGTAGTAGCAAAGACAGGCTATGCTGCAGAGCAGGATTAATTGAAAGCAGTAACTTGGTACACTACTCTAATGCAAGCAGTAGAGAGAAGGAATAGGCGACATGGGGTTGATCAAGGGGGGGGCCTGCTTGGCCTCTCTTCAGCCTGGGCTTGGCCCATGGTGAGGCCACCCCTGAGCGCCCTCCCTTTTTTTCTTCCCCTGCTATCGGGCCAGCCAGATTCGGCCCGCTTACTCTTTTTTCCAGATCGGTGAATTTGTCTATTAACCAGGGTTTTGCGGTTTTACAGAAAACCCCTTGCACAACATGCATTTAATAACTCACAAACAGTGCATCTTTTTAAAATAAATTATATATGGAAAGTGCTTAGAATTGCATCTAGATTCATAATCTCCAACTTTCATCCATGTTTGAAATATTTATATGGCTGTTTGTTTAAATTTGCTCAAATGACATGTTAAAATGATTTAATTCATAACTAAATAACCGTAGCTCCAAACTTAACAAAATTTATATGTAAATGGGGTAGAAAAATGCATAGGTCATCATGGTAGCACTACTTTGCATGATTAACAACTCTAAAATATGGTTTAGGTCAGAACAGTACCAAATCTAATATAGGCTCATGAGGATTTCTCCGGAATTGTTGCTTGTTGTTCTGGCCTCATTTAAACTTGCCTAGATAGGTAGTTTTTCATTTGCTTCACCCTTTGCCATGTTAAGAACATTTAATATTGTTGGGTACATAAACGAGAGAGAACTAAATAAGTCATGTGGTGTTTCATCAATATGCAACTTGTTGCATATTGAGCTCCACTTAACTTGTAGTTTTGCTTGTGCACTTTGCCATGCCAAGCCTCATTAAACCGGACATGCATCATACTTGTTTGCGCATCGTGCCATGTTTATGTGATGGTTGTTTACTATGGTGTTTGCTTCTTTCCGGTGTTGCTTCTTCAGGTTAGTTCCGATAACGTCGCGTTGGTGAGGATCCGTTCGACTATGTCCGTTGGTCTTCTTCATGGACTCGTTGTTCTTCCTTGCGGGATCTCAGGCAAGATGACCATACCCTCGAAATCACTTCTATCTTTGCTTGCTAGTTGTTCTCTCTATTGCTATGACGCGATACCTACCACTTGCTATATCATGCCTCCCATATTGCCATGGCAAGCCTCTAACCCACCTTTTCCTAGCAAACCGTTGTTTGGCTATGTTACCGCCTTTGCTCAGCCCCTCTTATACGTTGCTAGTTGCAGGTGAATATTGAAGTTTTTCCTTGTTGGAACATGGATATGTTGGGATATCATTATTATATCTTATTTACATTAATGCATCTATATACTTGGTAAAGGGTGGAAGGCTCGGCCTTATGCCTGGTGTTTTGTTCCACTCTTGCCGCCCTAGTTTCCGTCATACCGGTGTTATGTTCCTTGATTTTGCGTTCCTTACGCGGTTGGGGGAATGGGACCCCCTTGACAGTTCACTTTGAATAAAACTCCTCCAGCAAGGCCCAACTTTGGATATAACATTTGCCAACTAAGCCTTTTTCCCTCGGGTTTCCGGAGCCCGAGGGTCATCTTTATTTTAACCCCCCGGGCCAATGCTCCTCTGAGTGTTGGTCCAAACTAGAGCCCCTTGCAGCGCCACCTCGGGGAAACTTTAGGGTTGGTTTTAGTTGTACGGACTGCTCATCCGGTGTTCCCTGAGAACGAGATATGTGCATCTCCTATCGGGATTTATCGGCACATTCGGGCGGCTTTGCTGGTCTTGTTTTACCATTATCGAAATGTTTTGTAACCGTGATTCCGAGTCTGATCGGGTCTTCCTAGGAGAAGGAATATCCTTCATTGACCATGAGAGCTTGTGATGGGCTAAGTTGGGACACCCCTGCAGGATTTTGAACTTTCGAAAGCCGTGTCCACGGTTATGTGGCAGATGGGAATTTGTTAATATCCGGTTGTAGAGAACTTGACACTTAACTTAATTAAAATGAATCAACCGCGTGTGTAGCCGTGATGGTCTCTTTCCGATGGAGTCCGGGAAGTGAACACGGCTTTGGTGTTATGCTTGGACGTAAGTAGTTTAAGGATCACTTCTTGATCACTTCTAGTTCATGACCATTGTGTTGCTTCTCTTCTCGCTCTTATTTGCGTATGTTAGCCACCATATATGCTAGTACTTGCAGCAGCTCCACCTCACTACCCTTTCCTACCGATAAGCTTAAATAGTCTTGATCTCGCGGGTGTGAGATTGCTGAGTCCTCGTGGTTCACAAATACTTCCAAACAGTTGCAGGTGCCGATGGTACCAGTGTAGATGACACAACTAAGCTCAAGTGGGAGCTCGATGAAGATTGTGTTCATTGTGTTGTTTTGTTTCCAGTTGATCAGTAGTGGTGCCCAGTTGGGACGATCGGGGATCTAGCAATTGGGGTTGTCTTTCTTTATTTTGGTTCCGTAGTCGGGCCTTTGTTTGTACCTTGGATGATGTATGGATTATCTTATGTATTGTGTGAAGTGGCGATTGTAAGCCAACTCTTTATCCCTTTCTTACTCAGTACATGGGATTGTGTGAAGATTACCCCTCTTGCGACAAACCTACCATGCGGCTATGCCTCTATGTCGTGCCCCGACACGTGGGAGATATAGCCGCATCGTGGGTGTTACACATTCGTTCCGGAGGCATTGTATTGTTACTATATTCACCCATCATCTCGTTTTGTCAAAGATCATGTTCTTGTCGTGGTTATCCATTTAACCGGAGTGTCGTGCCCTCTTTTCAAGTTCTTTGTAACACCCACAATGCGGCTATATTTCCCACGTGTCGGGGCACGACTTAGAGGCATAGCCGCATGGTAGGCATGTCGCAAGAGGGGTAATCTTTACACATCCCATGTACTGAATAAGAAAGGGATAAGGAGTCGGCTTACAATCGCCACTTCACACAAATACAAGTGTGATGCCCCCGATTTAATCGTACACTAATCATACACGCAAACATGTACGATCAAGATCAGGGACTCACGGGAATATATCACAACACAACTCTACAAAAAAATAAGTCATACAAGCATCATATTACAAGCCAGGGGCCTCGAGGGCTCGAACACAAGAGCTCGATCATAGACGAGTCAGCGGAAGCAACAATATCTGAGTACAGACATAAGTTAAACAAGTTTGCCTTAAGAAGGCTAGCACAAACTGGGATACAGATCAAAAGAGGCGCAGGCCTCATGCCTAGGATCCTCCTAAACTACTCCTGGTCATCGTCAGCGGGCTACACGTAGTAATAGGCACCTCCCGAGTAGTAGTAGTCGTCATCGACAGTGGCATCTGGCTCCTGGGCTCCATCGTCTGGTTGCAGCAATCGGATATAGGAAAGGGGAAAAAGGGGAAGAAAAGCAACCGTGAGTACTCATCCAAAGTACTCGCAAGCAAGGAGCTACACTACATATGTATGCATTGGTATCAAATGGAATAAGGGTATCATATGTGGACTGAACTATAGAATGCCAGAATAATAGGGGGATAGCTAGTCCTTTCGAAGACTACGCTTCTGGTAACCTCCATCTTGCAGCAGGAGAAGAGAGTAGATGGTAAGTTCACCAAGTAGCATCGTGTAGCATAATCCTAACCGACGATCCTCCCCTCGTCGCCCTGTGAGAGAGCGATCACCGGTTGTATCTGGCACTTGGAAGGGTGTGTTTTATTAAGTATCCGGTTCTAGTTGTTATAAGGTCAAGGTACAACTCCAAGTCGTCCTGTTACCGAAGATCACGGCTATTCGAATAGATTAACTTCCCTGCAGGGGTGCACCACATCACCCAACACGCTCGATCCCATTTGGTCGGACACACTTTTCTGAGTCATGCCCGGCCTCGGAAGATCAACACGTCGCAGCCCTACCTAGGCACAACAGAGAAGTCAGCACGCCAGTCTAAATCCTATGGCACAGGGGTCTGGGCCCATCGCCCATTGCACACCTGCACGTTGCGTACGCGGCCGGAGAGCAGACCTAGGAACCTCCATTACAAAGGAAGTTGCGTTACACGGTCCAACCCCGCGCGCGCCGCTCAGTCGCTGACGTCACGAAGGCTTCGGTTGTTACCACGACGTCGAGTGCCCATAACTGTCTCTGCGTAGATGGTTAGTGCGTATAGGCCAGTAGCCAGACTCAGATCAAATACCAAGATCTCGTTAAGCGTGTTAAGTATTTGCGAACACCGACCAGGGACAGGCCCACCTCTCTCCTAAGTGGTCTCAACCTGCCCTGTCGCTTCGCCTCAAAGTAACAGTCGGGGGCCATCGGGAACTCAGGCCCACCACTACCTGGATGGAGCCACCTGCCCTTTCAGCCCCATCTCCAAACAGTATCACCAGTAATGTAACAGTGTAAAGTATATAGCATATGCCCGTGATCATCTCCCGAAGTGATCACGGCCCAGTAGTATAGCATGGCAGACGGACAAGAATGTAGGGCCACTGATGGTAAACTAGCATCCTATACTAAGCATTTAGGATTGCAGGTGAAGGTAACAGCAGTAGTAGCAACGACAGGCTATGCATCAGGATAGGATAACGGAAAGCAGTAACATGCTACACTACTCTAATGCAAGCAGTGTAGAGGAGAGTAGGCGATATCTGGTGATCAGGGGAGGGGGGGCTTTCCTGGTTGCTCTGGCAAGAGAGAGGGGTCGTCAAAACCGTAGTCGAATTGGGGGTCACCGGCAGCCTCGGGGTGTCTACCGGACAGAAGTAATGGAGGGCGAACACAATAAATAACAGAGCAAACAAAGTAACACAAAACGTAATGTGGCAATGCACGGTGCTAGAGGTGACCTAACACAGTACTAGGTGATACCGGTGAAGAGGGAAACATCCGGCAAAATATCCCCGGTGTTTCCCATTTTTGGACAGATGAATCGAAGGGAAAAGTTCCATGTTCATCATGCTTGAGGTGTGTGGTAGGCAAATGAGTGGCATATTTGGATTCGTCTAATTTTTCTGATCATATTTCATATATAAATTATTCCGATCCGAGTTATGGATTATTTTCTATGGATTTTCAAAGTTTATTCAATTTTCTGAAATTTCTGCATTTATTTAATCAGATTGACCAAGTCAATTTGACTGGTCAAAAGGGGAGATGGTGGCCCACATGTCATAGGCTATACCTAAACAAATAACTAAAACTAGCTTAAATAAATGCGGGTCCACATGTAATAGGCTTAAACTAATTAATTAACCAACTAATCTAAACTAAATTAGTTTAGACCTAATTATACTAGGCCGGCCACACACGGCTGTGGCACAGCCCACGCGCACACAGCGCACACACACAAAGCTAGGGAGAAACTCTATTCCTTTTAACACAAGATAGAATTTTGTGATTTTTGTAGGATTTAATCCATGCATTATCTGAAGCAAGTCCAATGGAACAAAATGAAGCTTGTTACGTCTACTTTTCGTTCATATAACTTTTACCGATGTTAGGATTTGTCTTATCACTGTTTAGTGGCAGTATAGAAGGCTAGTCATTGTAGAAATACAAAAGGTAGCTACTGCTATAGTAACTGAATCTTACTGTAGCAGTGTAGCATAGCAGCAGGAGCAGCAAAGCAGCAGCGAAGCAAGCGGCATGCATACGACCACGCGTGCTGGGCGCAAGGCAGGACGGTGAGACCAGGGGGAGGGCGAGGGGAGTGGGCGCGCTGGTCGCGGCGACGGCGAGCGCACGGCAGCGCTGCAGGCGGGCGGGCAAGCAGCGCGTGTGTGCGCGTGATGTAGGGCAGTAGCAGCGATGGCGGGCAGCAGGTAGCAGAGAAGAAGCAATCGCAACGCAGTAACAACAGGCAGCCAAGAGCAGCAGCAAAGAGCATCAGCAGCGGGCGTGCAGGTTACAGGGGGGCTACGGCTGCGGTGAGCCCGAGTTCGCGCAGCGGAGCAGCCGGGGGGAGCTCGCGCGGCTAGGCGCGCGTGAAGCATAGTCAGGGCGGCGAGCGCGCGCAGGCGGGCGGCACAGCGGCCAGTGGCAAGCAGCAGGAAGAACGGCGAGGCGACGGGCGGACGCGTGGCCATGGGCGGTAGGGTAGCGGGCGTGGATGTGTTGGTGCTCGGGGTAGTGCGAGGCCAAGGAGGGGGTGGTGCGGGGCGCGGCCCGACGCGAGGTGACCGCGACGCGCGTGGAGGCAGGATGCGGACGGTCGTGACGACAGTGAGCATGGCGGCAGCGAGTTTCTGCCACGGTGGATCAAGAGGGAGTACGCGAACGAGCACGGAGTGAGGGGGAATGGAAGAGAGGCTCACCGCGAGCCCGTAGTTGTGCAAAGCGTGCTCGAGGGAGGCTCAGTGTGGCCGGAATTCGATGGAGGCGACAACTCCTTGAGGTTGAAGATGACCTCGTCCCGCACGAAGGAGAGGCGCCTGGCTCGAGACCGTTGGTGCAGGCGACGTAGGGGAGTAGGACGGAGCTGGCAGGAACTGCGGATGGATGCGGGGGCGTCGGTGGCCGTGGTGGAGCGCGGTGGCTGACGACAATGGCTGCGGGTGCGGACGGATCTGAGCGAGGGAGACGAGGGAGAGAGTGGGGGAGGAGCGAGAGGCCGATGCGGGAGAAATATCTGGAGGGGGGCCTCGGTGGAGGCCTTATCCTCTCCGAGCGTCACCGACGAGGTGGTCAGGGGCAGCCATGCCCCTGTAGCGACCTGAGACCGATGAACAGGGAGGTGGGGAGAGCGACCGGGGGCTTCGTGCCTAGTTGGGCCGGCCCAGGGGAGGGGTTTTCTTTTGTATTAGCTATTTTGTTTTTGTTTTATTTATTTCCTCTTTTCTGTTTTCTTTTATTGTTTTATTTTTAGTTTCTCTCTTATTTTAGTTTTACAAATTATAAAAGTAGCCCCTAAACTTGTGTTAATAAATATGCTATGACCCCAAACATTTTGGCACCTTAAATAAAGTATACTTCATTTATTATTATTTTAAATGCATTTTAAATAATTGTTTTATCGTTGTTATAATTAATTTAGTGCATTGGAACATTTTATAATTAGATGATTTCTCAACCAATATTACTTCCGATTTATTTGCCACGTTTCGAACACTTTAGTTTTCACTTTTGAAAACTTTAATTGTTTGACTTGATTTTAAATTTGAATTTTGACGGGATTTGGAATTATCGCAAGATTAACAACAGTAATCGTGGTGACGTGGCATCATAAGTGAAGGGTTACTGTAGTTTGAATATCCAGGCGTCACAATTCTCCTCCACTACAAGAAATCTCGTCCCGAGATTTAAGAGGTGTGTAAGGGGGAAAGATCTGGTTACGAAATTCTATCGAATCTTCTCGATCTTGGTTGCTCTTCTCGAAGAGGTCGATCCATTACGTGGATGTATTCATTACTCTGCTTCAGGTCAACATGATGAAGTCATCATCCTTTTCTTCGAGAACTCCAATGTACTTACGAATAGTTAAGGGGCAACTTGGCTACGTCAGGATGCTTATGAGGGAAACAATCTGGGGGTTAACCCATGAATGAGCATAAGACTAACTCTCGAGTTGAACATATAAAATACGTCGAGAGTAAGGTACAATTAGAGGGTCCAAGCGGATAAGTAGCTGCTCAAAGTCTGAACCATAGTGAGAAAGGGTTCAGAGCAGCGAGAGTAAGTATTGCGTCTGATACCAGAATGGAGCACTAGGAAGGTGGCTCACGAATTACCTACGAAACCAAGAGCAAGGGATAACTTTGTTAACAAGGCATACAGGAGAGTCAGGTTTCGATCCTGTGGAACTGTGGGTTATGGGCCCACCATGTGGTTAAAAGTAGGAAGGTCGGCGACATCTTGCACGATCATGTAAGCAAGGCATGCATGTCAGAGGATAGTCTGTCGGTCATGTCGGCAACACATCGGTACCAAGGGCGAGGGACGGAGAGAACCATTTTCCTGCTCATTGAACGAGGTGGACCAGTAGGCAAGATTCTCATCCATCGGTGGTTACCGGAATGCCATCAACAAAAGTAACAGGGTCTTTCTATTAGAGTGGTACAACGAGGTGTTTACATAAGGAGGGATATATTACTGCTTATACAATATAGATCACAAGAAGGTTTAAACAAACCAATGGAAAGGAAAAGTGATTATCAGGTTTAAACAGAACAATGGAAAGGAAAATGTGTTTAAACACATATTTCAAGGGTATATTCTTCCCAAGGACAAGCAGAACATAGTATCCATGACAGGATATAATGTAGAAAACTCTTTAGGTAGGGGAGAGAATTTTCATGACATTACCCGTACAAGGTGTTTGGATAATTGAGCAGGAAACATTTAACATTAGGCTTTCAATGTTCTTGTTGAAAATTGGAGTACCATATATATGCTTCGAGATAGCATTGACATGGTCTTCAGGCAAAGGTCAGACTTTGGAAACACAAAGGATCCATCAGGAATAACTTGTAGAATAAGTCTTACAATTTCCTCATGGAAGAATGGATAACCTTGCTGAAAAGGAATCTATAACCATAGGGCCTCCGGCCGGGTGGGCTAAGAACGACATCCTTGATATAAAAGATGGTAATACTCCAAGGTAAAGAAGAACAAATGTTGGATAGCAAGGAACTCAAGGTATAACACAGAACACGAACAAGTTTGTGTTGGAGGGAAGGCAATAAAGTTGTCGATGATAACACAATTCATCGAGGGGCAAGGATGGTATTTCTCATCATGAATTCAATTGATATCCTGGAAGAACTCAAAATGTTGATGATGATCATGAAATTTTTTTGTCGAGAGGTTTCATGAAGATGTAATCGGTCGGTGATGACATCAAGTCAAAGGAATGATGAAGCGAAAGGTTGTTATTGGAACCATGGGTATGACACAAACTTGAAATCAAGTTTGCTGTTCGAGGAGAATTGATTTGACGAGGAAGATCGACGTAAGCTTAGCTCATCATCGAAAATTTGTGCTCCGGGAAGAAGGACCGGGTAGCACAGTTAGGAGCAGCACGATAAGGATATAGCTAATCAAGAAAGGAATGACTTGAAGGATTATTAAACTCATACGCAACAAAAATATTTAGGGTTATTGAATCGGAGTGCGGACTCAATTCACTATTCGGTGTTCTCCATTGACGACAACCCAGAACCTAGGAATAATTGGATCCGGTGAGTGATAATAGTTGATGAAAAACCCATAAGAAGTTATGATGTCCCATGATATTATCGAGGTACCATGGTGTAATACTCGACGGAAGATTGAAGTACAGGTTGGACTGGTGTATTGATCCACAGAAGACAAGTGCTTAAACTTGCCCGTGAAATGGGGTCAAAGAAGAACATATGGTCGAAACCACGATTGCAAAAGGCCGGATCCCAGATATAAGAACTTATACCAAGGGAAAAATTTAATTTAAGAGAAGCTTTAATGATAAGATCTACATCGTGTCCATGGGCATGAACACAAAGTTCAAGGTCGACTCCCACTTCTTCAATGCATAACATTTCATTCACTGCTCTAGATAAAAATGATTTCAGTGTCAAAACCTACCTGATGAATTACCAGAGGAGTATGACCCATGAAAACTTTTGGGTTCACACAGATTAAGAAAAGCATAGGTTCAACCCGTCAGGGTATCGTGGAATCATATACCACAAGCTTCATTCATAAATACCACCAGCTCGAAAACAGAGCATGGTTGAGAAAAACAGAGGATAAAATTCACCAAAAGCATTATGTATCCGAGGAAAGGCTCACAAGGTTATTGAATAAGGAGGATACTATCGAATAATAATCCAATAAAGGATCTGACGGTCCATAGCGGAGTTGATGTGAGCATCGGCACACAATCAGTTGAAGAAAGGATGCAAGGGCATCAGATTATAGAACACCTGAATGATTCGATGCTTAGTTATCAAAGAAATTATGATTCCCAAATAGAAGGATCAGAAGCAGACGCTTTGATCAAGGGTGGATAAGTTCAATAGACCTAAGGGTACAATTGACGGCAACAGATTGGTCGAGAACAAGCTCATGTTCAAAAATGACGTCTGAGCCAGAAAGATAATTTAAAAGGATCAACTGATAATAGCGTGCATTCGCACTCATGTTGAATCAATAGGATCAAAATTTACGGTGTCTAAGGATACTAACGAATATTGCCAGACATATGGAAAGCATCCATAATGCAAGCAAACAAGTATTGCAGAGCAATAAGCTACTAAGGATCCTTGGAGGATCAAATAGTATTTCGAAGACCATTGTGAAACACATGAACAACTGGGGGGTGAGCGGATACTCAATAAGTGCGAGAATTATCCATAGGGGTATTCAGGTGACAAAGAACAGCAAGGCAGTAAGCTCAAAGGATTATCGAAACAATGTCAAATATTTTGGGGTATCTTGTAATAACAAAACCAACTGGGGATGAATGTAAGAATAATAACTGCAAATAGTTATCCATAAGGGTTGACGGTGGAAGGGGAATTGCAAACACGATGAACACAAGTTCTCGGGTTAACAGCGGAGAGTATCTTCAGGGTCTTCACGTACAGCAGACGGTCATCAGTAATAAGGGGCTCTCCAGGTGAAAGTGATAACGAGATCCTAATGTTAGATTTAGCAAAATTCCTTTAACCCGAATAGAAGAGAGTTTAGAGTCCCAGAGTAAGGATCGAGGAGTAAAAGATCCTAATACCACCTAGATGGCGACGTGGGCCCGTAAGGCACACAACCATGTTAGTAAAAGTTTTTGAAATGTCAAGACTCAACTTCGGCCAAGGAGTGTGAAAGGGGGATTCCTATAGGCAGTCGGCTCTGATACCAACTTGTGAAGCCCCCGATTTAATCGTACACTAATCATACACGCAAACGTGTATGATCAAGATCAGGGACTCACGGGAAGATATCACAACACAACTCTACAAATAAAATAAGTCATACAAGCATCATATTACAAGCCAGGGGCCTCGAGGGCTCGAATACAAGAGCTCGATCATAGACGAGTCAGCGGAAGCAACAATATCTGAGTACAGACATAAGTTAAACAAGTTTGCCTTAAGAAGGCTAGCACAAACTGGGATACAGATCAAAAGAGGCGCATGCCTCGTGCCTAGGATCCTCCTAAACTACTCCTGGTCATCGTCAGCGGGCTACACGTAGTAATAGGCACCTCCCGAGTAGTAGTAGTCGTCATCGACAGTGGCATCTGGCTCCTGGGCTCCATCGTCTGGTTGCAGCAATCGGATATAGGAAAGGGGAAAAAGGGGAAGAAAAGCAACCGTGAGTACTCATCCAAAGTACTCGCAAGCAAGGAGCTACACTATATATGTATGCATTGGTATCAAATGGAATAAGGGTATCATATGTGTGCTGAACTGCAGAATGCCGGAATAATAGGGGGATAGCTAGTCCTTTCGAAGACTACGCTTCTGGTAACCTCCATCTTGCAGAAGGAGAAGAGAGTAGATGGTAAGTTCACCAAGTAGCATCGTGTAGCATAATCCTAACCGACGATACTCCCCTCGTCGCCCTGTGAGAGAGTTATCACCGGTTGTATCTGGCACTTGGAAGGGTGTGTTTTATTAAGTATCCGGTTCTAGTTGTCATAAGGTCAAGGTACAACTCCAAGTCGTCCTGTTACCGAAGATCACGGCTATTCGAATAGATTAACTTCCCTGCAGGGGTGCACCACATAACCCAACACGCTCGATCCCATTTGGCCGGACACACTTTTCTGGGTCATGCCCGGCCTCGGAAGATCAACACGTCGCAGCCCTACCTAGGCACAACAGAGAGGTCAGCACGCCGGTCTAAATACTATGGCGCAGGGGTCTGGGCCCATCGCCCATTGCACACCTGCACGTTGCGTACGCGGCCGGAGAGCAGACCTAGCAACCTCCATTACAAAGGAAGTTGCGTTACACGGTCCAACCCAGCGCGCGCCGCTCAGTCGTTGACGTCACAAAGGCTTCGGCTGATACCACGACGTCGAGTGCCCATAACTGTCCCCGCGTAGATGGTTAGTGCGTATAGGCCAGTAGCCAGACTCAGATCAAATACCAAGATCTCGTTAAGCGTGTTAAGTATTCGCGAATGCCGACGAGGGACAGGCCCACCTCTCTCCTAGGTGGTCTCAACCTGCCCAGTCGCTTCGCCTCAAAGTAACAGTCGGGGGCCGTCGGGAACTCAGGCCCACCACTACCTGGATGGAGCCACCTGCCCCTTCAGCCCCCATCTCCAAACAGTATCACCAGTAATGTAACAGTGTAAAGTATATAGCATATGCCCATGATCACCTCCCGAAGTGATCACGGCCCAGTAGTATAGCATGGCAGACGGACAAGAATGTAGGGCCACTGATGGTAAACTAGCATCCTATACTAAGCATTTAGGATTGCAGGTAAAGGTAACAATAGTAGTAGCAAGGACAGGCTATGTATCAGGATAGGATAACGGAAAGCAGTAACATGCTACACTACTCTAATGCAAGTAGTATAGAGGAGAGTAGGCGATATCTGGTGATCAGGGGGGGGGGGCTTGCCTGGTTGCTCTGGCAAGAGAGAGGGGTCTTCAACACCGTAGTCGAACTGGGGGTCACCGGCAGCCTCGGGGTGTCTACCGGAAAGAAGTAATGGAGGGCGAACACAATAAATAACAGAGCAAACAAAGTAACACAAAACGTAATGTGGCAATGCGCGGTGCTAGAGCTGACCTAACATAGTACTAGGTGATACCGGTGAAGGGGGAAACATCCGGGAAAATATCCCCGGTGTTTCGCATTTTTGGACAGATGAATCGAAGGGAAAAGTTCCATGTTCATCATGCTTGAGGTGTGTGGTAGGCAAATGAGTGGCATATTTGGATTCGTCTAACTTTTCTGATCATCTTTCATATATAAATTATTCCGATCCGAGTTACAGATTATTTTCTATGGATTTTCAAAGTTTATTCAATTTTCTGAAATTTTTGCATTTATTTAATCAGATTGACCAAGTCAATTTGACTGGTCAAAAGGGAAGATGGTGGCCCACATGTCATAAGCTATACCTAAACAAATAACTAAAACTAGCTTAAATAAATGCAGGTCCACATGTAATAGGCTTAAACTAATTAATTAACCAACTAATCTAAACTAAATTAGTTTAGACCTAATTATACTAGGCCGGCCACACACGGCTATGGCACAGCCCACGCGCACACAGCGCACACACATAAAGCCAGGGAGTAACTCTATTCCTTTTAACACAAGATAGAATTTTGTAATTTTTGTAGGATTTAATCCATGCTTTATCTGAAGCAGGTCCAATGGAACAAAATGAAGCTTGTTATGTCTACTTTCCATTCATATAATTTTTACCCATGTTAGGATTTGTCTTATCGCTGTTTAGTGGCAGTTTAGAAGGCTAGTCATTGTAGAAATACAAAAGCTAGCTACTGCTACAGTAACTGAATGTTACTGTAGCAGTGTAGCATAGCAGCAGGAGCAGCAAAGCAGCAGCGAAGCAAGCGGCATGCATACGGCCACGCGTGCTGGGCGCAAGGCGGGACGGTGAGACCAGGGGCAGGGCGAGGGGAGCGGGCGCGCCGGTCGCGGCGACGGCGAGCGCACGGCGGCGTTGCAGGCGGGCGGGCAAGCAGCGCGTGTGTGCGCGTGATGTAGGGCAGTAGCAGCAATGGCGGGCAGCAGGTAGCAGAGAACAAGCAATCGCAACGAAGTAACAACAGGCAGCCAAGAGCAGCAGCAAAGAGCGTCAGCAGCGGGCGTGCAGGTTACAGGGGGGCTACGGCTGCGGTGAGCCCGAGCTCGGGCAGCGGAGCAGCCGGGCGGAGCTCGCGTGGCTGGGCGCGCGTGAGGTGTAGTCAGGGCGGCGAGCGTGCGCAGGCGGGCAGCACAGCGGCCAGTGGCAAGCAGCAGGAAGAACGGCGAGGCGACGGGCGGACGCGTGGCCATGGGCGGTAGGGTAGCGGGCGTGGATGTGTTGGTGCTCGGGGAAGTGCGAGGCCAAGGAGGGGGTGGTGCGGGGCGCGGCCCGACGCGAGGTGACCGCGACGCGCGTGGAGGCAGGATGCGGACGGTCGTGATGATAGTGAGCATGGCGGCGGCGAGTTTCTGCCATGGTGGATCGAGAGATGGAGTACGCGAACGAGCACGGAGTGAGGGGGAATGGAAGAGAGGCTCACTGCGAGCCCGTGGTTGTGCAAAGCGTGCTCGAGGGAGGCTCGGTGTGGCCGGAATTGGATGGCGGCGGCGACTCCTTGAGGTTGAAGACGACCTCGTCCTGCACGAAGGAGAGGCACCCGGCTCGAGACCGTTGGCGCAGGCGACGTACGGGAGCAGGACGGAGCTGGCAGGAACTGCGGATGGATGCGGGGGCGTCGGTGCCCGTGGTGGAGCACGGTGGCTGACGACGATGGCTGCGGGTGTGGACGGATCTGGGCGAGGGAGACGAGGGAGAGAGTGGGGGAGGAGCGAGAGGCGGATGCGGGAGAAATATCTGGAGGGGGGCCTCGGTGGAGGCCTTATCTTCTCCGAGCGTCGCCGACGAGGTGGTCGGGGGCAGCCATGCCCGTGTAGCGACCTGAGACCGATGAATAGGGAGGTGGGGAAAGCGACCGGGGGCTTCGTGCCCAGTTGGGCCGGCCCAGGGGAGGGGTTTTCTTTTGTATTAGCTATTTTATTTTTGTTTTATTTATTTCCTCTTTTTTGTTTTCTTTTATTGTTTTATTTTTAGTTTCTCTCTTATTTTAGTTTTACAAATTATAAAAGTAGCCCCTAAACTAGTGTTAATAAATATGCTATGACCCCAAACATTTTGGCATCTTAAATAAAGTATACTTCATTTATTATTATTTTAAATGCATTTTAAATAATTGTTTTATCGTTGTTATAATTAATTTAGTGCATTGGAACATTTTATAAATAGATGATTTCTCAACCAATATTACTTCCAATTTATTTGCCACGTTTCGAACACTTTAGTTTTCACTTTTGAAAACTTTAATTGTTTGACTTGATTTTAAATTTGAATTTTGACGGTATTTGGAATCATCGCAAGATTAACAACAGTAATCATGGTGATGTGGCATCATTAATGAAGGGTTACTGTAGTTTGAATATTCGGGCGTCACAACAAGTTAAACATACATCATCTAGAGCACAATCAAGGTCCAACTACAGAACCAAACTAAAAGAAGACAACCCCAAATGCTAGATCCCCGATCGCCCCAACTGGGCCCCACTACTGATCAACATGAAACGAAACAACACAACGAGCACGATCTTCATCGAGCTCCCACTTGAGCTCAGTTGCGTCACCTGCACTGGTATCATCGGTACCTGCAACTGTTTGGAAGTATCTGTGAGTCACGAGGAATCAGCAATCTCTCACCCGCGAGATCAAGACTATTTAAGCTTATGGGTAGGAAAAAGGTAGCGAGGTGGAGCTGCAGCAAGCACTAGCATATATGGTGGCTAACATACGCAAAAGAGAGTGAGAATAGAAGCAACATGACGGTCGTGAACTAGAAGTGATCAATAAGTGATCCTGAAACTACTTACGTTCAAGCATAACGCAAGAACCGTGTTCACTTCCCGGACTCCACCGGAAAGAGACCATCACGACTACACACGCGGTTGATTCATTTTAATTAAGTTAATTGCCAAGTTCTCTACAACCGGACATTAACAAATTCCCATCTGCCACAGAACCGCGAGCACGGCTCTCGAAAGTTTATACCCTGCAGGGGTGTCCCAAATTAGCCCATCACAAGCTCTCACGGTCAACGAAGGATATTCCTTCTCCTGAGAAGACCAGATCAGTCTCGGAATCCCAGTTACAAGACATTTCGACAATGGTAAAACAAGACCAGCAAGACCGCCCGATGCGCTGACATCCCGATAGGAGCTGCACATATCTCATTCTCAGGGCAACACCGGATGAGACATCCTACGAGTAAAACCAAACCTCAAGTTTCCCCAAGGTGGCCCCGCAGTCTACTCAGTTCGGACTAACACTTAGACAAGCACTGGCCCGGGGGGTTAAAATAAAGATGACCCTTGGTTTGGCCGACCCAAGGGAGGGGTAATAGGTTGTTAGGCAAATGTAAAACCAAGGTTGGGCCTTGCTGGAGGAGTTTTATTCAAAGCAAACTGTCAAGGGGTTCCCATAACACCCAACCACATAAGGAACGCAAAATCAAGGAACATAACACCAGTATGACGGAAACTAGGGCGGCAAGAGTGGAACAAAACACCAGGCATAAGACCGAGCCTTCCACCCTTTACCAAGTATATAGATGCATTAATTAAAATAAGAGATATTGTGATATCCTGATACGTCTCCAATGTATCTATAATTTTTGATTGCTCCATGCTATATTATCTACTTATTTGGACTATATTGGGCTTTATTTTCCATTTTTATATTATTTTTGGGACTAACCAATTAACCGGAGCCCAACCCAGAATTGTTGTTTTTTTGCCTATTTCAGTATTTCGGAGAAACAGAATATCAAACGGAGTCCAAACGGAATAAAACCTTCGGGAACGTGATTTTCTCACCGAACATGATCGAGCAGACTTGGACCCTACTCCAAGGAGCCAAAGAGGCGGTCACGAGGGTGGGGGGCGCACCCACCCCCTAGGGCGCGCCCCCTGCCTCATGGGCCCCTCGGTGCTCCACCGACGTAATCCTTCCTCCTATATATACCTACGTACCCCCAAGCAATGAGAACAGGAGCCAAAACCCTAATTCCACCGCCGCAACTTTCTGTATCCACGAGATCCCATCTTGGGGCCTATTCCGGAGCTCCGCTGGAGAGGGCCGTCATCACGGAGGGCTTCTACATAATCATAGCCCCTCCAATGAAGTGTGAGTAGTTTACCTCAGACCTTCGGGTCCATAGTTAGTAGCTAGATGGCTTCGTCTCTCTTTTTGGATCTCAATACAAAGTTCTCCCCCTCTCTCGTTGAGATCTATTCGAGGTAATCTTCTTTTTGTGGTGTGTTTGTTGAGGCCGATGAATTGTGGCTTTATGATCAAGCCTATCTATGAATAATATTTGAATCTTCTCTGAATTCTTTTATGTATGATTAGTTATCTTTGCAAGTCTCTTCGAATTATCAGTTTGGTTTGGCCTACTAGATTGGTGTTTCTTGCCATGGGAGAAGTGCTTAGCTTTGGGTCCGATCTTGCGGTGTCCTTTCCCAGTGACAGAAGGGGCAGAAAGGCACGTATTGCATCGTTGCCATCGAGGATAACAAGATGGGGTTTATTTCATATTGCATGAATTTATCTCTCTATATCATGTCATCTTGCTTAAAGCATTACTTTGTTTTCAACTTAATACTCTAGATGCATGCTGGATAGCGGTCGATGAGTGGAGTAATAGTAGTAGATGCAGAATCGTTTCGGTCTACTTGTCACAGACGTGATGCCTATATACATGATCATGCCTAGATATTCTCATAACTATGCTAAATTCTGTCAATTGCTCAACAGTAATTTGTTCACCCACCGTAGAATACTTATGCTCTTGAGAGAAGCCACTAGTGAAACCTATGGCCCCTGGGTCTATTCTCATCATATCAATCTCCATCACTTTAATCTTGTTTTGCTTTTTTACTTTGCCTTTTACTTTTCACTTTGCATCTCTATACCAAAAATACCAAAAATATTATATCTATCAAATCTCACTCTCGTAAGTGACCGTGAAGGGATTGGCAACCCCTAATCGTGTTGGTTGCGAGTAGCCATCATTTTGTGCAGGTACGAGGGACTTGAGCGTGGCCTCCTACTGGATTGCTACCTTGGTTCTCAAAAACTGAGGGAAATACTTACGCTACTCTACTGCATCATCCCTTCCTCTTCGGGGAAATCCAACGCAAGCTCAAGAGGTAGCAAAAAGAATTTCTGGCGCCGTTGCCGGGGAGTCTACGCAAAAAGTCAACATACCAAGTACCCATCACAATCCCTATCTCTCGCATTACATTAGTTGCCATTTGCCTCTCGTTTTCCTCTCCCCCACTTCACCCATGATGTTTTATTCTCCATCTCCTTCTCCTTCCCTTTCTCCGTTTGCCTTTTTTCTCGCTAGCCTTTTTTGTTTGCCCGTGTGTTGGATTGCTTGTTTGTCGCGATGGCTCAAGATACTACCAAATTATGTGACTTCACCAATACCAATAATAATGATTTCTTTAGCACTTCGATTGCTCCTCTTGCCAATACTGAATCTTGTGAAATCAATACTGCTTTGTTGAATCTTGTTATGAAATATCAATTCGCCGGCCTTCCTAGTGAAGATGCCGGTACTCATCTGAATAGCTTCGTTGATTTATGTGATATGCAAAAGAAAAAAGATGTCGATAATGATGTCATTAAATTGAAGCTATTTCCTTTTTTGCTTAGAGATCGTGCTAAAGCTTGGTTCTCGTCTTTGCCTAAAAATAGTATTGATTCTTGGAACAAGTGCAAAGATGCTTTTATCTCTAAGTATTTCCCTCCCGCTAAGATCATCTCTCTTAGAAATGATATTATGAACTTTAAGCAACTTGATCATGAACATGTTTCACAAGCTTGGGAGAGAATGAAATTAATGATACGTAATTGCCCTACTCATGGTTTGAATTTGTGGATGATTATACAAAATTTTTATGCCGGATTGAATTTTGCTTCTAGAAATCTTTTAGATTCGGCCGCGGGAGGCACTTTTATGGAGATCACTTTAGGAGATGCTACTAAACTCCTAGATAATATTATGGTTAATTATTCTCAATGGCATACTGAAAGATCTTCGAATAAAAAAGTGCATGCGATAGAAGAAATCAATGTTTTGAGTGGAAAGATGGATGAACTTATGAAATTATTTGCTACTAAGAGTGTTTCTTCTGATCCTAATGATATGCCTTTGTCTACTTTGATTGAGAATAACAATGAATCTATGGATGTGAATTTTGTTGGTAGGAATAATTTTGGTAACAACGCTTATAGAGGGAATTTTAATCCTAGGCCATATCCTAGTAATTCTTCTAATAATTATGGGAATTCCTACAACAACTCTTATGGAAATTATAATAATATTCCCTCTGAATTTGATAATAGTGTTAAAGAGTTTATGAATTCACAAAAGAATTTTAATGCTTTGCTTGAAGAGAAATTGCTTAAAGTTGATGATTTGGCTAGGAACGTTGATAGAATTTCTCTTGAGGTTGATTCTTTAAAGCTTAGATCTATTCCTCCTAAGCATGATATCAATGAGTCTCTCAAAGCCATGAGAATTTCCATTGATGAGTGCAAGGAAAGAACCGCTAGGATGCGGGCTTCCAAAGATGCCTTTATTAAAGCGTGTTCTTCCAATTCCTATGAAAATCAAGATGAAGATCTAAAAGTTATTGATGTGTCTCCTATTAAATGTTTGTTTTGCAATATGAATCTTGATGAAACTGAATATGATCTTCCTTTACCTAGAAGGCGTTCTAAAAATTCGGAGTATTAGATCTTTATGATGAAATCGATGAAAGTGGGATTGAAAGAAATAAAAATCTAGATGTTGCTAAACCAACTATATTGGATTTCTAGAATTTAATTATGAGAGTTGCTCTTTAATTGATTGTATTTCCTTTTTGCAATCCATGCTAAATTCTCCACATGCTTATAGTCAAAAGAAAGCCTTCACGAACATATTGTTGATGCCTTGATGCAATCTTATGAAGAAAAACTTGAGTTGAAAGTTCCTATTCCTAGAAAACTCTATGATGAGTGGGAACCAACTAATAAAATTAAAATTAAAGATCATGAGTTTTATGCTTTGTGTGATTTGAGTGCTAGTGTCTCCACTATCCCCAAAACTTTGTGTGATTTGCTAGATTTCCGCAATTTTGATGATTGCTCTCTAAACTTGCATCTTGCGGATTCTACTATTAAGAAACCTATGGGAAGGATTAATGATGTTCTTATTGTTGCAAATAGAAATTATGTGCCCGTAGATTTCATTGTTCTTGATATAGATTGCAATCCTTCTTGCCCTATTATTCTTGGTAGACCTTTCCTTAGAATGGTTGGTACGATTATTGATATGAAGGAAGGGAATATTAGATTTCAATTTCCATTAAAAAAGGGCATGGAACACTTTCCAAGAAATAAAATAAAATTGCCATATGAAACTATCATGAGAGTCACTTATGGATTGCCTACCTAAGATGGCAATACCTAGATCTATCCTCGCTCTTATGCCTAGCTAGGGGCGTTAAATGATAGCGCTTGTTGGGAGGCAGCCCAATTTTATTTTTATTCCTTGCTTTTTGCACCTGTTTAGTAATAAATAAATTATTTAGCCTCTGTTTTGGTTGTGTTTTTTGTGTTTAATTAGTGTTTGTGCCAAGTAGAACCGTTTGGAAGACTTGGCGAAAGTCTTGTTGAACTTGCTGTAAAAAACAGAAACTTTAGAACTCACGAGAACTGCTGTCATTTTTATTTGGCGAGTGATATTTAGTTAATTCTTTTTGCACATGAATAATAGATAAATTCCTCATGTCCAGAAATTTATTTTAGAACTTTTGGGGTTCCAGATATTGCGGTAGCTACATATTACTACAGACTGTTCTGTTTTTGACAGATTATTTTTTTCGTGTGTTGTTTGCTTATTTTGATGATTCTATGGTTAGTAATATTGTTTATAATCCATAGAGAAGTTGGAATACAGTAGGTTTAACACCAATATAAATAAAGAATGAGTTCATTACAGTACCTTGAAGTGGTTTTTGTTTTCTTTCGCTAACGGACCTCATGAGTTTTCTACTTTAAGTTTTGTGTTGTGAAGTTTTCAAGTTTTGGGTGAATTCTTGTGATGGATTATGGAACAAGGAGTGGCAAGAGCCTAAGCTTGGGGATGCCCGTGGTACCCCCAAGATAATCCAAGGACACCAAAAAGTCAAAGCTTGGGGATGCCCCGGAAGGCATCCCCTCTTTCATCCACTTCCATCGGTAATTTACTTGGAGCTATATTTTTATTCACCAACATGATATGTGTTTTGCTTGGAGCGTCGTGTATTATTTGTGTCTTTGGTTGCTAGTGTGCCACAATCATCCTTGCTGTACACACCTTTTTAGAGAGACATACATGAATTAGAATTTTATAGAATACTTTATGTGCTTCACTTATATCTTCTTGAGCTAAGTAGTTTTGCTCTATGTGCTTCACTTATATCTTTTGAGCGCTATAATTTTGCTCTATGTGCTTCACTTAGATTTTTTAGAGCACGGTGGTGGATTTGTTTTAAAGAAACTATTGATCTCTCATGCTTCACTTAAATTATTTTGAGAGTCTTAATAGCATGGTAATTTTCTTAATAATAACATGCTTGGTATTCAAGATTTGTGAAACTTTCTTTCGAGTGTGTTGAATACTTAGAAAAGTTGGATGCTTGATAATTGTTTTGAGATATGGAGGTAGTAATATCAAAGTCATGCTAGTAGAGTAATTGTGAATTTTAGAAGTTCTTGAGTTAAAGTTTGCAAGTCCCGTAGCATGCACGTATGGTAAACATTATGCAACAAATTTGAAACATGAGGTGTTATTTGATTGTCCTCCTTATGAGTGGCGGTCGGGGACGAGCGATGGTCTTTTCCTACGAATCTATACCCCTAGGAGCATGCGCGTAATACTTTGGATTTTGATGGCTTGTAGAGTTTTTCAATAAGTATATGAGTTCTTTATGATTAATGTTGAGTCCATGGATTATACGCACTCTCACCCTTCCATCATTGCTCCTCTACGGTACCGTGCATTGCCCTTTCTCACATCGAGAGTTGGTGCAAACTTCGCCGGTGCATCCAAACCCCGTGATATGATACACTCTTTCACACATAAACCTCCTTATATCTTCCTCAAAACAGCCACCATACCTACCTATTATGGCATTTCCATAGCTATTCCGGGATATATTGCCATGCAACTTTCCACCATCTAGTTTATCATGACACATCCATCATTGTCATATTGCTTAGCATGATCATGTAGTTGACATAGTATTTGTGGCAAAGCCACCGTTCATAATTTTTTCATACTTGTCACTCTTGATTCATTGCATATCCCGGTACACCGCTGGAGGCATCCATATAGAGTCATACTTTGTTCTTGTATCGAGTTGTAATCATTGAGTTGTAAATAAATAAAAGTGTGATGATCATCATTCAATAGAGCATTGTCCCAAAAAAAAGAGAAAGGCCAAAGAAAAAAAAGAAGGCCCAAAAAAAGAGAAAATAAATAGAAAGGGGCAATGCTACTATTCCTTTTTCCACACTTGTGCTTCAAAGTAGCACCATGTTCTTCATATAGAGAGTCTCTTGAGTTATCACTTTCATATACTCGTGGGAATTTTCATTATAGAACTTTGCCCTAGGTCTTCGTGAGCAAGCAAGTTGGATGCACACCCACTTAGTTTCTTTTATTGAGCTTTCATACATTTATAGCTCTAGTGCATCCGTTGCATGGCAATCCCTACTCCTTGCATTAACATCAATCGATGGGCATCTCCATAGACCATTGATTAGCCTCGTTGATGTGAGACTTTCTCCTTTTTTGTCTTCTCCACATAACCCCCATCATTATATTCTATTCCACCCATAGTGCTATATCCATGGCTCAAGCTCATGTATTGCATGAAAGTTTATGAGTTTGAAATTATTAAGGTATGAAACAATTGCTTGGCTTGTTATCGGGGTTGTGCATGATGAGAGCATTCTTGTGTGACGAAAATGGAGCATGACTAATCTATATGATTTTGTAGGGATGAACTTTCTTTGGCCATGTTACTTTAAGAAAACATAATTGCTTTGTTGGTTTTCTTGAAGTATTATTATTCTCTATGTCAATATGAACTTTTGTCTTGAATCTTCCTAATCTGAATATTCATACCACAATTAAGAAGATTTGCATTGAAATTATGCCAAGTAGCACTCCGCATCAAAAATTCTCTTTTTATCATTTACCTACTCGAGGACGAGCAGGAATTAAGCTTGGGGATGCCTGATACGTCTCCAATGTATCTATAATTTTTGATTGCTCCATGCTATATTATCTACTGTTTTGGACTATACTGGGATTTATTTTACACTTTTATATTTTTTTGGGACTAACCTATTAACCGGAGGCCCAGCCCAGAATTGTTGTTTTTTGCCTATTTCAGTATTTCGGAGAAACATAATATCAAACGGAGTCCAAACGGAATAAAACCTTCGGGAACGTGATTTTCTCACCGAACGTGATCCAGGAGACTTGGACCCTAATCCAAGGAGCCAAAGAGGCGGTCACAAGGGTAGGGGGCGCGCCCACCCCACTAGGGCGCGCCCCCTGCCTCATGGGCCCCTCGGTGCTCCACCGACGTACTCCTTCCTCCTATATATATCTGCGTACCCCCAAACGATCAGAACAGGAGCCAAAAACCTAATTCCACCGCCGCAACTTTCTGTATCCACTAGATCCCATCTTGGGGCCTATTCCGGAGCTCCACCGGAGAGGGCCGTCATCACGGAGGGCTTCTACATCATCATAGCCCCTCCGATGAAGTGTGAGTAGTTTACCACAGACATTCGGGTCCATAGTTAGTAGCTAGATGGCTTCTTCTCTCTTTTTGGATCTCAATACAAAGTTCTCCCCCTCTCTCATGGAGATCTATTCGATGTAATCTTCTTTTTGTGGTGTGTTTGTTGACACCGATGAATTATGGTTTATGATCAAGTCTATCTATGAATAATATTTGAATCTTCTCTGAATTCGGTTATGTATGATTAGTTATCTTTGCAAGTCTCTTCGAATTATCAGTTTGGTTTGGCCTACTAGATTGTCTTTTCTTGGCATGGGAGAAGTGCTTAGCTTTGGGTTCGATCTTGCGGTGTCCTTTCCCACTGACAGAAGGGGTAGCAAGGCACGTATTGCATCGTTGCCATCGATGATAACAAGATGGGGTTTATTTCATATTGCATGAATTTATCTCTGTACATCATGTCATCTTGCTTAAAGCGTTACTCCGTTTTTAACTTAATACTCCAGATGCATGCTGGATAGCGGTCGATGAGTGGAGCAATAGTAGTAGATGCAGAATCGTTTCGGTCTAGTTGTCACGGCGTGATGCCGATATACATGATCATGCCTAGATATTCTCATAACTATGCTCAATTCTGTCAATTGATCAACAGTAATTTGTTCACCCACCGTAGAATACTTATGCTCTTGAGAGAAGCTACTAGTGAAACCTATGGCCCCCGGGTCTATTCTCATCATATCAATCTCCATCACTTTAATCTTGCTTTGCTTTTTACTTTGCCTTTTACTTTTCAATTTGCATCTCTATACCAAAAATACCAAAAATATTATATCTATCAGATATCACTCTCATAAGTGACCGTGAAGGGATTGACAACCCCTAATAGCGTTGGTTGCGAGTAGCTATCATTTTGTGCAGGTACGAGGGAGTTGAGTGTGGGCTCCTACTGGATTGATACCTTGGTTCTCAAAAATCGAGGGAAATACTTACGCTACTCTGCTGCATCATCCCTTCCTCTTCGGGGAAATCCAACTCAAGCTCAAGAGGTAGCGTATACCATCATAACCATGTTCCAACATGGAACAAACTTTAGCGTCACCTGCAACTAGCAACGCTATAAGAGGGGCTGAGCAAAGCGGTAACATAGCCAAACAACGGTTTGCTAGGAAGGTGGGTTAGAGGCTTGACATGGCAAAATGGGAGGCAAGATATAGCAAGTGGTAGGTAGCGCGGCATAGCAATAGAGCGAACAACTAGCAAGCAAAGATAGAAGTGATTTCGAGGGTATGGTCATCTTGCCTGAGATCCCGCAAGGAAGAAGAACGAGTCCAAGAAGAAGACAAACGTACGAAGTCGAACGAATCCTCACAAACGCGATGTTATCGGAACTAACCCACAGAAGCAACACCATAAAGAAGCAAACCACATGGTAAACAACCATCACATAAACATGGCATGATGCACAACCAAGTATGATGCATGTCCGGTTTAATGAGGCATGGCAAAGGCACAAACAATACTACAAATTAAGTGGAGCTCAATATGCAACAAGTTGCATATTGACGAAACACCACGTTCAAGATATTTAATTTGGTCTCGTTTATGTACCCAAGAATATTAAATGTTGTTAAACATGGCAAGAGGTGAAGCATAAGAAAACTACCTATCTAGGCAAGTTTAAATGAGGCCGGAACAACAAACAACAATTCCAGAAAATCCTCATGAGCATATATTAGATTTGGTACTATTCTGTCCTAAAGCATATTTTAGAGTTGTTTAACATGCAAAGTAATGCTACCATGTTAAACTATGCATTTTTCTACCCCATTTACGTATGAAGTTTGTTAAGTTTGGAGCTACGGTTATTTAGTTATGAAATAAAGCATTTTAGCATGGCAATATGGCAAATTTAAACAAACAACATCTTAAACATTTTAAACATTCATGAAAGTTCCATATTATGAAACTAGATGAATTTCTAGTCATATTTCATATATAATTCATTTTAAACCGATGCACAGATGATGAGTTATAATATGCATGAAGTCTAGGGGGCTTTTTGCAAAACTGTTTAACACTGGAATAATAGCTAAAATCGCTGGAACAGGAAATAAACGTGTCGGGCTGAAATTGACTAGCCCAACAGCAGGAAAAAGGTGGGGCGCTGGGGGTGTGGCCTCACCCAGTGGGCTGAGGCCCAGTCGGTGCTGCAGCAGGCCGGCGGGTCGGGCTGGACTGGCGAAGGGGAGGCAGGCTGGGCCTTGGAGGTCGTGGTCAACAAAGCGGGCTGAACCCAGCGGGACTTGGCGCTGCGGTCACCGTCCTCACGTGCTCGCACGCAGAAACAGGGGAGGCCGGCGAAGGACTTGGCGCTCTCCGGTGGGGCAGCATGGCGATCTGGAGGCGGGGACGGGGTCCTTGACCGGCGCGTGAGAAGAGGTAGCTCCGGCGTGGGGCTCATCCTTGCGGCAGCGGGGTTGGAAGCATATGGTCACCGCGAAGTGGAGGACGCCGGGGCTTGCTGCGGCTAACGAAGAGGCACGGTGGCGCAGGTATTGACGGCGACGGACGGGAAGCACACGCAATGCGGAAATCCCTCGCGGTTCAAGGACTCGAGAAGATCTCGGCCAACATTGAAGCTTTGGCCAGTCGACAGCTTGAAGACAACGTCTCCATGGTCTCCTGTTCGAACATGCAGAGCAAGAGAGAGAGATGAGACAGGGAAAGAAGAAGGGAAAGAAGGAGGTAGCGCGAGGGGGGCTCGGGCGTCAATGGTGGTGGACGCCAGCGTCGTCGGCGAAGATTGGCGGTGGTCATAGATGAGGCAGAGGCGCGCACGATCGGGAGCTCCTCTCTTGATCGGGCTCGTGTGTGGCCGATGAAGCAACGGAGGGAGGAGGCGCACGGGGGAGCCACTGGCGCCCACGGTGGTGTCCTCCTGGACGGATGGATAGAGGGGGCTTGGGCGCACTGGTCCAAAGGGCGGCACGGCTACGGCTGATCCGAGGAGGAAGGAGAGCAGTGCGCGAGGCACTCATCTCTGGCACGGTGGTTCTCCAAACGGCGGCGATGGCGCTCGTTCTAGTTGGAGGAGGAGCTCGGACGCGCGAGGGAGCCGGTATCCGGTGAAGCACAGGCGCGTCAGAGGGGGTCCACAGCGCGTGGGCTTGAGGCCGCGGGGCCCTGGTGGCGCGGTCGTCGGCGATGTTGGAGGCGCTGGCTTGCTGGTCTTGCTCGTCGGCGGGGATGGCGGGGCTTGATGGCGAGGCAGGAGAGACATGGCACGGCGAGGGATGTAGGGGGGGCGCTTGCGAGGCTGCTTGCGGGGAGGGCCAAGTGGATCGCTGGGATGGATGGAGCAGAGGGGATCGGGCGATGCTCTGGTTGGCTCGATGGAGAATACAAGGGAGAGTGGTTGGCGGGTGGAGGTTGGGCAGCGCGGATCCCCAAGAAGATGGTGGCGGCGGCGGACACGGAATGGGTGGGACATAATCCTAGATTCTAGGGTTGCTCCGATTATATAGCAGGTGGATTTGGGGTGCAACTGGGCCCTCCGATTCAAATTAGACGGTCGAGAAAATTAGGCTATGAGCGTCCAAATAAGATACCAAAGATGTTTTAGGGACGATTGGGGATGATCCGGAACCAACGGTCATGACTGCTCGGGTTGGGTTCAGGTAAGTTTTTGGACGCGCGAGGGGGTCTGAGAACTGTGCGGAGAGAGGGGGTCTGA